>NW_017189517.1:36565591-36869525 GCF_001704415.2 Capra hircus | reverse complement strand
TAATCAATCAATAATCACCACATTAACAAATTGAAAAATAAAAGCCATATGATTATCTCAATTGACGCAGAGAAAGCCTTTGACAAAATTCAACCCATTTATGATAAAAAACCTCCAGAAAGCAGGAATAGAAGGAACATACCTCAACATAATAAAAGCTATATATGACAAACCCACAGCAAACATTATCCTCAATGGTGAAAAATTGAAAGCATTTCCCTAAAGTCAGGAACAAGACAAGGGTGCCCACTTCACGCTACTATTCAACATAGTTTTGGAAGTTTGGCCACAGCAATCAGAGCAGAAAAAGAAATAAAAGGAATCCAGATTGGAAAAGAAGAAGTAAAACTCTCACTGTTTGCAGATGACATGATCCTCTAACATAGAAAACCCTAAAGACTCCACCAGAAAATTACTAGAGGCTAATCAATGAATATAGTAAAGTTGCAGGATATAAAATCAACACACAGAAATCCCTTGCATTCCTATACACTAATAAATGAGAAAGTAGAAAAAGAAATTAAGGAAACAATTCCATTCACCATTGGCAATGAAAAGAATAAAATACTTAGGAATATATCTACCTAAAGAAACTAAGACCTATATATAGAAAACTATAAAACACTGATGAAAGAAATCAAAGAGGACACTAATAGATGGAGAAATATACCATGTTCATGGATGGAAGAATCAATATAGTGAAAATGAGTATATTACCCAAAAGCAATTTACAAATTCAATGCAATCCCTATCAAGCTACCAGCAGTATTTTTCACAGAGCTAGAACAAATAATTTCACCAATTTGTATGGAAATAAAAAAACCCTCGAATAGCCAAAGCAATCTTGAGAAAGAAGAATGGAACTGGAGGAATCAACCTGCCTGACTTCAGGCTCTACTACAAAGCCACAGTCATCAAGACAGTATGGTACTGGCACAAAGACAGAAATATAGATCAATGGAACAAAATAGAAAGCCCAGAGATAAATCCACACACCTATGGACACCTTATCTTTGACAAAGGAGGCAAGAATATACAATGGATTAAAGACAATCTCTTTAACAAGTGGTGCTGGGAAAACTGGTCAACCACTTGTAAAGAATAAAACTAGAACACTTTCTAACACCATACACAAAAACAAACTCAAATCATTAATAAAACCACAAACTAAACCACTGAGAGGAATCACATAGCCAAAGCACCAAAACTCATTAAATCACAGCTGCAAATCCTATGACATCTGGCCAACGTTAAAAAATAACACAAAAGCTCCAAAAAACTATAAGCAGATGGCACACTTCTAAGCTTAAAGCATTTACAGTGTAAGAGGGCCCTTTTCTCCACACCCTCTCCAGCATTTATTGCTTGTAGACTTTTGGATCGCAGCCATTTGACTAAAATGGCCTCATTGTGGTTTGATTGCATTTCTCTGATAATGAGTGATGTTGAGCATCTTTCATGTGTTGTTAGCCATCTGTATGTCTTCTTTGGAGAAATGTCTGTTTAGTTCTTTGGCCCATTTTTTTATTTTTCTGAAATTGAGCTGCATAGTTGCTGTATATTTTTGAGATTAGTTGTTTGTCAGTTGCTTCATTTGCTATTATTTTCTCCCATTCAGAAGGCTGTCTTTTCACCTTGCTTATATTTCCTTTGTTGTGCAGAAGCTTTTAATTTTAATTAGATCCCATTTGTTTATTTTTGCTTTTATTTCCAGAATTCTGGGAAGTGGGATCATAGGAGGATCCTGCCTGTGATTTATGTCTGGAGAGTGTTTTGTCCTATGTTCTCCTCTAGGAGTTTTATAGTTTCTGGTCTTACATTTAGATCTTTAATCCATTTTGAGTTTATTTTTGTGTACGGTGTTAGAAAGTGATCTAGTTTGCATTCTTTTACAAGTGGGTTGACCAGTTTTCCCAGCACCACTTGTTAAAGAGATTGTCTTTTACTTCCATTGTATATTCTTGCCTCCTTTGTCAAAGATAAGGTGTCCATATGTGTGTGGATTTATCTCTGGGCTTTCTATTTTGTTCCAGTGATCTATATTTCTGTCTTTGTGCCAGTACCATACTGTCTTGATGACTGTGGCTTTGTAGTAGAGCCTGAAGTCAGGTCAAGGTTGATTCCTCCAGTTCCATTCTTCTTTCTCAAGATTGCTTTGGCTGATTCGAGGTTTTTTGTATTTCCATACAAATTGTGAAATTATTTGTTCTAGCTTCTGTGAAACAATACTGCTTGGATAGCTTGATAGGGATTGCATTGAATTTATAGATTGCTTTTGGGTAGTATACTCATTTTCACTATATTGATTCTTCCGATCCATGAACATGGTATATTTTCCCATCTATTAGTGTCCTCTTTGATTTCTTTCATCCAGTGTTTTATAGTTTTCTATATATAGGTCATTTAGTTTCTTTAGGTAGATATATTCCTAAGTATTTTATTCTTTTCATTGCAATGGTGAATGGAATTGTTTCCTTAATTTCTCTTTCTAGTTTTCTCACTATTAGTGTATAGGAATGCAAGGGGTTTCTGTGTGTTGATTTTATATCCTGCAACTTTACTCTATTCATTGATTAGCTCTAGTAATTTTCTGGTGGAGTCTTTAGGATTTTCTATGTAGAGGATGCATGTCATCTGCAAACAGTGGAGTTTTACTTCTTCTTTTCCAATCTGGATTCCTTTTATTTCTTTTTCTGCTCTGATTGCTGTGGCCAAAACATCCAGAACTATGCTGAATAGTAGTGGTGAGACTGGGCACCCTGTCTTGTTCCTGAGTTTAGGGGAAATGCTTTCAATTTTTCACCATTGAGGATAATGTTTGCTGTTGGTTTGTCATATATAGCTTTATTATGTTGAGGTATGTTCCTTCTATTCCTGCTTTCTGGAGGAGTTTTATCATAAATGGATGTTGAATTTTGTTAAAGGCTTTCTCTGCATCTATTGAGATAATCATATGGCTTTTATTTTCTAATTTTTAATGTGGTGAATTACATTGATTGATTTGCAGATATTGAAGAATCCTTGCATCCCTGGGATAAAGCCCACTTGGTTATGGTGTATGATCTTTTTAATGTGTTGTTGGATTCTGATCGCTAGGATTTTGTTAAGGATTTTTGTGTCTATGTTCATCAGTGATATTGGCCTGTAGTTTTCTTTTTCTGTGGGCATCGTTGTCAGGTTTTGGTATTAGGGTGATGGTGGCCTCATAGAATGAGTTTGGAAGTTTCCCTTCCTCTGCAATTTTCTGGAAGAGTTTGAGTAGGATAGGTGTTAGCTCTTCTCTAAATTTTTGGTAGAATTCAGCTGTGAAGCCGTCTGGACCTGGGCTTTTGTTTGCTGGAAGATTTCTGATTACAGTTTCAATTTCCATGCTTGTGAAGGGTCTGTTAAGATTTTCTGTTTCTTCCTGGTTCCAGTTTTGGAAAGTTGTACTTTTCTAAGAATTTGTCCATTTCATTCAAGTTGTCCATTTTATTGGCATATAATTGCTGATAGTAGTCTCTTATGATCCTTTGTATTTCTGTGTTGTCTGTTGTGATCTCTGCATTTTCATTCCTAATTTTATTGATTTGATTTTTCTCCCGTTGTTTCTTGATGAGTCTGGCAAAATGGTTTGTCAAGTTTGTTCATCCTTTCAAAGAACCAGCTTTTGGCTTTGCTGATTTTTGCTATGGTCTCCTTTGTTTCTTTTGCATTTATTTCTGCCCTAATTTTTAAGATTTCTTTCCTTCTACTAACCCTGGGGTTCTTTATTTCTTCCTTTTTTAGTTGCTTTAGGTGTAGAGTTAGGTTATTTAGTCGGACTTTTTTCTTGTTTCTTGAGGTATGCCTGTATTGCTATGAACCTTCCCCTTAGCACTGCTTTTACAGTGTCCCACAGGTTTTGCGTTGTTGTGTTTTCATTTTCAGTCATTTCTATGCATATTTTGATTTTTTAAATTTCTTCTGTGATTTCTTGGTTATTCAGCAGCGTGTTGTTCAGGCTCCATATGTTGGCATTTTTAATAGTTTTTCTCCTCTAATTGAGATCTAATCTTACTGCACTGTGGTCAGAAAAGATACCTACAATGATTTCAATGTATTTGAAATTACCAAGGCTAGATTTATGGCCCAGGATGTGATCCATCCTGGAAAAGGTTCCGTGTGCACTTGAGAAAAAGGTGAAATTCATTGTTTTGGGGTGAAATGTCCTATAGATATCAGTTAGGTCTGACTGGTCTATTGTATCATTTAAAGTTTGTGTTTCCTTGTTAATTTTCTGTTTAGTTGATCTATCCATGGGTGTGAGTGGGGTATTAAAAGAAAGAAAGAAAGTGTAAGTAGTTCAGTCATGTCTGACTCTTTGCGACCCTGTGTACTGTAGCCTACCAGGCTCCTCCATCCATGGGATTCTCCAGGCAAGAATACTGGAGTGGGGTGCCATTTCCTTCTCCAGGGGATCTTCCTGACCCAGGGATCGAACCCAAGGTCTCCCGCATTGGAGGCAGACGCTTTAACCTCTGAGCCACCAGGGAAGCCTGGGGTATTAAAGGCTCCCACTATTATTGTGTTATTGTTATTTTCCCCTTTCATACCTGTTAGCATTTGTCTTACATATTGCAGTGCTCCCATGTTGGGTGCATATATATTTATAATTGTTATATCTTCTTCTAGAATTGATCCTTTGATCATGATATAATGTCCTTCTTTGTCTCTTTTCACAGCCTTTGTTTTAAAGTCTATTTTATCTGATCTGAGTATTGCTACTCCTGCTTTCTTTTGGTCTCTATTTGCATGGAATATCTTTTTCCAGCCCTTCACTTTCAGTCTGTATGTGTCCCCTGTTTTGAGGTGGGTCTCTTGTAGACAACATATATAGGAGTCTTGTATTTGTATCCATTCAGCCACTCTTTGTCTTTTGGTTGGGGTGTTCAACCCATTTACATCTAAGGTAATTATTGATAAGTATGATCCCGTTGCCATTTACTTTGTTGTTTTGGGTTTGAGTTTATACACCCTTTCTGTGTTTCATGTCTAGAGAAGATCCTTTAGCATTTTGTTGGAAAGCTGGTTTGGTGGTGCTGAATTCTCTCAGCTTTTGCTTGTCTGTAAAGCTTTTGATTTCTCCTTCATATTTGAATGAGATCCTTGCTGGGTACAGTAATCTGGGCTGTAGGTTATTTTCTTTCATCACTTTAAGTATGTCCTGCCATTCCCTCCTGGCCTGAAGAGTTTCTATTGAAAGACCAGCTGTTATCCTTATGGGAATCCCCTTGTGTGTTATTTGTTGTTTTTCCCTTGTTGCTTTTAATATTTGTTCTTTATGTTTGATGTTTGTTAATTTGATTAATATGCATCTTGGGGTGTTTTGCCTTGGTTTATCCTGTTTGGGACTCTCTGGGTTTCTTGGACTTGGGTGATTATTTCCTTCCCCATTTTAGGGACGTTTTCAACTATTATCTCCTCAAGTATTTTCTCATGGTCTTTCTTTTTGTCTTCTTCTTCTGGGACTCCTATGATTCAAATGTTGGGACGTTTAACATTGTCCCAGAGGTCTCTGAGGTTGTCCTCATTTGTTTTGTATTTCTTTTTTCCTCTCTGATTCATTTAATTCTACCATTCTATCTTCTACTTCACTAATCCTCTCTTCTGCCTCCCTTATTCTACTGTTTGTTGCCTCCAGAGTGTTTTTGATCTCATTTGTTGCTTTATTCATTATATATTGACCCTATTTTACTTCTTCTAGGTCCTAGTTAAACGTTTTTTGCTTCTTCTCAATCCTTGTCTCCAGGCTGTTTATCTGTGATTCCATTTTGTTTTCAAATTTTGGATCGTTTTCACTATCATTATTTGGAATTCTTTATCAGGTAGAATCCCTATCTCTTCCTCTTTTGTTTGGTTTGGTGGGCATTTATCCTGTTCCTTTACCTGCTGGGTATTCCTCTGTCTCTTCATCTTGGTTATATTGCTGTGTTTGGGGTGGCCTTTCTGTATTCTGGCAGTTTGTGGAGTTCTCTTTATTGTGGAGTTTCCTCACTGTGGGTGGGGTTGTACAGGTGGCTTGTCAAGGTTTCCTGGTTAGGGAAGCTCGTGTCGGTGTTCTGGTGGGTAGAGCTGGATTTCTTCTCTCTGGAGTGCAATGAACTGTCCAGTAATGAGTTATGAGATGTCAGTGGGTTTGGAGTGACTTTGGGCAGCCTGTATACTGAAGCTCAGGGCTATGTTCCTGTGTTGCTGGAAAATTTGCATGGTATGTCTTTCTCTGGAATTTGTTGGCCCTTGGGTGGTGCTTGGTTTCAGTGTAGGTATGGCGGTATTTGATGAGCTCCTGTCGATTAATGTTCCCTGGAGTCAGGAGTTCTCTGGTGTTCTCAGGATTTGGACTTAAGCCTCCTGCTTCTGGTTTTCAGTCTTATTTTTACAGTAGCCTCAAGACTTCTCCATCTATACAGCATGGCTGATAAAACATCTAGGTTAAAGATGAAAAGTTTCTCCACAGTGAGGGACACCCAGAGACGTTCACAGAGTTATATGGAGACAAGAAGAGGGAGGAGGGAGTTAGAAGTGACCCGAATGAGATGAGGTGGAATGAAAAGAGGAGAGAGCAAGCTAGCCAGTAATCACTTCCTTATGTGCACTCCACAGTCTGGACCACTCAAGAGATGTTCATGGAGTTACACAGAGAAGAGAAGAGGGAGGAAGGAGACAGAGGTGGCCAGGAAGATAAAGGGGGGAATCAAAAGGAGCGAGACAGATCCAGCCAGTAATCAGTTCCCTACGTGTTCTCTACCATCTGGAACACACAAGAGATTCACAGAGTTGAGTAGAGAAGAGAAGGAGGAGGGAGGAGATAGAGGTGATGGTGGAGAAAAAGGAAAGTCTAAAGGGGGAGAGAGCAGTCAAGCCAGTAATCTCGCTCCCAAGTAAAAATGGGTACTGAAGATTGGGTTCTCAAATGTACAAAATTGATAACCAATACCAAAAAGCAAAGATTAAAAGGTTGGATTTTCAAAAATACCATATTAAAGAAAAGAAAGTCACAAAATTATAAAAAGTATATATATATGAAGTTTGCTTTTAAAAATAAGGTCTCTTTTTTTGCAAAGTAATAGTAGGTTATAAAAATGAAAATTAAAGGAGTAATAGAGGACTTAAAATTTTTGAAAAAATGATAGTAAAAATATATCTAAGACTTTCTCTGGTGCTGTTGTGGGCAGTGTGGGGTCAGTTCATTTTTGGATAGTTCCTTGGTGTGGCTTATATGTCTCAAGAGCTATAGGCCCCTTCCTATGCAGTCGGTACTAACTACAAGGTTTTAATCTATTGCACCTGTCACTTCCAAGGAGGTTCCCTCTGTTTTAGCTTCTTCTTTTTGCTGGTCTCTTCAGTGTCTGATTTCCGCCCTGACACAAGGGTGGACACTTTTAGGCTCACTTGTGTCGCGCTGTGGGGAGGGCGGGATGCTGCAAACAAATAGCACTGGTGTGTGCTGGCAGTGTCTCAGCCACACTGGGCCTGTCCCCACTCACGGCGCATGTGCCCTCCCTGCCCACACAGCTCAGGCTCTAGTTTGCTCTGCCAGGAACCCTCCGAGGCCGGCCCTGGGCTGCATGCACCTCCCAGGTCTAAGCCGCTCAGATTCAGGCACTCGGGTAGTCCTCAGAGGCGCAGACTCGGTTGGGCCTGCGTTTTGTGCCCTTCCCAGTTCTGAGCAGCTCAGATGACGAGGTCTTTGGCGTGCGTAGTCGCTGCAACTTATCGCCTCCGCTGTCCCTGCCGCTCGGTTTTCTGGGTGTACAACCGGCACACCTTCTCAGGCGGATGTTGACCGTCCAGTATCCCAAGAAGTCTTAGTTAGCAACGAACCTGCTTGCAGTTTGGTAGATAATGCCTCTCTGGGGCTGTGATTGCCCCCTTCCAGCTCTGGCTGCGTGTCACCGGAAGGGGATGGTCTGCAGCCAGCTAGCTCTGTTCAGTCCTTCATTCTGTGAGCAGGCCTGACGGTGTCTTAGGTTAGGGCTTTCGCATAGCTCTAGTCAGTCCTTTGTTCTGTGCGCGGGCCTGGCGGTGTCTTAGATTACGGCTTTTCGTGTGGTAGCTATCCCACAGTCTGGTTTGCTAGCCCAAGTTAGTTCCCTCAGATTGCCCTTGGGGCATTCAGGCCCGATCCTTACTCTAAGCAGTGCAGCCCCTGCCTCCCTGACATCTGCCCCTGCTTGCTAGTGGCGGATGCAGGCGTCTGCGCTGCTTCTCCCCTGGGGGAGTTACCGTCGGGCACGTAATCTGTAGGTTTTGATTATTTATTTATTTTTCCTCCCAGTTATATTGCCCTCTGTGGTTCCAAGGCTCACACAGACTCAGCAGTGAGAGTGTTTCCTGGTGTTTGGAAACTTCTCTCTTTTTAAGACTCCCTTCCCGGGACAGAGCTCCATCCCTACCTCTTTTGTCTCTCTTTTTGTCTTTTATATTTTTTCCTACCTCCTTTTGAATACAGCAGGCTGCTTTTCTAGGTGCCTGATGCCCTCTGCCGGCATTCAGAAGTTGTTTTGTGGAATTTACTCAGCGTTTAAATGTTCTTTTGATGAACTTGTGGGGGAGAAAGTGGTCTCCCCATCCTATTCCTCCGCCATCTTAGGACCCGCTCCTGTGTCTTGCTTTTTTAATCCATCCAGCCACTGAATCTTTTGATTGGTGAATTCAATCCATTTACATTTAGGGTGATTATTGATAGATGAGGATTTAGTTACTGCCATCTTATCTTCTGTTTTCTGGTGGCTCTGTTGTTGTTGTTCAGTTGCTCGGTCCTGTCTGACTCTTTGTGGCCCAATGGACTGCAGCACGCCAGGCTTCTGTGTCCTTCACTACCTCCTGGAGTTTGCTCAAACTCATGTCCATTGCTGCTGCTGCTGCATCAGGTAACCGAAGTATTGGAGGTTCAGCTTCAGCGTCAGTCCTTCCAATGAGTATTCAGGGTTGATTTCCTTTAGGAGTGACTGATTTGATCTTCAAGGGACTCTCAAGAGTCTTCTCCAGCACCACAGCTCGAAAGCATCAATTCTTTGGCACCCAGCCTTCTTTATAGTCCAACTCCCACATCCATACATGACTACTGGAAAACCGTACATAGCTTTGACTAGATGGACCTTTGTTGGGAAAGTGATGCCTCTGCTTTTTAATATGCTATCTAGGTTTGTCGTAGCTTTTCTTCCAAGTAGCAAGCATCTTTTAATTTCAGGGCTCCAGTAACCATCCACAATGATTTTGGAGCCCAAGACAATAAAGTCTGTCACTGTTTCCATTTTTCCCCATCTATTTGCTATGAAGTGATGGAACCAGATGCCATGATCTTAGTTTTTTTGCATGTTGAGTTTTAAGCCAGCTTTTTCACTCTCCTCTTTCACTTTCATCAAGAGGCTCTTTAGTTCTTCTTCGCTTTCTGCCATAAGCGGGATGTCATCTGCATATCTGAGTTGATTGGTATTTCTATTCCAGCTTGAGCTTCACCCAGCTCCTCTTTTTACATGATGTACTCTGCATATAAGTTAAATAAGCAGGGTGACAATATACAGCCTTGACCTACTCCTTTCCCAACTTTGAATCAGTCCGTTGTTCCATATCCAGATCTAACTGGTTGCTCCATTATTTCTTTTTCATTCTTTTTTGATCTACCTTTTGGTTTCCTGGTTTTCTCTGATGTTTTTATCAGTTTCTTCCTCTTGTTTTTGGCTTTGGTGGGTCTTCATTGCTGAACTTGGGCTTTCCTTTGTTTGGCTAGTGGGGGCCACTCTTTGTTGTGGTGTGTGGGCTCTCATTTTGGAGGTCTCTCATGTTGCAGGGCACAGACTATAGGTGTGCTGGCTTCAGTAGTTGCAGTGTATGGGCTCAGTAGCTTTGGCTTACAGGCTCTTGAGCACAGCCTCAGTAGTTGTTGGGCACAAGCTCAGTTGCTCCATGGCATGTGGGATCCTCCTGCCCCGGGGATTGAACCAGTGTCCCCTGCATTGCAGGACAGATTCTTAACCACCAGACCACCAGGGAAGCCGTCCTGCATTTTTTTTCTTTTTTTATTTTTGGTGTCTCTGCTTGTTGTTAACTTGCTAAGTCATGTCTGACTCTTGGTATCCTCACCAGCTGTAGCCCACCAGTGTCCTCTGTCCATGGGATTTCCCAGGCAAGAATACTGGAGTGGCTTGCCATTTACTTCTCCAGGGTATCTGTCTTCTCAACCCAGAGATCAAACCCTCATCTCCTTCTTGGCAGACAAATTCTTTACCACTGAGCCACCAGAAAAGTGTCTGCTTTAGATTTATGTTTTAAGGTTACCGTAAGGTTTGTATACAACATCTCACAGATAAAATAGTCCTTTTTCTGTTGATAGCATCTTATCTTCATCTGCCTATATAGACTATGTCCTTTTCCCCATTCCTGTTCATGTTTTTGTTTCTCAAATTATCTTTCTTTATGTTGTGAATTTGTTACCAAATTGAAGTAGCTATGGTTATGTTTTCCTCTTTTCTGCTTTAACCTTTATGCTATAATAAAATGTTAAAAAGCCTATTTTTATGTAGTTACAGTTTTATGATTCTGTCTGTTTATTACCTTACTCAAACTTTCATGTACTTTTTTGCCTTTTTGTTTCTAGCAGAAGAACTCTTCTCAGCATTTTTTGTAAGGCATAGCTTTTGTTTATCTGAGAAACTCTTTATCTCCCATTCATATCTGAAGGATTACTTTGCTGGATAGAGTCTTCTTGGGTGACAGTTTTTATCTTTCAGTATTTAGAGAATGTCATTCCATTCCCTCCTGACCTGTAAAGTTTCTGCTAAGAAATCTGTTGATAGCCTAATGTAGGTTCCTTTGTAGGTTAGCATCCTGTTTCCCCTGCCTTTGAAATTCTGTCTGTGTCACTGACTTATGAAGACAAGTTTGGTACAATGCATCTTTTTTGTTGTTGTTGTTTATTTTTTTAATTTTTTAAATTTTAAAATCTTTAATTCTTACATGCGTTCCCAAACATGAACCCCCCTCCCACCTCCCTCCCCACAACATCCCTCTGGGTCATCCCCGTGCACCAGCTCCAAGCATGCTGTATCCTG
Source organism: Capra hircus (assembly GCF_001704415.2). NCBI lineage: Eukaryota > Metazoa > Chordata > Mammalia > Artiodactyla > Bovidae > Capra > Capra hircus. The sequence goes on along the minus strand of NW_017189517.1, from coordinate 36,858,450 downwards.
CATCAGACATAGACTGGCGATTCAATTCTTACATGATAGTATACATGTTAGAATGTCATTCTCCCAAATCATCCCACCCTCTCCCTCCCTCTGAGTCCAAAAGTCCATTATACACATCTGTGTCTCTTTCCCTGTCTTGCATACAGGGTCATCATTGCCATCTTCCTAAATTCCATATATATGTGTTAGTATACTGTATTGGTGTTTTTCTTTCTGGCTTACTTCACTCTGTATAATCGGCTCCAGTTTCGTCCATCTCATCAGAACTGATTCAAATGAATTCTTTTTTACGGCTGAGTAATACTCCATTGTGTATATGTACCACAGCTTTCTTATCCATTCATCTGCTGATGGACATCTAGGTTGTTTCCATGTCCTAGCTATTATAAACAGTGCTGCGATGAACATTGGGGTACATGTGTCTCTTTCAATTCTGGTTTCCTCGGTGTGTATGCCCAGAAGTGGGATTGCTGGGTCATAAGGTAGTTCTATTTGCAATTTTTTAAGGAATCTCCACACTGTTCTCCATAGTGGCTGTACTAGTTTGCATTCCCACCAACAGTGTAGGAGGGTTCCCTTTTCTCCACACCCTCTCCAGCATTTATTGCTTGCAGATTTTTGGATCACAGCCATTCTGACTGGTGTGAAGTGGTACCACTGTTTGCAGATGACATGATCCTCTACATGGAAAACCCTAAAGACTCCACCAGAAAATTACTAGAGCTAATCAATGAATATAGTAAAGTTGCAGGATATAAAATCAACACACAGAAATCCCTTGCATTCCTATACACGAATAATGAGAAAGTAGAAAAAGAAATTAAGGAAACAATTCCATTCACCATTGGAACGAAAAGAATAAAATACTTAGGAATATATCTACCTAAAGAAACTAAAGACCTATATATAGAAAACTATAAAACACTGATGAAAGAAATCAAAGAGGACACTAATAGATGGAGAAATATACCATGTTCATGGATCGGAAGAATCAATATAGTGAAAATGAGTATACTACCCAAAGCAATTTACAAATTCAATGCAATCCCTATCAAGCTACCAGCCATATTTTTCACAGAACTAGAACAAATAATTTCAAGATTTGTATGGAAATACAAAAAACCTCGAATAGCCAAAGCAATCTTGAGAAAGAAGAATGGAACTGGAGGAATCAACTTGCCTGACTTCAGGCTCTACTACAAAGCCACAGTCATCAAGACAGTATGGTACTGGCACAAAGACAGACATATAGATCAATGGAACAAAATAGAAAGCCCAGAGATAAATCCACACACATATGGACACCTTATCTTTGACAAAGGAGGTAAGAATATACAATGGAGTAAAGACAATCTCTTTAACAAGTGGTGCTGGGAAAACTGGTCAACCACTTGTAAAAGAATGAAACTAGATCACTTTCTAACACCCCACACAAAAATAAACTCAAAATGGATTAAAGATCTAAATGTAAGACCAGAAACTATAAAACTCCTAGAGGAGAACATAGGCAAAACACTCTCAGACATAAATCACAGCAGGATCCTCTATGATCCACCTCCCAGAATTCTGGAAATAAAAGCAAAAATAAACAAATGGGATCTAATTAAAATTAAAAGCTTCTGCACAACAAAGGAAAATATAAGCAAGGTGAAAAGACAGCCTTCTGAATGGGAGAAAATAATAGCAAATGAAGCAACTGACAAACAACTAATCTCAAAAATATACAAACAACTTCTGCAGCTCAATTCCAGAAAAATAAACGACCCAATCAAAAAATGGGCCAAAGAACTAAATAGACATTTCTCTAAAGAAGACATACGGATGGCTAACAAACACATGAAAAGATGCTCAACATCACTCATTATTAGAGAAATGCAAATCAAAACCACAATGAGGTACAATGCATCTTACAGAAGATCTTTTTGCATCGAGGCAACAGTTGCTCTCCTAGCTTCATGGACTTGTATATACAGTTCCTTCTGCAGACTTGGGAAAGTCTCAGCTATTATTTCTTTCTTCTCCTTGCTCCTTTCTCCCTCTCTTTTCCTTTTGGGATATCCATTGCCCTAATACTGCCCTTCTTAAAAGAGTCAGCTAGTTTTCTTTGCATTGACTCATTTTAAAATATATTTCAAGTCTCTTTTCTCCTTGTATCATCTATTTCTATCTTCAAGCTCACTAATTCTCTCTTCCATATGGTCTGCTCATTTGCAGTGTTTTATAATGCATTCTTCAACTCATTTATTAAGTTCTTCAGCTCCAGAATTTCTGATTGGTTCATTTTACTTTCAGTGTCTTTAGTAAAGTATTCCTTGTGTTTATTAATTTTATACCTGAACTAATTGGTATCCTGATTTATCCCATAGCTCATTGAATTTTATGATAGCTATTCTGAATTCTCTTATCAGTTAGATCACAATATTCTGTGATTTTTAATTTTGGTTTCTTGAGAATTGTCATTTTCTTTTTGTGGTGCAGTGTTACTGTGGTTTTTCATGGTGCTTAATGAGGTGTTACTCTGCTGGCCCATTTCAAGTGGCAGACACCTTTCTTATTTTTGTTGTTGTTGTTTTAGTCGCTAAGTCTTGTCCAGCTCTTTTGAGACCCTGTGGACTGTAGCCCGCCAGGTTCCTCTGTCCATGGGATTTCCCAGGCAAGAATACTGGAATAGGTTGCCGTTTCCTTCTCCAGGGAATCTTCCTAACCCAGGGATCATACCTGTGTCCCCTGCATTGCAGGCAGATTCTTTACCATTGAGTGACCAACGAAGCCCCTTTCATTTCTAGGTAAAACTTTTTGTTTATAATAATTCAACAGATTAGGCCTTTCTTTTATCTTCCAGTAGGTGGTGCTATAGCACAGGTTTTTGGTTTCTCTCGCCTGCACTGCCTCTGGTTATATTTGACAGCACTTTCCACTCTTAACCACCTCCATCAGAGGTATCGCCCAGTGCCTTCGTTGTTACTGCTTATGCTTCCAGGGTTGTTGGTGCTGTGCTGCTGGTGGTGTGGCTGGTGTCACTGTCTGGGGCACCAGGATGGTGGACAGTTCTGCCATGTCTAGGATTTCCTGAGGCGCAGACTTTCCCACTGCAGGTTGAGGGGTAGCCCAGGTGGCACAGGAACCCCGGCCATGTTCAGTGTTGTCAGATGAGGACTCTGCAGCTGTAAGCGAGGGGAGAGGTCAGAAATATGGGTACCCCCACGGCTAGGGAGGCAAGGTCCCAGACCCTACCACTGCCATCCAGTCAATCTGTGGCTGTTGGGCACCGCTGAAGCCAGGAGGCCAGAGTTGTATCCACTGCTTACCTTGTTGCCACCGAGTTCTCCGGGACTACAAGTTCAGCTGCCATGGCTTGGGGGTCCAGGATTACAGGCACCAAGTCCACTGTTCCCCAAATTCCACATACTCTGTAAGTCTAGTCCACCCACCTTTACATATACAGCTATGTTGGAATCTCCAGTGCTCTGGTATGTTGGGCAGAAGCACTTTTGTTAAGTTGTGGATGTTTTACTGGTTGTAGATAGGAGAGGGACAAAGAGAGCATCTTCCTTTGCCTTGATGATGATATCACTCTGTTCAGTTTTAATGAAACTAATGATACAGTCCCCGTTTCAATTTACTATTTTTCAACTTTATGATGGTGTGAAAGCAATACAAAATCAGTAGGAAACAGACTTTAAATTCTGAATTTTGATCTTTTCTTGGGCTAGTGGTATGCAGTACTATACTCTTGTGATGCAAGGCAGTGGCAGTGAGCCACACCTCCCAATCAAATATGCAGTCACAAGGGTAAACAACTGATATACTTATAATCATTCTGTACCCAGACAGCCATTCTGATTTTCACTTTTAACATGGTATTCAATAAATCACATGAGATATACAATGCTGCTGCTGCTGCTAAGTCGCTTCAGTTGTGTTTGACTCTGTATGACCCCATAGACGGCAGCCCACCAGGTTCCCCGGTCCCTGGGATTCTCCAGGCAAGAACACTGGAGTGGGCTGCCATTTCCCTCTCCAATGCATGAAAGTAAAAAGTGAAAGTGAAGTCGCTCAGTCATGTCTGACTCTTAGCGACCCCATGGACTGCGGCCCACCAGGCTCCTCCGTCCATGGGATTTTCCAGGCAAGAGGACTGGAGTGAGGTGCCATTGCCTTCTCCGTGGTGCTCTCTAGTAGATAGTAAAATGTAGTCAAAGTATATCAACTCATTCAAAATTTAGCACTGAGAAATAAAATATAATAAATGGGACATTAAAACTTATTTGTGTTCTCTTGGTTGTATTTACTTCATAAAGCAAGAAAGTACACCGTATCAGGGTTATATGAATCCTTAAAAGTCATTATCAGTGTCCCCTAAGAAAGGAGAAGGCACTATTGGAATGACTTTCGTTGTGCATGCGTGCTCAGTCGTGTCTAACTCTTTCCACTCTCCTCGGTCCATGTGATTTTCCAGGCAAGGATTGTCATTTCCTCCTCCAGGGAATCTTCCTGACCCAGGGGTTGAACCCATGTCTCCTGCATTGGCAGGTGATTCTTTATCACTGAGCCACTGGGGAAGACCATAGGAAAGACTACAATATTAATTATAATACTGTTATATCGATGAGGGCATGGCACACTATACAATCTATATGACTTTTATCTAAGGCCAATAAGTTGATGAAGAGTACAGCTTATTGCCTCTGACATAATTTTTATAATATTCAGCTACTATCCACCATATTTAACATTATTGTCTTAGCCGTCTGTTCCCTTTCTTTTCTCAGGCATCCTTTGATATTTCTTATGCTTTAATTTTTCATCTCTTTTTTTGCTTTCTCAGTTGGTACCCATAGACATTGATACCTCCACTTCTGTCATTTAGGCCCTCACCTTTAAGACACTTAAGGCATACAAATGAATGATTGTATGTTCCGGTAAAAATTTCCTAAGCCACTTAAAAGAAATTCTATACAATATAATTTTAATGATGCTGTCAGAATTTGGAAAACTAGTTCTAATTTGTTTTAGATGAAAAAAATCACTTTATAACACCATGTATTTTAAAGTATATGCTGCTGTGTGTGCTCGGTTGTTCAGTCATGTCTGACTCTGCAAGTCCATGGACTGTAGCCTGCCAAGCTCCTCTGTCCATGGGATTTTCCAAGCAAGACTAGAGTGGGTTGCCATTTCCTACTCCAGGGTATCTTCCCAACCCAGGGATCAAACCCACATCTCCTGCATTGACAGGCAGATTCTTTACCCTGGAAGACCCTATTTAAAAGTATATACATACTGTTTAATGATCTCAAAATTCATGTAATTTAACTATTTTTATTTATTTAAATATCTCTCAGAGTTGATGTTATCAGTTTATTAACTTTTAGAAATAAACCATTTTCAATACTCAGAAAAAAGGTTTAATTACAAGTATAAAACATGTTTTTTTTATTTCCTGGAGTTCTTTAAATGAAGTCTTCCTTCATGAAAGCTTGTTCTTTGCATTCATTAAGAACTCATTCAGAAAATGAAAAATCCTGCTATTGTAACAGACATTTCTATTGCTGAAGTAAGTTGAGCAGTATTATATAGTATTCTACAACATGACACTTCTGTTTTGCTTTATGCTTTTAATTTTGGAACTACAACAGCAGAAAATACTCATCATAGAAATATACTGAAAGTTTTTAAGAAGGAGGTCTTTGTTATAAGCGCAAGTTTCTCTCATAGCTTCAAAATAAGATGCTTCCTTTTCACTTATTTTTCTTTCAATAAACAATTATTGAATGGCTATTCTGTGGAGATACTAAAATAGATAAAGTCTGTGTTTTTGTAGAGCGAATAGAATCTGGTAGAGGAGATAAACTGAAAAGGCAGTAATTTTAATACAATGTGGTGAGTGGTATGATAATGTTTATTCTTAGTGCTATGACAGCATATATAAGGATTAGTGAACCTTGAGTAGAGATCAAGGATAGCTTCTTATAGAAAATAATGCTACGAGCTAAATTTTGAAGGCTGAATAAGCGTTAACCAGGCAAAGGAAAGGGGGGATAAGGTTTTTCTGGCTGAAGAAAAAACGTGACGTTTTGAAGCAGCATGAGGCTTATAGAAAACTCTGAAATGAGGTTGGAGAGTTAGGCCAGTTTGTTTTCCAGAATATTGGAAGAAAGCAACCATGAAAGGAGGCCATTGAATAATTTAATTTATATTGTAGAGAAGGAAATATATATATATATATATATATATATATATATATCCATCTTTAGTGTCAACAAATTTAATAAAAGTTGAACACTTTCTTTTGTGTAATACTCCTTAAAAAAACATATAACTCTGTTTCAGTATTTGAATTATGTTAGTATGGATATTTGTTCATAATTTGAATGTGTTTTCCAATTTGAATGCATTACATTTCTAATACATTACTTTCAAGAAACTAAACCTATAAACTTTCTAATTGTATTGGATTAGAATAAATTCCAAATGGAACCAGTTTTCCCATTCAAGTCTGTTTTTATAACTGTTATCTTTTTTTAATCTTTTGCAGAATTCCTGTACCTCAACCAGAAACTTCTTCACAAACAAAAGGAAGTAAACCAAGCATGCCAAGCTCCTCCCACTGTATGTTGCTTTGATAATGATGATGATTTGGGTTGTGCCCACCACTGGCATAATATAAGTACTTTAAATAGATATGTAGCTAGTTATTTTTATTTCTATTTTTATTTATATTACCTTAAATCCTTGTCAAAAGTACTAGTCCCATATTGTTCTGAATTTTGCACCAGTACAACACTTAATTCCCCGAGAAAAATGAATGCAAAAAAGCAAAATGGCTGTCTGAGCAGGCCTTACAAATAGCTGTGAAAAGAACAGAAGAGGAAAGCAAAGGAGAATAGGAAAGATATTCCCATTTGAATGCAGAGTTCCAAAGAATAGCAAGGAGAGAAAAGAAAGCCTTCCTCGGCGATCAATACAAAGAAATGGAGGAAAACAATAGAATGAGTAAAGACTAGAGATCTCTTCAAGAAAATTAGAAATACCAAGGGAGCATTTCATGCAAACATGGGCACAATAAAGGACAGAAATGGTATGGACCTAACAGAAGCAGAAGATATTAAGAAGAGGTGGCAAGAATACACAGAAGAACTGTATAAGAGAGATCTTCACGACCCAGATAATCACGAAGGGTGATCACTCACACTCACCTAGAGCCAGACATCCTGGAATATGAAGTCAGGTGGGCCTTAGGAAGCATCACTACGAACAAAGCTAGTGGAGATGATGGAATTCCAGTTGAGCTTTTCAAATCCTGAAAGATGATGCTGTGAAAGTGCTGCACTCAATATGCCAGCAAATTTGGAAAACTCAGCAGTGGCCAGAGGACTGGAAAAGGTCAGTTTTCATTCCAATCCCAAAGAAAGGCAATGCCAAAGAATGCTCAACCTACTACACAATTGCACTCATCTCACATGCTAGTAAAGTAATGCTCAAAATTCTCCAAGCCAGGCTTCAGCAGTATGTGAACCATGAACTTCCAGATGTTCAAGCTGGTTTTAGAAAAGGCAGAGGAACCAGAGATCAAATTGCCAGCATCTGCTGCATCATCGAAAAAAGCAAGAGTGTTCCGGAAAAACATCTATTTCTGCTTTATTGACTATGCCAAAGCCTTTGACTGTGTGGATCACAATAAATTGTGGAAAATTCTGAAAGAGATGGGAATACCAGACCACCTGACCTGCCTCTTGAGAAACCTGTATGCAGGTCAGGAAGCAACAGTTAGAACTGGACATGGAACAACAGACTGGTTCCAGATATGAAAAGGAGTACGTTAAGGCTGTATATTGTCACCCTGCTCATTTAACTTTTATGCAGAGTACATCATGAGAAACGCTGGGCTGGAAGAAGCACAAACAGGAATCAAGATTGCCGGGAGAAATATCAATAACCTCAGAAATGTAGATGACACCACCCTTATGGCAGAAAGTGAAGAGGAGCTAAAAAGCCTCTTGATGAAAGTGAAAGAGGAGAGTGAAAAAGTTGGCTTAAAGCTCAACATTCAGAAAATGAAGATCATGGTATCCGGTCCCATCACTTCATGGCAAATAGACGGGGAAACAGTCTAAACAGTGGGTGACTTTATTTTTCTGGGCTCCAAAATCACTGCGGATGGTGATTGCAGCCATGAAATTAAAAGACGCTTAATCCTTGGAAGGAAAGTTATGACCAACCTAGACAGCATATTAAAAAGCAGAGACATAACTTTCCCAACAAAGGTCCGTCTAGTCAAGGCTATGGTTTTTCCAGTGGTCATGTATGGATGTGAGAGTTGGACTATAAAGAAGGCTGAGCGCTGAAGAATTAATGCTTTTGAACTGTGGTGTTGGAGAAGACTCTTGAGAGTCCCTTGGACTCCAGGGAGATCCAACCAGTCCATCCTAAAGGAGATCAGTCCTTGGTGTTCATTGGAGGGCCTGATGTTGAAGCTGAAACTCCAATACTTTGGCCACCTGATGCAAAGAGCTGACTCATTGGAAAAGACCCTGATGCTGGGAAAGATTGAGGGCAGGAGGAGAAGGGGACGACAGAGGATGAGATGGTTGGATGGCATCACGGACACAATGGACATGGGTTTGGGTAGACTCCAGAAGTTGGTGATGGACAGGGAGGCCTGGCGTGCTGCGGTTCACGGGGTCACAAAGTGTCAGATACAACTGAATAACTGAACTGAACTGAACAACACTTAGTAAATTTGTTCCCTGGTAGTACATTCCTTCAGATGTACTATTTTTAATTAACAGAAGAATGAAGTAGGAAGTTTAATTTTTATTTGACAATAGCCATAGTTAAAACTTAAAAGATAGCTGTAGTTTCACGTTTTGGGTTTTGTTTTTTTTTTTCTGAAGTGACATCACGACACAAATTTAGTTCTGGCAGGGTATCCTTAAAGTGAGTTTGTTTAAAGCAGATCTTATAAGGGGTCGTCTCTGTAGACATTTTAATACTTCAGACCCTTCTAGCTTTATGAGTTATTCTTACTTGAGAATTGACTTCTAGTCAGTCTGACAGATTAAGAACCCACAAAGGGATTTGGATTGTACTCCCCCCCCCAATAAAAGATAGAAAATAAGAGGGAAATCATTATAGTATAAATATATAACCAAGTTGAAAGCAAGAATTAAAAATCCCTAAGTGGCAGAAACAAAAAAGATTAAGTGGTGAATAGGAACTAAAACTAAAACTGCTCATGGACATTTAAGAACTAGAGGCCTAAATGGTCATAGACTGAGGTGTAATAACCACTTAGAAAACAGAGTCCAGAGCACAGGCCTCTTGCATTTGAAGTAGAACCAATATAAACCTGAAAGGTTATTAATGGTCAGATAAATTATTGCCATCAACATGGGGAAGTATCAAGGAGCTTACTGTATTCCCTGGACAATGAATAGGAAAAATTGACTTAGTACCCACTGAGTTGAATTAGAAAATCATTGTTAAATATCAAATTCTTTCTCACTGGTCTATATGTATGTCCCTATGCCAGCATCACAGTATTTTGATTACTGTAGCTTTGTATCAGCTTTTAAAATCGGGGTGTGTGAGCCCTCCAACTTTGTCCCTGTTGTTCAAGATGGCTTTAGCGTTGAGGACACTTGTAATTCCATATGAATTTAAGGATCCATTTGACCATTTCTGCAAAATAAGCTTTTGGGATTTTGATATGGGTTGCATTGAGTCTGCAGGTAGTTTGGATAGTACTGATGTCTTAATAATATTAACTCTTCTAGTCCATGAACATGAGATTTCTTTCTGTTCATTTTTAGGTATTCTTTAATTTATTTCAACAATGTTTTGTAGTTTTCAGTATAGAAGTCTTTCACCTCCTTGCTTAAATTTTATTCCTAGGTATTTTCTTCTTTTAGTTGCTATTTTAAATAGAATAGCCTTTTAAATTTTCTTTTGAATCTCTTTACTTGCTATAGGTCTATGGAGAATTTTTTTTTCCTTTTTTTCTTTTGAATGAGTTTCAGTAATTTTTTTTGCTTTTATGAATTTGTTTCATCTCAGTTTTCTAATTTATGGTGTATGATTGTTCATAGTATTCTATTTTAATCTTTTTTATCTCTGTAATGAATCACACTGTATTTCTGAATTTAGTTATTTATGTCTTCACTCCTTGGGTCTGTAGAGGTGACGATTATCAATTTTGTTGGCCTTTACATAGGATAAGCTTTTGGTTTCTTAGATTCTATTATGTTTTTTATTCTCTATTTCATTTATATTTACTTTAAGCATAATTACTTCTGTCACTCCTAGTTCCTTTAAGTTTAATGTTACATTATTGAATGATATCTTATTTAATATCAGTATTTATGTTATAAATTTCCCTCTGATCACTACTTTCACTGAATCCTATAAGTTTTTATGTTGTATTTTCATTTTTGTTCATGTACCATAATACTATACCTCAGGTTGGTTGGTTGGTTGTTTTTTAACTTGTGTGAACAGAGGCAACTCAGTCACTCTATATGTCAACCTGCTCATCTCTGAAATTGACATCGGGTTTCCCAGATGGCTCAATGGTAAAGAATCAGCTGCCAGTGCAGGAGATGCGGGTTCAATCCCTGGGTCAAGAAGGTCCCCTGGAGGAGGAAATGGCAACACACTCCAGTATTCTTGTCTGGGAGATTCCATGGATAGAGGAGTCTGGTTGGCTACAGTCCATGGGGTGGCAAAGAGTTGGATGGGACTCAGCGACTGGCATGCACTCAAAAGGGATGATAGCATTCCTTTATTTTTTATTTACTTCATAAAATTAGCCTAAGACTTTTTTTAATTTTACTTTATTTTACTTTACAATACTGTTTTGGTTTTGCCATACATCAACATGGATCCACGAAAGTACTTTTTAAACTGTAAATGTTTCTCAGAGTTGTCACATTTGTATAGCATCCCTCTGCAGAAAAAATCTGGAAACTAAGTAAAAATAATCAGTTAATTCTTATAGATTATGTGAGTATAAACCCTTGGATGTGTTACCATATAAATGATTGGTTTAATTTTTTACTTTTTTTGAATCTATATGATTTTTATAATATTTTGCCCAGGCTTATAGATAATTGCCTTTAATTTCTCTTTATTTTTTCTTGGTTATTATCAATATTTAAAATATATTGATAACTTTTAGCTATTCGGAGCAAGCAAACCTTAAAGAAACTGATAATTAAATTTAAACAGTCACAATTGTTAAAAAAAAAAAAAAAGAGAAATGTAACTAGAGTGCGAGCAAAAGATCAAATCTTATTCAGTTGGTGTAGTGTCCCAAACCCCCAACATGGCATTTCTGTTAACAAGATAGATAGTTTTTCAAGAAGTGTCCAATACATGAAGTTGATAATGGTTCTTCCTAATTTACAAAACTCTTTTACGTTTTTTTTTTTTTAATTGAGGTATAATTAGCATATAATATTATATTAATTTCAGGCGTACAGCATAATGATTTGGTATTTGTATGTATAGCAGAATGATTACCACAATAAGTCTAGTTAGCATTCATTACCATACATAGTTATAAAATTTTGTTTCCTTGTGATGAAAAAGATCTACTCTTAGTAAGTTTCAGATATGCAGTATGGTATTAACTATAGTCACCAAGCTGTACATTCCATCTCCATGACTTATTTATTTTATAACTTTTGACCCACTTCACCCACCCCCTCACAAACTCTTGTTTCTGGCAACCATCAGTCAGTTTTCTGTATCTGTGAGCTTGTTTTTTTGACTGGTCTTTTTTTATTCCACATATAAGTAAGATCATATAATATTTGTGTTTGTCTGACTTACTTCACTTAGCATAGTGTCCTCAAGATTCATCCAAGTTAAGATTTCCCTTTGACTGAATAATATTCCTTTGTATCTATACCACATTTTCTTTATACATTCATTCATTGATGGCCACTTAGGTTGTTTTCAGGTCTTGGCTATTGTAAATAATGCTACAGTGGACATGGGGGTATATATATCTTTATGAGTTAGTGCTTTTTATTTCTTTGGATAAATACCCACTAGTGGAATTGCTGGATCATATTGTTTTTCTATTTTTATATTTTTGAGGAAGCTCCACACCGTTATTCATAGTGGCTGTACCAATTTACATTCCCACGGTGCATAAGGGTTGACTTTTTTCCACATGCTCACCAATACTTGTTTATTCTTGTATTTTTGATAATATCCATATTAACAGGTGTGAGATGATACCTTGTGGGTTTTATTTGCATTTTCCTAGTAATAATGTTAAACATCTTTTTATGTACCTGTATGCCAACTGTATGCCTTTGGGAAAATGTCTATTCAGATCCTCTGCCCCCTTTTTAATCATATTGCTTATTTTTGTTTACTGAGGTAAACAAATTATTTATATATTTGGATATTAATCCCATATCAGATATATGATTTGCAGTCATTTTCTCCCATTCAGTAGGTTGCCTTTCCATTGTGTTGATGGTTTCCTTTGCCATGCAGAAGCTTTCTAGTTTTACATAGTCCCCTTTGTGTTATTATACTTTGGGTTTAATGAATGAATTGGATCTATATGTGTTAACAAGGTTACTAATGTATTCCCAGATATATTTCATGTTAGTTTTGGAAATTATTATGTGTGTAAATTCAAAAGTACATATTTTGTGAGTATATAGCTAATTTGTGTATGCAATTTGATTGTGTTAGGTATTTTGAAGATTACAGAGTTTAACATCTTATCCTTTGTATCTGGTAACATAAATAAATGAGACATATACTGAAAAGCTAGCAATGAACAGTGATAGTACTACTGAGATCATAAGACATTATAAGTAGCTTCTGACTTACACAGTCCTTTAAAGTCCACTATATGTTTGCTACCAAGCACAGACCTGATCACTGACTGGAATACCCTGTTTTTTTTCCAGTCTTATAGATCTTGCACCAGTATGGGGTCATTGAAGGCAAGCAGGAAAGAGGCAAAGGAAATAGCTCTTCCCACTCCCGTATGCCTTCATATACCCCTACCTGTCACTCTTATCCACACAATGAAATGCTTAGTGTAGATTCAGTGAAGAAACAAAATCACCACACATACACATTTATACAATGACCTTTTTTCAATTCACAACCTAAATATGGTCTTCTGAAATTTTTCTTCATTAAAATATATATCCACTCTCATCAGGAATAAGGGTAAAATGATTCACTAAAATAAGAATGATTACTATAATTCTGATAAATAATTCTATATATATGTATAATTTTGCTAGGTAATTAAGCTGTATCTTAGTTATGTGCATATGTGCGTGCTGTCATTTCAGTCATCTCTGACTCTTGGTGACGCTATGGACTGCAGCCCACCAGGCTCCTCTGTCCATGGGACTCTCCAGGCAAGAATACTAGAGTGGGTTGCCATGCCCTCCAGGGGATCTTCCCAACCCAGGGATCGAACCTGGGTCTTCTGCTTTGCAAGTGGATTCTTTACCACTGAGCCACCAGGAAGCCCATCTTAGTTATGTATTGTGCCTAAAGCATAATGTGTTTTGTATGGTAATATTAGTAATATTCAAGCTAAAAATTAAAGAATTATAGTATACGATTTTCCATTTTTAGAAAAACCTGAACTCTAGATACATTTTGTCTCTTTCTTAATTATTGCCCTTGAAATCTTAGTATTCATAACCAGGGACTGCCAATATCTCCTGTACTGATTTCATACCCATTTGTATTAATTTTGAAACACATAATTACATATTATATGTAACATAGTTACAGTCCCAAGTTAATAAATTAAAAAACAATTCATGATTTTTTTCAGAAGATCTTTTTCACGTGAGCATTAAACCTTGCCAGTTCTTAACACTCAAATGAGAATATAAGCACAGAAAATAGACTATCAGACTTATTCCTGACAGTGTGAATTAGAGGATTTTTTTTCCTATGGAGTAGATGAAATTATTTAATTTTTCAAAATTGGAATGGCCTATAACTTGTTCTTTGCATAATATATTTTAGAACAAATCAGTCAGGATTTCTCACTATATTGGGTTGTAATATCTACTTATTGCTGATCTGATTATGTACTTTTATTGGTTTAGATAAGAGGAATTCATTTCTAGAAGATAAAGGGATTAAATCCATTGCCCAATCTCCAGTTTAGTCCTATTAGAGTTTTCCTCTTGGCTTTTATTGAGTCTTTTTCCTTTTCACATGTGATTATATGTTCTGTCCTTTTTGTTATCAAGTGGTATTATAAGGAAGTTAAGTGTGTTCATCAACTAAATTTTGAGAATTAAAGAGAAACTCTTTTGTAATATTGCAGTATTTGAAATGCCTGGTAAGAAGTTCAACTTCTTCATCTTCTCTCAAAATTCAGTCTAGTATTTTACCTCGTAATAAATGTTCAGTCTCTGTCTAGGGTTAAGAAACCAAGAAAGTAGTCTGGGGATATGGAATAAAGTCCAAAAGCAGAAGTGATATATTAACCACACTGAAACCTTGCTGTCGAAACACCCTTCTGTCTCAGCAAGGTCTTTAATATTAGGAGAATAATGAACTCCAAGGCACAAGCAGCATACAGTGAAGCAATTCAGCCACCTTATTAAACTTAGGAATGGAGTTCTGAAAAACCAACTTGATTCAGGTTGTCTGAGCTAGCAGAACTGACAAAGTGAGAAGCGCTAGGATCTGGCTTTTTAACTGATTCTACTCTATGTCTTCAGATTCCAGTGTATATTATTCAATTAAAATGTTACTTTACCAAACTCCTTAGTGCAGTATCTGGTACATAATAGGTGTTGCTGAGTGAATAACTGTCACAGTGTGTAAGAGATAAATTATATTCTGCCTTAGAAACTAAATATGTTAAGCAAGTCGTACATAAATGATAAATGGACTTGATGACAGAGAACAATCAAGAGTTGAAGTGGTCTTTCAATTTAGTTCCCTCTTTGTTTTTCATATGCTATTTATATCTGAAAGGAATATCATATAAATGGTCCTTTTGAAAGAGTGTTATATCCAAGAAATAGACTATATTTTGTATTTGTTCAGGGTACTTTTAGCAAAAGTTAACAAAATTTATTTTAAGCTTACCTTCCACAAGTAGTGAGGAGTGGTTCAATCTCTAAATGTTCATATTCTCATGAATTTGACTTAACTTGAATTTATCACTGAAAATACAAGGAATGTTTGTTTAAGAGCATTTAGGAAAGATAGAAAAAGTATAAAGAAGATAATTAAAAATCTCATTAATTCCAGCAACAGAGAAAACAATATTTTTAATACTTTGGAGTAAAAGTTTATTTTGAAGGTGAATTTTAGTTCATTCCTCACTTTAATAAGATTTATCTTTTGGACATTCAGTTTATGTTTTCTAGGCAGCTGTTTGATTTTTACAGTCATTTAAGCTATTTCTTATTAATCTGCTTCTTTGTACTGAATTACCTGATTTCATTAGTTTATAGGTCAGTTGTGTTTATCTCATTGTTTCTTTAGCAGGTCGAGAAAACGCCATAGCTTCATAGTGAGAGCCAAAAAAACTATAAGTGATAAATGGGAAAGTCAGCTGTGGAGAGACAAGAAGTTCGGCTTGATAGATCACCTGCATTACAGCCAGGTTTATCCTGAAAGTATTCCACGAAAATTTCGTTTCGAGCACAGACATTTTCTTGGTCGGCAGTTTAATTCTCAGCCTGCAAAATACGTACCCCTAGAAGGAAGGGTCCCAAAACATGATAATTTTAAGAGCGCCCGAAGCCTTGGACGTTCTGAATTAACCATCTTAGGTAAGTTGCCTGTTCTTTTCTTAGAATGTTTCTGTCTCCTTGTGCTTTGTTGCTCAGTCATGTCCAACTCTTTGCGAGCCCGTGGACTGGAACCTGCTAAGCCTCTCTGTCCATGGAATTCTCCAGGCCAGAATACTGGAGTGGGTTACCATGCCCTCCTCCAGGGGATCTTCCCAAGCCAGGGATCCAACCCAGGTCTCCCACATTGCAGGTGGACTCTTTACCATTTGAGCCACCAGGAAAGCCCCTGTGAATGTTATTTACTTGACATAATTTAAATACAGATGATATGATTTTGCTTTAAAAAAACAAACAAACGCTCCACCTCCACCCATCCAAAAAAAAGTTAAACCCAAAGAGAGCTCCTGTTTGGCTCAAACCAAAGGAATGGGAACACATCCTAGAATACATGAAGCTTTAATTGTGGGCTTTTAAATATTGGCAAATCCTTGGAAAGTATTTGAGGAGAGAAGACTGGGAACCAAGGGAACTTTTCTATCCCCTGACTGGCTCTAAAACCGATTCTCTTCTCCTTTAGCCACCACTTTCTTGCTCATCTTCTCTGCCTCTCTTTCTCAGTGCATCTGAACCACTGAAGGGTAAAATGTCAGTTCAAGAGAAAGGGATAATTAAGAGAAGATCCTATGAACTTCTGTCTGTTTAGTCTGTGAAGAAAATAAAATTCTCAAGTAACTTAGGTTGAAAAGAAACAAGCTACTGAAAAAAACTATCTTGTTTTTTCTCTTTTCTTGGTCATGCCACACAGCATGCAGGATCTTCGTTCCCTACCAGGGATTGAAACCGAGCCCCCTACAGTGGAAGCTCAAAGTCTTAACCACTGGACCACCCAGGAAGTCCCAAAACTATATTGTCTGGTAAGTGACAATAAACTTATTTTCTCAGGTTGTTCTAAACTGACATGTAGCTATGGAACTTATAAAAATTTAAAGTCAACACATTTTTAAGCTTCATTTTTAAATTTTGTTTCTCGTGAATGAAAAATGTGCACAAAAATTAATTATCTAGAGATACTCTCTAGATCAAGGGAAATTTTTTATTTGTACTTGAAAGGAAGATCTGATTACCTTAAGTGAAAGAATGATGAAATGCCATTAGCAAATTAATTTAATGCCTGAAAGAAAATGTATTTCATAGATTTTTATATCTCTAGTACTGGAAGGAATTACCTTGACCTTTATCAAGATTCGTTTTTCCCTCTTACTCTCTCCCACTCTTCTTCCCTACCTCCTCACATATAAATATTACATCCATGTGATTATGTCTATGTATATAATTTATGAAAAGTATGAATTCCCACTGACTGTTAGGCAGTCTCAGATCTAAGTTTCAAATGCTTCTTTTTATTAGACTGCATTGCTTGGTCTCTTTGGGTAGTTTATCTATCTTAGTTTTATATCCAGGAAATAATAATTACAGCAGAGATTTCCCATACAAGAAGTAACCATGAAAATCATGAGTTCATTTGCAGTCATAGAAATTAAATATTTTTCTTCTTTTCAACATGTTGCTGATCCTCTAAACATTTCAGCTATCATATGTATCACCGAAAAGCAAGAATCAGATGTAAAGGAGGCTAATTTGTTGTTATACTTAACCAGCTGTAATTCATGTTAGAATTGGACTGCTTTATATCCTACCATTTTTCAAAGGCGTAAGTGGATTTACAGGGATAAAAACATTGAAAAATAAGCTACATGTGGATTAAATAAAACAGAACATTTTAAATAAAACAGAAAAAGTAAGTATTACTAGGTGCCTGTAAATAACAAATTACCAGCATTCAGTAGTAATTTTCTGTGAGTTTTCTTGCAGGAAGGGAGAAAAGGGATTGTTCCTGATGAGGTACTTAGTTTCAAAGATAAACGAAGCCTGGATATCTTCTAGTCTTACCTACTGGATAGGTAAAAGTCAGGCCATGATTAGAAATCATGTCTTAATCCTTTACCCTTATAATGTCCCGCCCCCTTCTCTCTTCCCCCTTCCCATAACAACTAGTTTGTTCTCTATATCTGTGAGTCTGCCTCTTTTTTGTTATACTCACTAGTTTGTTTTATTTTTTAGATTCCACATATAAGCAATATCATATAGTATTTGTCTTTCTCTGTCTGACTTATTTCACTTAATATAATGCTCTGCAAGTCCATCCATGTTGCGGCAAATGGCAATTTTTTATCTTTTTTATGACTGAGTAGTATTCTATTGTGCATGTATACCACTCTCCTTTATCCATTCATCTGTTGATGGTCACTTATCTTGCGTCCATATCTTGGCAGTTATCAGTAATGCTGCTGTGAACATTGGGGTGCATGTATCTTTGCAAATTAGTGGGGGTTTTTTTGTATATATAGCCAGGAGTCATATGGTAGCTCCATTTTTACTTTTTAATGATGGCTGATCCGACAGGTGTGAGGTGATACTTCACTGCTCTGCTGTTTTAGTGTGAAAGCAGTCATAGACAATGTGTAAGTGAATGTGCCTGACTATGTTTAACTAAAACTTTATTTATAGACAGTTAAATTTGAATTGCATGTAATTTTCATGTATCACGAAATATTCTTTTTTTTCCAACCATTTAAAATGAAAAAAAAGTTTCCTAGGCCATGGATTCTTCAAAACCAGGTAGAAGCTACATTTGATCCCTGCTCCCAGCTCATAGTTTGCTGACCCCTATTCTAGATCCCTGTTTTCAGATATAACTGGCTAAACCAATGAAGGCAGATAAGTCTGAATGATTTTTAAAGTTCTTCTGACATGAAGAGTGTACAGCCTACGCTGATACTACCTTCTAGTAGTTTATCATCCTTCAGCTTTATCTTGCTGATCTCTGGAGGGCCCAGTAATTTTGAAGTGTCTTATTTTGGGAGCCAGAAAGGTTATTCAGACCATAATCCCATTATTTGGTCGTTAGCTTTGACTGGTCTAGGGTGAATCATTATTGAAAATACTGCACAGAATTATTAATCTTCCTTCCCACAATTCCAATGGCTCCCAACAACCAGTTGGGTACTATGGCAATATCAGAAACCTATCCCAAAAGTACCGATTCTTGTGTTAATAATTCTCATTACGCCATCTTACTTGACTCAAATAAGTAGATAGTATGTGCTAAAATCTCAGCTCATTGCCTATTATATAATAACACACTTCAAAGAGAAGATATTTGAATGAAGTAAGATGAAATTTTCAATACATTTAGCCCAGGTATAAGCTTTTTAATCTGTTCGTCAATTTTAAGAATTATTTCTCACTTAAAATATTAAGAAGATACTTCTCAAAAGCTTGATTGGACTCAAAGATGGCATTAGTACATCATTGATTCTGCAAACACTAATTTATTAATAGTTGCTCCTGAAATGCTATGAGTCAATTAAAGTTTAAAAGTTCTCTCTTCAGTTTGCATTTGACTTAGACAATGAGGAAAATAATTACTCAGCCAACCTTTAGTAAACCTCTGAAAGCCATCTGTTTATCTCTTGGATATCAAGAGATACAAACTCCAGTAACAATAGGTGTAATTTAAGGAGAATGTTAAGATAGTGTTTTGTAGACTTTTTAATCAGGATTTTTTGTTGAAAAATTTTGTATCATTCTTTTCCTTTTCTGAAAAATGGATTTAAATCATCACAAATTGTAAGTAAGTAATTGCATTAACTGTAACATCAAAGTAATGTAATATGCTGTAGTTACATGGAAATCATAAGGCTTTACTTATCTTGATTTTTTTCTCTTATTAAAGCAACCAAGCAGAGCAACATAATTCCTGCCCTCCTTGGCACTAGCCTGCACGCTCAGGACCAATTATTTGTAGCCCTGAGGTATGCCTCCTTCCGTGTCGAAGGCTACTTGAACCATTAAAATCTGAGTAGAACTGGATTCCCTCACTCTTGGTTTCTTCACTGGCTGTATCCTTAGGATATCCTATTCCACTGACATGCTTCTCATTCTTGTATCCCAAATGGAGCCACACACTGGATTGTATGGGTTACTGTTGCTACCCCTTAATTCTGTCCCTTATTCCATTGCATAATAAAAGTAATTTAATCCTTAAACCTTAAGTACCTACTATCAGATTTCATCAGTGTAAGACACACTTTTTTCCCCGTATGTTAACATCTTTTAAAATGGATATTGATCTTACAGTTGATGCCATGCCTTTGTTTAATTGGTAGTATTTTTTTCCTTAGTGGTGTATAAAATAATGATCATCTGAAAAAACAATGATATTTTAGATTTCATAAAATATAGCATATACCAAGTACTATGCTAGGTGGTGGGATCCTACCCAACACATACACACACAAACACACAGACTTTCATTGGAAAAGGAATACATTGATAACGAAGAATTTGAGAGGAAGATATATGAATTGCATACAATATACTTTACAAAAGAGGAATATGAGCTTATTTGTTTGATTTTCTATTTCCCTCTAATTTTTAATATAATCCACATGTATTACCACACTTACCTAAGTAGTATGTTGTAAGTTACCTAAGTAACATATAAATTGTCACCATTGAAGTGCATTATACCTGTACATTGTGGGGAGGATATTTGTGTTCATCTCTTTTGCTATTGTGAATATGGATGAATTCATATTTGAATACAGTGCACAAATGTCCTAAAGTCTAAGTAGTTGAAAATTGTACATTGAAATGTGCACGTATACATTCTTTTACTCAATTCCACAAATATTTACTGAGCACCTAAGGCATGCTCAGTGCTGCTCTGGGGACTGAGGTTACATGAGTTAATGCAAACGATAACAGAGCCCTGTGGTGAAATGAGGTATGGCGATCAATGCTAGAAGAAAGGGGTTAGAGAGTGCTGTCATTGAAAATGGCTAAATTTTAAATGGAGTGGTCAGGGAGGTCTCCCTAAGAAAATAATATTTCACCAGACATCTAACGGAGGTGAAGGACCAAGCCGTGTGTTTATCTGGGGAAAGAGCATTCTATGTACAGGAACATCAAGTACAGAGGTCTTGGGCATATTTACTTATACATTTGCACTCTGAACTCTAGTTCAGCCAAACAACTCATGACGAATTCTACCAGTAATGTTGAAGCTAAACTCACAGTATTCTATAATTTAGAAAGCAACTCATAATAGTATCAATGACACAATGATAATAAAGCTATCTTCCTAAAAATCGAGGTTTCCAACTTGATATTTTCTCAGTTCTAAAGCACTCTTTCTCTTTTTTTACATTTGCAAGTTGGAGTGCATCTTATGGTCAATGGGTACATTTAATGCAGTGTTTTCTTTTTATTAAAAACCCATCATGTAAGAAATGAATTGCCAGTCTATGTTCGATACAGGATACAGGATGCTTGGGGCTGGTGCACGGGGATGATCCAGAGAGATGATATAGGGTGGGAGGTGGGAGGGGGGTTCGGAATTGAGAACTCATATACACCCGTGGTGGATTCATGTCAATGTATGGCAAAACCAATACAGTATTGTAAAGTAAAATAAAGTAAAAATACAAATTAAAAAAAAAATAAAAACCCATTATTAAATTGATGGTATGCCTTAGATTTGGTATTAGAATCAAGGAAATAGGATAGCAGTATGTGCACACTGACATGAGTTTTGCAGCATTGCTGAGCTATGAGGGAGTAATAATACTGAATTGGAATCCACAGTAAATTCTAGATGGTATGACTATTTTAGTTTATGAATATCAGATTTTAGTAATCCTTAAAAAGCTTTAAGTAGCCCTTAGTTATTTGTTAAGTTAAAGCTATGTAACTTAGTGTTGTTTACCCATAAAAAACAAAGAATGGACTTCCGTTTCTGGATCAGTTTACAGCTTAACTGGAAGGACTTGTTTACATATCATTGGCTCATGCTCTATACTTAAGAATTGCTATGGGATGAATAGGGCAGATACTGAAATCATAGAATCTATAGGACTTGCTGACTAAATATCAGGGAAGAATGAAAGGGAAGAGTTAAGGGTAACTTCTAAGTTTCTGGTTTGAGTGTCGGTGGAATTCAGAGTTGTCAAGCTGTGCTCTGCATATTTTTCCTTGATCCAGTCAAGATGGTTTCCTTACTCTGGCCTGTACTTTTGGCTTCTTCCTGCCCTACCTGAAATACCCTTCTCTCTGTTTATTTAAATGCTACTCATGCTTGAATACCCAGCTGAAACCCTTGCCTGTCAGAAGTCTTTTTAGTCCACCCTAGTTGACATTGACCCTCATAAAGAGACAACAGACATAGGTCAGGATGCATGGTGGTGGTTCCCCCAAGCTGCAACCTTTTCTAGCCCTAATGGTGAGTGACTGAAATTTTTCTTGTATGTTTGAGGACAAATGGAACCTTGGTACTTCCATCCCTGGCCTTGCTTGAGTCTTATATCCGTAAGTCCAAAATGGCAGTAAGAGAACCAGTAGTTATCTCTGAATTCTCCTGTCCTGTAATGGCGTCTCATAAATGATGATGAAAATTCTCTACATGTCTTCATTTTTGTGACTAGGCTGTTCTCTCGATATTAATATTTAAGCCATCCATCAATATTTAAAAGATTTGGGACTGTTATTTCCAACGATGATGCTAGATTGCTCTGAAGTGTCTCCTCTTTCAATCAGTATAATGTATTTATAAGCATTTGCATGGCAAAGGGTTTAGTCCCTTAGTTTTGAAAGTTATTTTTTTACAGTTATGAAGCTATCTGGCACACGTGAGGATCAGACCATCAGATCTGGCCTCATTAGCACCATGTTACTAACTACACTTTTAATAATGTGTGATTTTTCTGTAACAGGGCTGAACCATGAGAGAGCAATCAATGTAGCTTTCCTCCCCATGTATTCTCTACAAGATGCCCGAACATCTCAAGTAGACACATTATTAACCTGCATGCGTTACAGCTGTGTGTACCCACAGGCATCAACTGGCAGTGAAATAATTAGAAGTTCAAGAGTACTTGCAGGTGAGACAATCTCAGGATCTTTGCAGTCAGAAAATAAAATTAATAATGCAAATGGTCCCAACCTTAAGATGTTACTATATAAACAGTTCTAGCTTTAACATTTGATACAGTTTAAAGAGTTATTTGGTAAAAGTACCCAAAGATAAATGAGAATATATTTTAAAATAAAATTGGATAGATTAATGGTTTCTATTCCAGGCAGGCATTAAGAATGTTATTTTATAATACATTTCTAAATGTAAGTATTCACTAAACTGAAGTGGTATGCATATGGAACAGTGCAGCTTTTACTCCTCTCTCCTTTTAATTCGGGCAAGACAGTTTGTCCTTTCACCTTATAATTCCCCAAAATCTCAGTGCCCCCATACTGTGTGCTTAGTCACTCAGTCATTACTGACTCTTTGCGGCCCCATGGACTTTGGCTGCCAGGCTCCTCTGTCCATGGATATTCTCCAGGCAAGAATACTGGAGTGAGTTGCCATGCCCTCCTCCAGGGGATCTTCCCAACCCAGGGATAGAACCCAGGTTTCCTGCATTGCAGGCAGATTCTTTACCATCTGAGCCACCAGGGAAGCCCAGGAATACTACAGTGGGTAGCCTATCCCTTCTCCAAGGGATGTTCCTGACCTAGGAATCAAACTGGGATCCCCGCATTGCAGGTAGATTCTTTACCAGCTGAGCTACCAGGGAAGTCCCATACTATAGTACAGTACAGTTGTTTTCTCTTATAAATAGTTATTCAAGTGCTATGCAATAAATTCCTTGAGGACTGCTAAGCATGTGTGTAATCCCAATAGTGAAACCCTTCAACCAACGAATTGTTTAGGCTGCTATATAACATCCTGAACTTTAAATCATTTTTATATATGAGTAAAATGACATGTCCAGTTATAATTGTCCTATTCACTTTCTTCTGTCATTTCTATTTCCTAAGCATGTGGTAATGTTTCTAGCCATTTTCATTGAGCTTATATGAATATTCCCTTTAAAAAAGCACTAAAGAAACGCCTTATTATCTTGGGATTTTATGGTGGGTCTTTCTAAGCTGATGAAACTCTTGAGTGTATGTTGTTTTTAAACAAGTCTTAGGAGTTGTGCCTGATGATGAAGTAACTTTTGGCAGTAACGGTTACTGCAAACTGAACTTCCCTGGTGGCTCAGATGGTAAAGAAACTGCCTGCAATACGGGAGACCCAGGTTCAATCCCTGGATTAGGAAGATCCCCTGGAGAAGGGCATGGCAACCCACTCTAGGATTCTTACCCAGAGAACTCCATGGACAGAGGAGCCTGGTGGGTTACAGTCCATGGGGTTACAAAGAGTTGGACACAACTGAGCAACTAACACCTCACTTCAAACTGAACTTAAGTATCCAATTTTGTAAGAGATAAGGTTCTTTATTTTTCCCACAGTCCATTTTAAAGATGATATATTAACTTGCAGTATTACTTCTTACGGGGCCTCCTGGGTGGCTCAGTGGTAAAGAATCCACCTGCCAATTCAGGAAACACAGGAGATGCGGGTTTAATCCCTGTGTCAGGAATATTCCCTGGAGGAGGAAATGGCAACCCACTCCAGTATTGTTGCCTGGGAAATCCCATGGACTGAGGAAGCTGGCAAGCTGCAGTCCATGGGGTTGCAAAAAGTCAAGCGAAGCTGAGCATGCATACACATTACTTCTTACGTTTCAGCTCCTTAGACT
This sequence comes from Capra hircus, assembly GCF_001704415.2. Classification (NCBI taxonomy): domain Eukaryota; kingdom Metazoa; phylum Chordata; class Mammalia; order Artiodactyla; family Bovidae; genus Capra; species Capra hircus. Next base: position 36,833,990 of record NW_017189517.1, on the reverse strand, counting down.
GTCAGTAACCCCGGATTTGGTAATTAGGGCCCTAATCTGCACTTGAAATCTCTATGGAACTCTTGCTCTTGCTTCATTGCAGTATCATCACTTCTGTCATGTTTCTTCTGCTGTCTGTGTATGCTATTAACAATATAAAAAAACAAAGACAAAATTCATAGTTACCCACTACTTGCTAGTGCCGACATTCTTCCAGCAGTCACTTAACATGATCATGTGAAAATACCTGGTACCATTCTGCTAGAGCAGTTAATATTTGGGACATGAAGGGCAAAAATCACTAGAAGAGAGAAGGGATATAATCAAAAGCAAGGTAATTCATTTCAAACATGGAATACCATATTTTTCATGGCATAATGATAGTGTCCATTTAGCTCTCTGCAAAGCATTGTGCCTGGACATTTTACATAAGTTACAACTATTCAAAAGCAGAGTGCCGACTAAGGTCCGTCTAGTCAAGGCTACGGTTTTTCCTGTGGTCGTGTATGGATGTGAGAGTTGGACTGTGAAGAAGGCTGAGCACCGAAGAATTGATGCTTTTGAACTGTGGTGTTGGAGAAGATTCTTGAGAGTCCCCTGGACTGCAAGGAGATCCAACCAGTCCATTCTGAAGGAGATCAGCCCTGGGATTTCTTTGGAAGGAATGGTGCTAAAGCTGAAACTCCAGTACTTTGGCCACCTCATGGGAAGAGTTGACTCATTAGAAAAGACTCTGATGCTGGGAGGGATTGGGAGCAGGAGGAGAAGGGGACGACTGAGGATGAGATGGCTGGATGGCATCACGGACTCGATGGACGTGAGTCTGAGTGAACTCCGGGAGTTGGTGATGGACAGGGAGGCCTGGTGTGCTGTGATTCATGGGGTCACAAAGAGTCAGACACGACTGAGCGACTGAACTGAACTGGACTGAATAACTAATCCTAACAAGAAGAGCCTTGCAAGGTAAACATTATTATCTCCTGTTGATAGATGATTAGACTGAAGATCAGAGAGATTCATCAGCATAGATAACAGCTAGGATTTGAGCACAGATCAATTTGGTTCCAAACATTTCCATTCTCTCCATAATTACAAATGGAAAGATACACAGATACAAAGAACAGACTTTTGGACTCTGTGGGAGAAGGTGAGGATGGGATGATTTGAGAGAATAGCATTGAAACATGTATATTACCGTATGTGAAATACATGGCCAGTTCCAGTTCAATGCAGGAAACAGGGCACTCAGAGCCGGTACACTGGGACAACCCAGAGGGATGGGATGGGGAGGGAGGTGGGACCAGGGTTCAGGATGGGGGACGCATGTTCACCCATGGCTGATTCATGTCAATGTATGGCAAAAACCACCACAATATTGTAAAGTGATTAGCCTCCAATTAAAATAAATTAATTTAAAAAAAGAATATACAGAATAATGTAATGCAGTGGCTTACAGTATAACATTGGTATCATCTTTTCAACATTTTTATAAACTAGTTTTTTTATTATAAAAGCTATCCATGTTCATAATTTAAAAATTCAAATAATACCAAAAGGTACAGGGTAAAACTGAAAGTTTCCCTCCCTGCCTTTGAAGGTTCATCCCTTTCTACCAGCCCACCCACTCTCTGGAGATAACCTGCATTTAAATCCTTTAAGAAATTATTTTTACATTTGACAGTATATTCTTTCTGTCTCACATACATGCGCACACACGCACACATACAGTCTGTTCCTCTCTCTCTTAGATACATACATGGAATTATACTAAACATGGTTTCATAACCAACTTTTATCTGTTAACACTTGAATAGCTTTCATGCTAGTATCAATATATAGAGAGCTACCTCTTTCATTTTAGTAGCTATAAATACTCCACTGTGTAGCTATACTGGTATTTACTTAATTAGTCCCGTATTGATGGACATTTAGATTGTTTCCAAATGCTTTTTATACTGGCAAACAGTACTGCAATGAGTATCTATATCTATCTGTGTGTGTGTATGTATGTTGGTGGTGGTCAGTTGCTAAGTTGTGTCTGACTCTCTTGTGACCCCATGGACTGTAGCCTTCCAGGCTTCTCTGTCCATGGGATTTCCCAGGGAAGAAGACTGGAGTGGGTTGCCATTTCCTCCTCCAGGGGATCTTCCCGGATTAGGGATTAAACTCACATCTTCTGTGTTGACAGGCAGATTCTTTACCATTGAGCCACCGGGGAAGCCCCATGTGTATGTATATATAATCTATAATCTTTGTTCACTTATATATCTGTAAAATGAATTCTTCAGTCCAGTTGCTTAGTCGTGTCCAAATCTTTGTGACCCCATGGACTGCAGCATGCCAGGCCTCCCTGTCCATCACCAACTCCCAGAGTTTACTCAAACTCATGTCCATTGAGTCGGTGATGCCATCCAACCATCTCATCCTGTCAGCCCCTTCTCCTCCCGCCTTCAATCTTTCCCATCATCATGATCTTTTCCAATGATCAGTTCTTCCCATCAGGTGGCCACAGGATTGGAATTTCAGCATCGGTCATTCCAATGAATATTCAGGACTGATTTCCTTTAGGATGGACTGGTTGGATCTCCTTGCAGTCCAAGGACTCTCAAGAGTCTCCTCCAACAACACAGTTCAAAAGCATCAATTCTTCAGCACTCAGCTTTCTTTATAGTCCAACTCTCACATCCATACATGACTACTGGAAAAACCATAGTTTTCACTAGACAGACCTTTGTTGGCAAAGTAATGTCTCTGCTTTTTAATATACTGTCTAGGTTGATCATAACTTATCTCCCAAGGAGTAAGCATCTTTTAATTTCATGGCTGCAATCACCATCTGCACTGTTTTTGGACCCCCCAAAATAAAGTCTCTCACTGTTTCCACTGTTTCCCTATCTATTTGCCATGAAGTGATGGAACCAGATGCCATGATCTTAGTTTTCTGAATGTTGAGTTTTAAGCCAACTTTTTCACTTTCCTCTTTCATTTTCATCAAGAGGCTCTTTAGTTGTTCTTCGCTTTCTGCCATAAGAGTGGTGTCATCTGCATATCTGAGGTTATTAATTTTTCTCGGCAATCTTGATTCTAGCTTGTGCTTCATTCAGCCCAGCATTTCTCATGATGTACCCTAGATATAAGTTAAATAAGCAGGGTGACAATATACAGCCTTGATGTATTCCTTTCCCTATTTCTTAGATGTCACCAAATTCAAAATTTTGGTGTAAGTGAAAAGTGAAAGTGTTAGTCACTCAGTCGTGTCTGACTCTGTGACCCATGGACTATAGCCATGAGGCTCCTCTATCCAAGGATTTCCCAGGCAAGAATACTAGAGTGGGTTGCCATCTCCTTGTCCAGGGGATCTTCCCAACCAGGGATCGAACCTGGGTCTCCTGCATTGCAGGCAGATTTGAGACATCAGGGAAGCCCAAAATTTTGGTAGGTATTGTCAAAATGTCCTTCAAAAAGGTTATAACAATTCACACTTCAACCAAAAGAAAGAGTGCCACTTGACTCACTCCCTTAAAAATACTAGATAGTATCAGTCTTGTTAATCTTTGGCAGATGATAGGCAAAATGTATTGTTATCATTATTTTCATTTGCAGTTCTGAATTATTTCTAAGGTTCAATATCTTCATATATTTATTGGCCATTTATATTTTTCTGTGAATTTCTAGAACTTCCTATGCTAGTTTTTTTTTCCATTTTTCTGAGTTCTTTTTAAAATTAATTTGTAAGCTCTTTCTGCATACTGAAGAAATTTAACCTTCATTGTGTATTGCAAATACTTTTATCAGCTTGAAATTTATTCAATGGGAATCTTGTTTTGATTTGTTAAGTAATTTTATGTTTATGTACTCAAATATATCAGTCTTTCATTTTTGTGGCTATCGATTTTATGTCAGACTCAAGAAGACATCACTCAGTCGAAGATTTTTTTTTAATTCACTGTTTTTTTTTTCTGATACTTTTATATGTTTTTTTACTCACATATAATTTGTATTGTGGTAAAATATGCATAACATAAAATTACCACTTTAACCATTTTAAAGTGTACAATTCAGTGACACTAAGTACATTTACAGTGTTGTGCAACCATCAATGTTAACCATTTTCAGAACATTTTCATCATCTGAAAACAGAAACACTATACCTGTTAAACAATAACTCCCCATTCCCCCCTCTCCTTAGCTCCTGATAACCTCTATTTTACTTTCTGTCCCCATGAATTTGCCCATTCTAGATATCTAAGTGAAGTAATGCAGTTTAGTCCTTTTCGCTCTGACTTACTAACTTGGTATCATATCCTTAAGGTCCATCCATGTTATAATATATATCAGAATTTCATTTCTTTTTACTTCTGAATGATCTTCTGGTGAATGTATGTGCCACATTTTTTTTAATTCATTCACCTGTTGATGGACATTTGGGTTGTTTCCATCTTTTGACCACTGTGAATAGTTCTGCTATGTAAATTGGTGTGCAAGTACCTGTTTAAGTCCCTGATTTCAGTCGTTTTAAGAATATCCCTAGGGTTGGAATTGCTGAGTCATATGGTAGTTCTCAGAGAAGGCAATGGCACCCCACTCCAGTACTCTTGCCTGGAAAATCCCATGGATGGAGGAGCCTGGTGGGCTGCAGTCCATGGGGTCTTGAAGAGTCGGACACGACTAAGCGACTTCACTTTCACTTTTCACTTTCATGCATTAGAGAAGGAAATGGCAACCCACTCCAGTGTTCTTGGAGACTCCCAGGGACGGCGGAGCCTGGTAGGCTGACGTCTATGGGGTCGCACAGAGTTGGACACGACTGAAACGACTTAGCAGCAGCAGCAGCAGCTTGGTAGTTCTATATTTAACTTTTTGAGAAACCAGCAAAACATTTTCCACAGCAGCTGTACCATTTTACATTCCCATAAGCAATCCACGAGGATCCCAATTTCTCCACATTCTCACCAACACATTATTTTGTGTTTTTTTTTGGGGGGGGCTCTGCTTTTGATTGTTTTTTTTATAATAGCCATCCTACAGTGATATCTCGTTGTGGTTCTGATTTGCATTTCCCTAACTACAAATGATAGCATATTTTTATGAGCTCGTTGGCCATGTGTATATCTTCTTTGGAGAAATGTTGATTTAAGTCCTTTGCCCATTTTTGAATTGGATTGTTTGGGCGTGGTTTTTTTTTTTTTTTTTTGCTTTTGTTAATATGGTTTCATTTTTATAGTTTAAAATTTTAATCCATTTGGAATTTATTTTGGTATAGAGAATGAGATGGGGGATCCAGCTTAATGTTTTTCCAAGGGATTAGCCATAGTTCCCAAATCATGTTGAATAATACTGATACGATATTGAAATTGCTATTATACTTTTAACTGTTAAGTACAAGAATATATGTATGTGTATACACACACACACACACACACACACACACACACCCCACCTCTTTGAAAGCAGTTTCCATTGATAAACATTTCAGAAGTGTAACATGGTATGAAAAGGTTTTAACACATGTAAGAAAATAATTCTGTTATCCTCTAGGTAATCCAAATTTCCAATATTATGTTCAGAGAAAGGAATGACACACTATATTACAAGATAGGTTAGACTGTGCTGCAGTACAAAGCAATTCCAAAGTCTCAGTGACTTAACACAGAAAAAGTTTGTTTCTTGCTCAAGTCAAGTCTGATGCAATCAGTTATTAGCTTTCTCCCCAGCAGTGATTCAGGAATGCAGCCTGCTTCCATCCTGCTGCAGCTCCAACAGGAACAAATGACTTCTAGGGTTGTCTAGGCGAAGGAAGAAAGGGATGAAAGAAACTGGCTTGTAATTGTGTTGGAGCAAAACCGCTACATTTCCACTCACATTTGCCAGAACTTATTTACATGATCTCAACCTAACTGGTGGATCAGATAGATGGTGAAGAATTTGCCTGCAGTGCAGGAGACCCAGGTTTGATCCCTGGCTTTTGAAGATACCCTGAAGAAGGGAACGGCAACACATTCCAGTATTCTTGCTTGAGAAATTCCATAGACAGAGGAGCCTGGCAGGCTACAGCCTGTGGGGTTGCAAAGAGTTGGACACAAGTGAGCGACTAACGCTAACCTAACTAAAGGGAGGCCAGGACTCTTTGTCTCCCATGTGACCATGAATAGGAAATGGAATGGTAAACACATAGCATTCCTTTGTCACACTCACCTTATGCATATATGATGTTCCTAAAAATATACAATTTTTGTAATTCTAACAATTTAAAACAAGATGTAGAGAAGCTCATTTTATAGGTAAAATCTGTAACCCTCTTAAAACAATTCCTTTGTAATATAAATGATAACATTGTAATTTAATAGCAGGGTATTTTTTAAAGCAGGGTATCTATTAGTTCTATTTACTTATTTACATGATAGCAAAAGTTGCATACAACAATAAGAGTGACGTTTATAGTATGAATTGCTTGGATTACATAAAGCACTTTTTATAGACAACTGTGTAAAGCACATTTTATCTATTTAAAACTTTTGAGACACTTTGTTTTACTGCCCATCAAAACACATTTATAAATAGAAGAGAATCAGTATGGTAACAAGAGAAGCAATATTACATTTAACGAAAACCTCCAAAAATTTGTAATGTAATACCAGTTTTTCTGAAGTAGAAAAGGATGGTTGCTGACATTTAATTGTTATGTCAGCTACCAAAGTGCTTTCTCATGCATTTAATCCTCCTATGATGTAGTTACTACACGAGCAGATTGAAGCACAGAGAGGTTGTCATTTACACAAGTAGGCAGAGTCACCTAAACAGAAGACTTACTTATACATTTTGTTGCAGGTACTGTGTAACTCAGTATTTATAAACCACATGGTAACAATTAGAATTATTAAGGTTTGGGTTTCTGTTGTTAGCATCAAATCTGAAGATCTTAAAATCTTTCCAAAGCACCTGGATTAAAGTCCATTCCAATCAAAGAAGGAGAAAACTATATAGCACTAGCAAGTTTGTTTTTTTTTTTAATTTTGACTGTGCTGGGTCTTCATTGCTGCATGTGCTTTTCTTTAGCTGTGGAGTGGGGAAGGATGGCTACCCTCTAGTTGCAGTGCACGGGCTTCTGTTCCGGTGGCTTCTCTTGTTTTAGAGCACGAGCTCTAGGGCACAAGGCCTCCAGTAGTTGCTGCACATGGGGTCAGCAGTTATGGCTCCCAGGCTCTAGAGCACAGGCTCAGTAGTTGTTGCGCACAGGCTTAGTAGCTCTGCAGTAAGTGGGATCCTCCTGAATCAGGGCTCAAAGCCAGGTCTCTTGCATTGGCAAGTGGATTCGTTACCACTGAGCCACCAGGGAAGACCTAGCACTTTTATTATATCCATTGTGTGTTAGGGAACTTGCACAGTTTTAAATAATTCATCAGGGGCTTCCCTGGTGGCTGAGTGGTAGAGAGTCCACCTGCCAGTGTGGGAGATGTGGGTTTGATCCCTGGTCCAGAATGTTTCCACATACCTCAGAGCAACTAAGCCCATGCAGTGCAACTGCTGAGCCCATATGCCACAGCTGCTCAGGCCCACGTGCCTAGACCCTGTGCTCCACAACAAGAGAAGCCGCCACAGGGAGATGCCTGTGCACTGCAACTAGCCCCCACTCTGTGCAACTTAAAAACAAAGCCCATGCAGGAACAAACACCCAGCAGAGACAAAAATAAATAAAATTATTAAGGATTAAAAAAACATCCGATTCTGTGGCAGATGTGGCTTTCGTGTGAAGCTGATGAAATCTAAGCTTGAGGAGTTCTCACTTGCATAAATCCCTTCCGAGGCCCTTCTGGGGTTTTCTTGGAGGTATTTTTCTTTCTGTTTCATAAAGAGGGCCCCCCAATACTGTACCTTTTCAGGCCCCATAAAATGTGGATGTACTGCTAGCCTTTTAGCATAATTTTTTAGAGAAGTAGCACAAAAGGTTCAGAGCCCTTACTTTGATGCCAGACTGTCCAGTTTAGAATCACCCTGTGACTTTGGTTATTTTACTTAACCTCTGAATGTTTTAATCTTCTCATAGTTAAAATGAAATCTTTGTCATGTGCAGTCACAGAATCTGTGATATAGTAGTTTAGTAGTGGTCAGGTAGTGTTCTGAAAGAGATTCCTTAAATCCCATTTTACCCAAGAAAAGGAAGAAAAGAAAAACAGTACTCCCTCATGTTTGGCAGATTGACTCCATGTTGTGGTACCCCTTTGGTGCTTTGTGGTTGTTTAGTCACTCAGTTGTGTCCAATTCTTTGCGACCCCATGGACTGTAGCCTGCCAGGCTCCTCTGTCCATGGGATTCTCCAGGCAGGAATACTGAAGTGGTTTACCAGGCTGTCCTCCAGGGGTCTTCCCCACGCAGGAATTAAACCCGCATCTCCTGCGTTGACAGGTGGATTCTTTACTACTGAGCCACCAGGGAAGCCCCTTCAGTACTTAGCCAGTTGTTTGCGATCCTGTCTTAGCCCTCACTTCTGCTCTGCAGAGACTGATGGTTAGCCAGAGGTGAACAATGAGTGTTTTCTCAGGCCTTTTCTGAACATGCATCCAGCACTGGGCATATACGTGGCTACCTTGATTCCTTGAAATACACAGGAAGTCTTAAAAGCCAATAATACTCCCCCCGCATCTCTTTTCCCAGCTCCTTTCTCTCCAGGCTTTTTGGTCTTATCTATTGCTTGTCCCAACTTTATCCCCTGCTCTATCTGCTCTGATTGATCAGTGCTTTTGCCTTAATATCAGTTCATTTCAGTTCAGTTCAGTCGCTCAGTCGTGTCCGACTCTTTGCAACCCCATGAATCGCAGCACGCCAGGCCTCCCTTAATATGCTTTCAGCAAAAGCCACTGGGAAAGGTACCCTAGTCGTGGGGGTGCTCCAAATTGGGTAAAACAAAAGCAGTTTCTTGCATCTGACCTTGAGGGAGCTGCCTAAGACATCAAAAGGACATAACCACATCTTTGAGAAAAAGGTCAGCATTGCTCCCTCTGATGCTACCAACCTGTACCAGGAGGGCAAGCTGCCATCTTCATGACTGTTGCTGATTTGGGGAGTAGGTGGGCAGTTCAAAACAAGCACACTCTTACCACAGTGCAGCAGAATCTCTATTCATTAATCTTTCACCAGGTTGTTGTTTTGTTCTAAATTCCAGAGTTCTGCAAAAGCTGATCTGAGCTTTCTGCCAGCTTCTAAGTTGCTTTAGTGGAGGGAGAGAGCCCTGAAATTCTGTACTCTGCCATTTTCATCAATGTCTCACCCAATCCCCTCTTGATAAAGGTGCTTAAGAATATCCAAAGCTAAGTTAGTTAATAAAGCTACTTCAAAGGAAATATACTTTAAAAGCAGCTTCAGTTATTATTCTTACTTTGCTTTATGTCTTAGAAGTTTTGTAAATACTTGATAATTGAATTTCAAAATAGAAAAATTTATTCTTTGTATTTCCTTGAGGAGTACTAGGAAACTGTTTACTTGGCACCTAAATGACCTTGAAAATATGTAGATTTATTTAGTTAATTAATTATGGGGAGTACCAGCTTGTATCTTGACATTTTTTATAGCATTTGTTTGATGTATTCACTGTTATCTGCAGAAATTACTGTGACATAACTCGATGGATGTGTGTGATGAATTGGAGGGAAGAGGGAGAAAATCAGAGACTGTTAATTATAAGAAAAATCAGCTTTTGTGATACTTAATCTGAGTAAATATATATCTGTTTTATATTACTTTCCATCTGCTTTACTTTTAGGTGACATTATCAAAGCAGCATCTAAAATGGATGGAGAACATGTCATCTGTGTCTTGGATATCTGCAGTTTGGGGAACAATAAAGCAGAAGGCTACTTGCACAAAATTTACAAACCAAATATAACTTCTTAAAAATTGGCAAATGAAATGACTAAAGGTTATAAATAAAGCATTGCTTTAAAGATATTCTGTTATTTTGTTGTGATTTCAATAACCGTTTTTCAGCAAGAATATTACATAAATTCTAAAGTGGTTTTCTGTTCATCTTGTGTTTGGAGCTAACACAGTTCATTTTAAATTCATTACTTGAAAAGGTCATCAAGCCCCAGAGGGATGGTACAGGGAGGGAGGAAGGAGGGGGGTTCAGGATGGGGAACACGTGTATACCTGTGGTGGATTCATGTTGATATATGGCAAAACCAATACAATATTGTAAAGTAATTAACCTCCAATTAAAATAAATAAATTTATCTTAGAAAAAGAAAATTCATGTTACTTGTTTCTATATGAATATTATCTTGACTTAGAATTTGTGTTCACTGTTCTATTTGTGAAAGTGTCCATCGTGACTGACTTTGCCACCCCCGGAAACTGTAGCCCACTGACTACTCTGTCCATAGGGTTCTCCAGGGAAGATACTGGAGTGAGTTGCCATTCCCTTCCCTGTGATCATCTTCCCTACTGGGGATGGAACCAGGTCTCCTGCATTAGCAAGCAGATTTGTGTTTTTTGTTTGTTTGTTTGTTTTTTGTTTTTTGTTTTTTTACCATCTGAGCAACCAGGAGTGGCTATCTGTGTAGCCATTTTATTCTACTGCCTCAGCATTAAGGCATCCCAACTTACAAGAGTAACTTTTCATGTACATTTAGCATCCTTGCATTTTTAATTGGGTTATGATGGAATTCTCCCATCCCAGTTCTAACCAGAAGAAGTTTGTGGTCATAAGCTAACCATACTCTGACCGTGCTTAGCTTCTGAGATTGGACAACATCAGGCACAGACAGGTGGTATGGCTATAGACTACAGTGGAAAATTCTAAATTGCTAATTTGAGGATTACATTCCCCTAAAGCAGTCAACCTCCATTTCTTATAACTGAGGTAGTTTCTGTCATTTTCAAAAGCACATGTGGATTGTTATATTCCAGTTGCTTTGGCCTTTAGTTTGGTCAGCTGTACAATGAGCATACTGAATTCAGTTGTCGTAAGGTTTTCCACTCTATTGTGACTTCATACCCTTTGAATATCTAAATGTTTTGACCAGTGTGTGGTCTTTTGTTCTTAAAATTGTGTTTAAAGTTAAAGTAGTGAATCCTCCTCATATTAAAATTTTGAATGTATTATTAAAGAAGTCAAAACTTGTCTCTTTCTGAATGTATTTGATGTCTTTCTTCCATATTTTTGACCTATAATAGACCTACATGTACTTGCTAAATGAGCCAGTATGATTCTTCCATATGGGTTGAAAACTGTTGTTTATCAAATAGAATCTGGGTTTTCATATTAAGCTATTAGAAACTTAAATAGGCAGTTCAGTTTTAGTGCCACATAAATGCTGGAGAAGCGAAAAGTTAATACTTAAGTAACTGTTGACTGAAAAACCCTCAGGCTGAGATTGCAAAATTACACACTTTAGCAGGTGTGATTTCTGTTCTCATATTGAATGAGAAATAGGAAATATTTTTAAGATTCAAGATCTTTAAAAACAACTTTCATGGCAATTTATTTTATAGTAATGTTTCTGTCCAAATTTGGAGTTTTAACATCTGTGTCTACATTTCCAGTTACAGAAAAATTGAATAGGTACTGTGGTGATTTCCTAAGGAAAATAGCAAACTATCACATCGGAAGACCTTATCTTCAAGTGACAGTAAGTGCTGATTCTTCCCAAATCAACACAAATAAACTACTATGGTATCACTTTTATATTAACTGGTTTGTAAATTATAAAATATTACATAGTCTACCACAAGACCACAATCTTTCACTGAAGTTTCTAATTTTAGATGGTACATGAGATCTACACATTTAAATCCTTTGGTAAGTTATTAAGAACCTGAGCACCTTTATGTTCTGCCACTTTTATTTCTTTGTTGGACTTATCCTGCATTAATTTTATTTACATTAAGACTAGGTCTTAAAAGAAATTTGAAACCCTTATTTTGTGAGACTGGTAGCATTTGATGTTACTAAATCTGGCTAGGTACCCTCTGCCAATATGGACTATCCATGCTGTGTCCTTGCTCAGTTGCTCAGTTTTGTCTGACTCTTTCGACCCCATGGACTGTAGTCCATCAGGCTCCCCTGTCTGAGATTTTCCATGCAAGAATCCTGGAGTGGGTTGCCATTTCCTTCTCTAAGGGATCTTCCCAACCCAGGATTTGAACCTGCGTCTCCTGCATTGGCAGGCAGATTCTTTACCACTGAGCCACCTGAGAAGCCCCTTCAGAGCTCTAGGAAGCCAGTAAATGGTTTGTCGCCACTGATATGCTTTGATTGGATTCATAATGTTTTAGAGTGGTCACTGTCTCCTGGAAAGAGAGTGGAATATAAGGAGGTTAGCAGAGACTGCTAGCTGTATCCTAATACCTATTCTTCTCATAGAGTAACAGTTCTCTCCATTTTTAGCTAAGCAGATAGCTGCCTAGAATAAAGAATACTATTCCTTCCTTCCTTCGTGGCTGAATATAGCCTTGTGACTCTTTTATTTGGCTTGGGCTAATATTAAAGTTAACTTACTTGTGGTGCTGGGAAAAGTGGTCAACCACTTGTAAAAGAATGAAACTAGAACACTTTCTAACACCATATACAAAAATAAACTCAAAATGGATTAAAGATCTAAATGTAAGACCAGAAACTATAAAACTCCTAGAGGAGAACATAGGCAAAACACTCTCCGACATAAATCACAGCAGGATCCTCTATGACCCACCTCCCAGAATATTGGAAATAGAAGCAAAAATCAACAAGTGGGACCTAATTAAAGTTAAAAGCTTCTGCACAACAAAGGAAACTATAAGCAAGGTGGAAAGACAGCCTTCAGAATGGGAGAAAATAGCAAATGAAGCAACTGACAAAGAACTAATCTCAGAAATATACAAGCAACTCTTGCAGCTCAATTCCAGAAAAATAAATGACCGAATCAAAAAATGGGCCAAAGAACTAAACACATTTCTCCAAAGAAGACATACAGATGGCTAACAAACATGAAAAGATGCTCAACATCACTCATCAGAGAAATGCAAATCAAAACCACAATGAGGTACCATTTCACGCCAGTCAGCATGGCTGTGATCCAAAAGTCTACAAGCAATAAATGCTGGAGAAGGTGTGGAGAACCCTCTTACACTGTTGGTGGGAATGCAAACTAGTACAGCCACTATGGAGAACAGTGTGGAGATTCCTTAAAAAGCTGGAAATAGAACTGCCTTATGACCCAGCAATCCCACTACTGGACATACACACCGAGGAAACCAGAATTGAAAGAGACACGTGTACCCCAATGTTCATCGTAGCACTGTTTATAATAGCCAGGACATGGAAGCAACCTAGATGTCCATCAGTCAATGAATGGATAAGAAAGCTGTGGTACATATACACAATGGAGTATTACTCAGCCATTAAAAAGAATACATTTGAATCAGTTCTAATGAGGTGGATGAAAGTGTAGCCTATTATACAGAGTGAAGTAAGCCAGAAAGAAAAACACCAATACAGTATACTAATGCATATATATAGAATCTAGAAAGATGGTAACGATAACCCTGTATGCCAGACAGCAAAAAAGACACATGTATAGAACAGTCTTTTGGACTCGGAGAGGGAGAGGGTGAGATGATTTGGAAGAATGGCATTGAAACGTATAATATCATATGTGAAATGAATTGCCAGTCCAGGTTCAATGCATGATACAGGATGCTTGGGGCTGGTGCACTGGGATGACCCAGAGGGATGGTACGGGGAGGGAGGAGGGAGGGGGATTCAGGATTGGGAAAATGTGTATACCTGTGGCAGATTCATATTGATGTATGGCAAAACCAATACAATATTGTAAAGTAATTAGCCTCCAATTAAAATAAATTTAAAAATAAAAATAAAGTTAACTTAGTTGTTTTGAACATACACCAAGTTAGTCACCCAGCCCAGAATTGGAAGTTTGCTATGAATAATCAAGGAGTATCTGTATTAGATACCATTCCTATATCTAGTAAGCCCTGTACTTCATCTATAAATGATAGGTTTGACATAGCTCTTATTCAGTCATACGGAAAAATCAAATTTTTCTTGCTTAAGGGAAGTAATTCCCTTCTCTATGCCTTTATTAATATTACATACCTTTGCTAAGATTCTTGATATGTATTAAGGTACTTAATAAAGGTACAAGCAATAGGAAAAGTCCAATAGTATCAAATGTTTGAAACACAATAGTGGTTCTCAAACTTGGCTTCATATTGGTATCACCTGGGGAGTTTCAAAAATGACTATGCCAGTGTGTCACCCTCACTCCAAGTTTCTGATCTGGGTGTAGCCTGGACATCAAGATAGGTAACAGCTCCCCAGGTGATTCTAATGTGCAGGCAAGTTTGTACACCACTAAAGTTATATACCACTAAATAGGTATATAGTCTCATTTCAAGCTCTTGGTAGTTTTATTAGCACTCAAGCTTTACCCAGTACATGGAACTTAACCTCCTATCTAAGTGCTGTAGTTTCATTTACACTCGATGCAGCCTTCATCTTGAATTGTTCTGATAAGAAGGAAAAATTAAAACCTCATAGTTTTGAAACAACTTTCACTTTTGTAAGATTTCTAGCATGTCAGATCCAGAAAAGAGTCGATAGGTCAATTCTAATCCAACCTCTTTGCCAGCGTTTCTCATGATGTACTCTGCATAGAAGTTAAATAAGCAGGGTGACAATATACAGCCTTGGTGTACTCCTTTTCCTATCTGTAACCAGTCTGTTGTTCCATGTCCAGGTCTAACTGTTGCTTCCTGACCTGCATACAGATTTCTCAAGAGGCCGGTCAGGTGGTCTGGTATTCCCATCTCTTTCAGAATTTTCCACAGTTTATTGTGATTCACACAGTCAAAGGCTTTGGCATAGTCAATAAAGCAGAAATAGATGTTTTTCATTACCTCCAATTAAAAATAAAATTTTAAAAATAAAGTTCTTAAATTGAGTACATGAGAATTACCTGGAGAGCTATTTAAAATGTGTATTCCTAGATATTTCCCTCTGATTTTGATTCAGGATGACTGGTAGTAGGACCCAGGAATCTTCACTTTTGATAAATTTCCAAATGTTTCTACTGTAGGTGCTCACAGAGAAAATCTTAAAAACACTGAATAAATACTAGACTACTCATCCCCCAGCAAATTACCTTGAGTCAACCAGAAAATAGCACTGATGGGTATTTATTGTTCTAGGACTATTTTACTTAACTGCAAAATTTTAAAAACAATTTAAAATTATCTTTGTAAGGTGTGACTCTGAAAGCTATACAAGGAAACATAAAGGCACTCACATACAAGGTATATAATGTTGGCTACCATTTAAAGTCATGCGCTTCAACCATCAGAGCAATTTAAAATAGTTAGCAAAGTTTTCTCATGAGCACTGCAACAAAGTGTTATGCAAAGTTGTCATTTAAAATCATATAATGATTTTCCTTTTAGGATCAATGTAATAACTGGTATAGAAGGTTAAATCTCTATAACTTTACTAATGAATTATCTGTTGAATTGATCACAGATGTCTATTAGCAATCAGCAGACTAATCATTTTGACAATAATACTTCGGTTTTCAGTTTGATAGTTTTTTTGTCTATTGAGCAGTCTTATATTATGAGTTTTGACGTCAATATGATAGTGCTAATAGCAAAATAATAAACTACTTGCATTTACTCTGAAACAGATCATAAGCTAATACACAAGACCTTTAAACTTTTCAGTTCAATTCCATGAATAATTATTGAGTGGTTACTGTGTGTAAGTTGTTACTAATACCAGGTACTGTGAGGGAGGGGATACACCCATGAGTAATCAGCAGCTGTAAAAGGATAGAAAGGTTCATAATATTTGTATTGTGCATTTGCTGGGGTTTATCCATAAGTTTCTACTGCAGATTCCCTGAACTGCCTTCTGATGTTAACTGTTTGTTTCCACTTGCAGGGTCCACTCCCAATGCTAATACTTCAGGTGCCCAGGAATGGACAAGTGGGGGAGTGGGATGGAAATAGCTTCATTGGGCATCTTCAACAATGTCTCCTATTTTCCTGTTTCCTGTTGTCCTGTCCCGTTGACTCTAGTGGTATTCCTTATTCCAGACTATTTCCCCTGGACTTCAGACTACCATTGTTTCTGCCTTCCTTTTGACCTGGTGTCTTTCTACTTCTCTGTCAGTCTGATACCTATTTGTCTGTGTTTTTTTTGACTCTTGGCCCAATCAGACTCCTGATATCTCTGTCTTGTTGTCCATTCATCTACTCCTTCACCAGCCCTTGGTACACATTGCAATCTACTTTTCCCAGCAACTTACCCAGACCAATCGAGCCCACACCAATGTATGCCCAACTGTTGCTAGTGTCCAGTGTACTCTTGATTAAAAACAGCTTATGGTAAAGGAAGCAATGAAGTAAATAAAGCTATTTATATGTTTAAAATAACTAGAATTAAAAATTCTAGGACCTAGAGACATACAGAGTGAAGAAAGTCAGAGAAAATTATCGTATATTAGCACATATATGTGGAATCTAGAAGAGTGGTACAAATAGGTCAATCTATTTGCAAAGCAGAGATGGAGATACAGATGTAGGGAACAAACATGGACATCAAGGAGGGAACAGGATTGAGGTGGGATGAATTGGGAGACAGATTGACATATATACGCTACTATGTGTAATATGGGCTTTCCTGGTAGCTCAGTGGTAAAGAATCTGTCTACCTGGAGAAGGAAATGGTAATCCGCTCCAATATTCTTGCCTAGGAAATCCCACAGACAGAGGAACCTGGGGGCCTACAGTCCATGGGGTCACAAAAGAGTCAAACATGACTTAACAACTAAACAACAACAGTATAAAAAATAGATACCTAATGAGAACCTACTTTTAGCGCAGGGAACTCTACTCTTCCTGACCTAAATGGGAAGGAAAACCAAAAAAAGAGGGGATATATGTGTACATAAAGCTGATTGATTTTGCTCTACAACAGAAACTAACACAATATTGTAAAGCAACTATACTCCAATAATTTCTTTTTATTCTAAATGTTAGGAGATAAACCTTGAATAATCTTTTGTTAGAGTATAAGACATGGGACATAAAAATTAATGGAATGCATCACATCATAGGTATCAATAAGTTGAGAAATATTTGAGTGCCCACCACTGGCAAGGCACTGTACTTCAAATGATCTCTAGTGACTGGAATAGGTTTCCCTTTCAATGAATAAACAAGGTAGCAGAAGATATTCCTTGGGGAGATTGTTAAGAAAAATTCCACAAAGAAATAAGACCAAAAAGGGCTGCAAAATCAATTCCACCAATGCCATAGCAATTAAAATGACAGATCTTAACTTACTTCTGCCTGAATTGGTTGACAGCATATTTCAGCAGGGCTTGGAAAACCAGTTTGGTGTTTTAGATAATCTGAGAGAGGTGACTTTCATTTTGTCACGTGGGCGTACCAAGAGTCCAGTTCCTCATTCCAATCCACTCCATGTTTATGAAAGTTCATTAGCTGGAACAATAAGAAGGAAAAAATGTCAGTGCAGGAAGTCATCCAATCCTGATAAGTTGACACGTAGAATAAAGTTGATGGTGTTATTCATCGCTAAGGCAGTCCTGATTAAGGGTTATACGTGTGTACAGTTGGAGGAGGGACAGGCAAAGGGGAATATAGCTAAGTAAAGTGAAATAGAGCTGATGTATTCAGAGCTTACATTGCTAGAGGTGAGATCAGTTACCTACTTGCAACTGAAATTTCAAACTTCTGCTTAGCAGGGACCTGGATGGACAAATGGTGACTGATAGTTGGAAAAATCAGCAGACATCTTAAATTTTATGCTCAAATGAATGAACAATGAACCAGGAGACTAAGACCAGTTTTCAGCTGCTGGTAATTTTTACCTTTTTATTTAAAATCACAGCACCTTTTTCAATTAATGCCTATGTGACTGTGACTTACTACAATGAAACCAGCAACTACACTTCAGTAGAGACATGCGAATGTGGTGTTTATGGCTTAGCCTCGCCAGTGGCTGATGCTATGGGGGTGGTAGGCATCCCTAAGAACAATAACTACCAAGCTTGTGACTACAACACTGAGTTTACCTATACTAAGAATCCCTGGATTGCGCTGATAGAAAGAGGTAATTGTACATTTTCAGAAAAAATTCAAACAGCGGGCAGAAGAAATGCTGATGCTGTTGTGATTTACAATCTTCCAGAGACTGGCAACCAGACGATACAGATGGCAAATTTCGGTAAGAACCAATTCCCAAGGAGGATTAATGTCTTTGTTTATCTTAAAATAGTATTTCTATCTACAATGGTTCTAGGATCTGGCAATGAGACTGTTAAACAAGTGTATTTTTAATTTTTTGCCCAGCACTACTCTGAGTTACTATACTATTAATATTTGGAATAATTTGTTTCAAGAACAAAAGCAATTCAGGAAGTGGTTCCTGTTTTCCTTCATGATATTCTTAGCTCTATTAGGTTTCTCAGTGCATATTATACAATTGCTTTTTAATAAATGTGCCTTTACCTGTAAACATTAAAGAAAATATAAATGTTTTAATTTCATTCTTAATTTGTACTTTTCATTTTGATTCAGGGTTGTATGTATTCAAGTATGCAGTAACTGCAAAACTGATTCATTATTATGATCAAACAGTAGCATGTTTTAAGTGTTCAAAATGTTTACAGAAATGAGAATTCAACTATCTGCTGTATGCATGTGAGATTTTAATATTTGTGGGACGAATACATATAAAACTACTCTGTAAGAAACATTATACATTTAAAATGGTATGGCTGAAATTGGATATCTCTGCAATTCACACCAAAAGTAAAGATTTCCCTTAAAAATGTTTACTTATGACTTAAGTAAATATAATTATCTAATATATTAACTTTGTAAAGGAATTCACCTCTTAGAACTACTGCTTTTATTTTATTTTGTAAAAAATGCCGGTTTCGAAATAAATGGTTTTAAACCAATGAAGAAGTAGACTTCTGAAACAAGTCTTCTATACTTTAGGTGGATATACGTATTCTTGACCCCAGTTCAGTTCAGTCGCTCAGTTGTGTCTGACTCTTTGCAACCCCATGGACTGTAGCCTGCCAGGCTCCTCCGTCCATGGGATTTTCCAGGCAAGAATACTGGAGTGGGTTGCCATTTCCTTCTCCAGGGGGTCTTCCCGACCCAGGGATTGAACCCAGGTCTCTCTCATTATAGGCAGACGCTTTACCATCTGAGCCACCAGGGAAGCCTTGGCCAAAGGAAAAAAATAATTTCAAACAGAGTGAGATCTGGTTAAACGCAATATCAGGATAATTAGTATTCTCACCACCAAATTTTGTGTTTGAGAAAATTAATGTAAATTAAATCAACCAGATTTCAAAATTGTAAGAAAAAAATCAAATTTGTGTTGAGTAGTAGAATGATTGAAACATCCAGGTTGTGTACATACAATATGGCAATTTGGTACTAATGTTTGAAAACCAAGCTGCTTATTTCTCTGGTTATTGAAAAACTAGGTAACATGGTCTTTAGCAGTACAAAATTGTTGTAAATGTACAAAACTCTACTTGCTACCTTTTATAACAGATGCTGAACATCACCAGAACCCAAGTATTCACATTGTTTTTTCTTCTGAAGTTAAGAGTACTCCATAAGCATTCCCTGTGTTCCTATATTTTTACAGATGAGTTTTATTCTTATAAAAATAAAATGAGGCAGCTTTCTGTTGAAAATTAGGAGTTAAACCTCTTCTAAGGAACCTATGTGCTCTGTTTCAAATTAGAAACTCTTAAGTATTCAAGGTTTCCTTTTACATGGACAGTCACATTCTGCTGTTTACTCCCCTGGTTTATTTAGCAAAAATTTTTAACTTGAATTTAAAAGATTGCCAAAACAGTAAATCTCTCCAAAAGGCATGCACAGTCATTTGAGTATATGTCTCTGAGTACAGTTTAAGAAACAAAGCAATTATATTTATCATCTTTATCATTGAATATATAATACAAAAACATTTATAAAAACTACAGCATTGCTCCTGTTTTAAAATAAGCACATGGGAAAAGATACATTATCACAGTAATTGTAATAGTTAATATTTATTGCCATTTAATATATGTCAGGCACTGTTTTAGGGTCTTTATTTTAACTAATGAATGGTGATCTTTAACACTGAATGATCCCAATCCCCCAAAATTAAAATTGTAAGTTTAGTGTTTTGCAGTTATAAGACTTGTCAGCCAGTGTGTCATTGGAGTTCTTCCTTCCTAGAAATTTCTCTTAGATACGAACTATTATGTAATGCAGTTGACAAACAACAAACATTAGGAATTGTGTGGCTATGAAAAGTCAATGATCAGCCCCTAGACCATTAAAAACTGAGTCATTATTATATAACATAAGCCAAAATTGTGTTTGTTTTCGCTATCTTTCATTAGTGTGTGTGTGTGTGTGTGTGTGTTTTCAGTCACAGAGCATGGGGGAACAACTCCTGCTCCTTCTACAAAAGCTCTAGGCTTTACCTTCCATCACCTTATCTTTTATCAGCCCTGAAAACCACCTTTTTGGAAAACCACACTCTACCTGCCTCAGGGCTGTAGCACCCTTTCACTTCCTTGGTTCCCACTACCTCTTCATTCCTTCAGTCTCATTTTCCATGCTAGGCCTCCCTAGCCTTTCCATAATGCTGTGCCTCTTTATGTCTTATTGATGTCAACACCCTCCAACCAAAGGCTGCTAGGAACAGACCTGTAGTTTTAAAAGTTGGATTTATTACTTACTGCAGCAAAAGAGGAATGCATACCATCAAAAACAGTGGGGCTTTAGAAAGGATTTCTAAGATTTGGGCTTGCTTCAGATGACTCAGGGGAGGATTTATGGAAACAGGCCTTTGACCAGACATCCCAGTTTGCCTGAGACAGGAATTTCCTGGATTGTGGGTCTTGCAGTGCTAAAGCCAGGAAATTCTTGGGAAAACCAAGCTGAGTATGTCACTCTAGCTGGCACTGTTCTGGATTTGGATGCTGTCAGAAAGTAGGGCGTAATTCTGTGATTGGATTTCTAAATAAATCTTATTTGTAAGTAGGGAAGACTAATCTGAACTGGCAGATAATTGGTAAAGAAGTAATTGTCACTCATGTTTGTCAGGATGGGAGATGTTTGGTCATTTTTGTGCCTTGGATGCTGTTCATATTTTGACTGGATTCAGACATAATTACAGAATGGTCTTGTCTTTGTCTTGATTCATCATGGGTACAGAATGAACTTCTCTACTATTGGTGCTCTGTGAAATTATTTATGCTCAATAAGAAAACACCACGTCCTGATTGTTAGTACCAAGCCAGGTCCCAGATATCAGGGGCTGTTTG
Organism: Capra hircus; assembly: GCF_001704415.2. Taxonomy (NCBI): domain Eukaryota; kingdom Metazoa; phylum Chordata; class Mammalia; order Artiodactyla; family Bovidae; genus Capra; species Capra hircus. The sequence continues at coordinate 36,812,646 of NW_017189517.1, read as the reverse complement.
TCTCTTTCTCATCAACAACACACTATGTCTATGTCTATACTGCTGTGCAAATACATTTTCTCCCCCCATTTTATGTATCAGTGCTTCCCCACCCCCCTATACCCTGCCTTCAAAGTCCCCAAGAAGCCCAAGAGATGTTTCTGCACCCCTTACCTCTCAGGGTTTCATGATATGGATACAGAATGTCTTTACTCCTGGGCCCAATTCATTCATAGCCCCCCTACTAGCAGAATCCTTTTTCTGATGGGGACGACTTCAGTCTGAGACGTGCTCTCACTGAGGAAGAATGGTGTATAGCCCAGTAAAGCTTTAATTCTAAGTTTCCCAGTTTGCAGTGTATTTGGATTTGCATTTTGATGCAACTGGAAATAGAAAGATATGTTTATGGTATCCTTAAATAATTATGTAACTTCTTAACAACCCTTTCCAAATAGTTTGGAGACAGCTATCTATCCAGTTGTCCCAGATGTGTAAGAAAAGGCAGGACTCCTCAGTTATTAATGCAGAATGAATTAATTAATTCTGAGTGAATACGTTAAGTATTGGCTTTCTGACCGAACAGGTTTTTTTTGAAAGTTAAACATGCTATTAATAGGTTAATTGCCCTAAGAAGCAATTAGATTTGAATGTATTGTAGTTTATTTCAGCAAAGTCAGTAATTTGAGAGGGATAGAATGGTTCTTTATCTATTTGACTATGTTCAATGAAATGGATTACAGGGTGATGTTTATAGTCTTTCAGAATCCCCCAAACTCACCAATTCCCAAGCAGTTATGTGCATGGAAGGAAGAGTTTCATCAGAACAGCAAACTCACATGTTTTAGAAAAATGTTTTCCTAGAAATGAGGGGGTCCCTGATGGCTCAGACAGTAAAGCGTCTGTCTACAATGCGGGAGACCCGGGTTCAGTCCCTGGGTTGGGAAGATCCCCTGGAGAAGGAAATGGCAATCCACTCCAGGACTATTGCCTGGAAAATCCCATGGACAGAGGAGCCTGCTAGGCTACAGTCCATGGGGTCGCAAAGAGTCGGACATGACTGAGTGACTTCACTTGACTTCACTTCATATAAATGAAATGAGAAAATGACAAAAACTTAATAAGGCTTAGACTCTGATACACACACACACACACACACACACACACACACACACACACACACATATACACCCACACACATATATATGGACTTCCCTAATGGCTCTGTTGGTAAAGAATCTGCCTGCAATGCAGGAGACCAGGGTTTGATCCCCGAGTCAGGAAGATCCCCTGGAGAAGGAAATGGCAACCCACTCCAGTACTCTTGCCTGGAAAATTCCATGGACAGTGGACATGGGCAGGCTACAGTCCATGGGATTGCAAAGTGTCAGACATGACTGTGCGACTGACTTTCACTTCTATATATAAACTCATATATATATATATATATAGATATAGATATATAGATATATATATGGATGTGTGTTTAATTCAAGAAAACTAATCAGTTCCACTTCAAATGAATCTCAAATCTGCCTGGCACCATCTCCAAGACTTCATCCTCAGACCTCTGCAGTAACTTTCTAACTCATCTCCCTGCCTCTCTTGTTCCCATCTAAGCCCACTACCCACTCTGAAGCCAAAGTGGCTTTTGAGAAAAAACCAAACCACACCTTGTTGAAAACCCTTCAGTAGCTTCCCATGGTGCTTAGAGTACATTCAGACACCTTTCCATGTCCTCACCTGGCCATGAATCACCTGGCTCGTGCCCACCACTCTGACCTCATCTCCTCTCACCTCCCCGCACACCACCCCCTACACTGAGCTTCAGCCACACAGGGCCCTTTCAGGCCCTCAGTCCCAATAAACCATTCCCTGCCTTGAGCCTGAAAGTACTTGAAAGAATCCTCTTCTTTACACTCCCACATCTCATTAAGCATCAAGTCCTGTTGATTCAATCTCCAAGCCTTGCTGAAATCCATCCCTTTTCCCACCTCTGCTGCTTCAACCCAAGCCCAGGCCAATATGATGCCTCACCTGCATGCGTGCTAGGTTGCTTCAGTCGCATCCAACTCTTTGTGCCCCTATAGACCATAGACTGCCAGGTTCCTCTGTCCATGGGATTCTCCAGGCAAGAATACTGGAGTGGGTTGCCATGCCTTCCTCCACGGGATCTTCCAGACTCAGGGATCGAACCCATGTCACTTACGTCTCCTGCCTTGGCAGGTGGCCTCTTTACCAGCTGAGCCACTGGGGTCCTGGACCATGGCAATAACCTCCCAGCAGCTCTCCCTCCTACTCTCGCCCCCCTACAGAGTCTTGTCTTCCACCTAGCAGTCAGAGTGATCCTGTGGAAAATGGAATTCAGTCCAAATCAGAATAAAACTCAGGCTTCATGCAGGTTCTACAAGACCCTGGGTGATGAGACCTGATTCCACACCCCTCTCCCCCACATTACTATGCCTCCGCCACTCTTGTCTTTCTTGTTTCTAAACCAAAAGAGCTAGCTTTTGCACTTGCTGTCCCCTCTACTGAGGTCATTTCTGTTTCATGTTTTCATATAATGCTGCCTCCAAAAATATAACTGTGTCACTAGTTTCTCGACATGGCAGCTAAAACGATCTTCTAAAAATAGAGGTCAGATCACATTGCTACTCTTCTCCAAACCAACCCCCGTTGGTTATTCTTCAAATAAAATCTAAACTTTACCATGCCTGGAAGGACTTGTATGATCTGGCCTCTGCCTGCCTTCCCAACTTAACACTGCCACCCACCCTGCCTAAAGCCTAACCACTGACCCTCAAATATTTTCACCAACTCACAAAGCTTTTTCTGTGAGGCCCTTTGGGCTTGTTTTTCTCCTCATCACCATCATCACTACAATACATATTACTCTGAATCCCAGTTTAAATGTCTCTTCTTCACAGAGATCTCCCCTGACCACATTAATTACAATCAAAACCGGGTGCTCATTTCTGTTGAAATCTCTTATAAAGTGTAATGACTGTCTGATTTGCTTATTATGTGTCTCTCCCACTTGATTGTAAGTTCCAGGATGGCAGAGAACATGTCACTCATTGTACAGAGCATAGTGCAGAGTCTTCACTAGTTGTTAAATGAATGAAAGGTTAAGAAACTAAAAAGCAACTTCCTTTTATATATGAAAAGATGGACAGGTTCAAATGAAGTTTAGGTGAATTCAGCAAACTATTTCACTCTAAAGTTGTTTTTATTTTTCCCTATGCAGGTAATACTTTCTCTTTTAAAAAAACAAAACACAAAATATAAAGTTCCCCTTGACCATTGCCCCCAGTCTCAGGCCTCTCCCAAAGATAACCATTGCTTCATTCAGTAGGTAACCTTTCAGGCTTTTTGTATTAATTATTGTATATATATATACCAATAGAAAATCCAAAATCAACTGTCTTTTATTTTTCACATTAATGAAGTTATTCTGCAACTTGCTTTTGTCACTTAACAGTAGGAACTGGAGTTATCTCCATGTTAATAAATTCATATTTAGGTTGTGTCGATTTTTAACTGCTACATAATATTTCATAGTGCAAGCACACTCATAACTTATTCAACCACTCCTCTACTAATGAACAATTAGGTTGTTTTCAACTTTGTTTTTTTAATAGACAATACTCCAATGAACATAATTAATGCTGATACCTAAGGAAGCTAATGACATTGACCTTGCATCACTATTGATGTTGCTCTTACATCTGACCATTTTGGCAAACTCCTATTTTATTTTAATAATTTGTTCTTGAATTTTCAGGATAAATGACCATTTTCTCTACAAAGTTTTGTCTTTTATACTAATTGTACCTCTTCATTCTTTCCAGTGGTCTTACACTACTCTTTAGGGTTCCAGTAGTGATAAAATGTACCTCTTTGACTTGTTCCTGACTTTACTACAAAAATGCTCCCACTGTTTCACCAGTAAGTGTGTTGTTTGCGAGAAGTTTCTGGGAGACACTCTTTATCAAGTTTCAAGACTTTAGTAAGGCTTTTGAATCTTGTTATCCTTACTGGCAAGCTATAATATAAATACATATGTATAGGCATATATTTACGGGAACAATAGGTAAAAGGGACAGTTTTGTTTTTCTTCCTTTTTTTTTTTAAGATATCATATCATTGTATTGGTGCCTTTTTATTGACTGCACCACACAGGTTGAGGGGTCTTAGTTCCCCAACCAGGAATCCCACCAGCGCCTTCAGCAGTGAAAGTGCCAAGCCCTAACCACTGGACTGCCAGGGAATTCCCAGGTGCCCTTGATAAAAGGGTTGAAAATATTTTTGTTGCTTATACATATGACTTCAAGTTGAGTGTCAAATTGTAAGATACAAGTGAAATTTAAAAATATCTTGACAAATTAGAAAAAGTGTCTATTAAAACAAGATGAAGTGCCACAGAAAATAGTAAAGAATAATAAATATAGAAACAGATGTAAAACAGAAAAATCTTAAGACAAGTTTATAACCAAAATATTTGACAGTTACATTGTGCATGCGTGCTAAGTCACTTCAGTTGTGTCTGACTCTGCGACCCTACGGACCATAGCCCACCAGGCTCCTCTGTCCATGGGATTCTCCAGGCAAGAATACTGGAGTGGGTTGCCATGCCCTCCTCCAGAGGATCTTCCTGACCCAGGGACTGAACCTCCATCTCTTGCAACTCTTGCAGTGGCAGGTGGGTTCTTTACCACAAGTGCCACCTGGGAAGCCCAGTCACATTGTACCACAAGTTAAATAAAACTAGCATGATCATGAGATGTACCAGCAAGTATATAATATGTTAGGCCTGGAAAATACCATGGTTATGCTTGGAATTCACAAAACTCTGAAAATATCATAAGCCTTACTATAACCTGGCTTACAATAAGAGGATTTTAGTACCTCTCTCTCATATTCTCACATAAATTCCCAAGTGTCTGTCTCTTTTTCTCTCCCCGCCCCCACCTCCCACCATATAGACACAAACATAGACAACTGCATAAGTTTATGTTTTTGTAAGTGAGTTAAAGATACAGTACCTCTGAATGCTGGTTTCCAGAAAAAAAACAAAATGAGTAAATTCACTATGAGCTATTTAAAGGACATTTTATCTCCCCTTTCTCCATTTTAAAATCTAGGAATATATTTTTTAGTCAAGGAATATTTCGTAAGTCTAAATATGTGCTTTTTGTTTATTAATATATTCTCTGCTTAACTCCTGTCCTCTTTCTCCTAAACTAGATGGAGAAATGCCTGAATAGCATTGCATACAATAGAACAGTTCCTCTTAAGTAAGCTCTTCATTTTCAGCAATCCTTGGTTCCTAAGTCCTCTTACCCTAGCTAGTTCTCTTCCATCACTCAAGCTTACCTTCCCTAGACAGCAAGGACTCTATGTAAAGAAATTATATCCAAAAAAAAAAAAAGAAATTATATCCATTTCCATCTAAACTCACAAGTCTTATGTCCTACTCATTTAGGTAATTATTAGATATGCCAGAGCTACTTTAATAAAGTATCCCAGGGAGAACTTTACTAGTTATCTCTAGAAACATGATTTAAACAAACAAACCTGATTTCTGATGATAATATCAGGACCTTTGACAGAACTGTGGAACAGGAAATTGGAGGAAATCATATTTCAGAGCATCCCTTATCACATCATACAAGGAGCAATGTACTCTACCTAACATTTTAGATTTTTATACATATCTCATATTTGTATCTAAATTTTAATAATATATGTTATTATGTGATTTTCTAATGACTTTACATGCAGTGATACATAGTGATACTATACGGTTAAATAAATTGGTCTCTGGCAGTGATCAGTAAGTACATTGGCATCTCCTTAGTGGAAAGTACAAATAGAGGGAAATGAAAATGTGCTCAATAATTCACTTGCTCTTAATTTTTAAAAAATGATTGTCTCCATATCATTATCCCTAAGATCTGGGGCTCTTTTCATTCAGTATTGTACCTAAGTCCTATTAAAAACTGGTTTTCCTTGCCCTTTATGAGGGCAGTTGTTAACAGTAAATATTCTATTAGCTCTGTGCTGCACATAGTGTAATTAATCATTTCAAAAATCCATAAGGTACAAAGTGTCAGTATTCATATTTCATATCTATGGAAACTGAGACACAGAAAGGTTGGTTAACTTTCCCCTCATAGTCATAACAACTAGTAGATTACAAAACTAAGGTTTGCAATCCTAACGTCAGAACCTGTGCTTTTAAACAGTACACAATAATACCCTTCTGGTGAGCATACACAACACAAGGTGACATACAAAATAGTACCAAAACACGATCATTGCCATCAAGAGGAAAACGTAGTAGGGAAAACCGATATCTACACAACTAGTAAAAGGCAGAATATAAAAAGCACTATTCAGAGAAGTGTTGAGATTGTTGGAGCTGAAGAGGTTAAGAAATTATGAGGTCATAGTGTTGGAAAGGTCATCAATGTGGGTGCATGTTAAAGTTATAGAAGATGATAGCAAAGAACTCAAAGATCAGGAGTGGGAATATATAAGGAAGCGCTACCTGAGGAGGCAATTAGGAAGTGAACTATTTCTGTGAAGATTTCACAAGTTGAGCAGATCAGGATGATAATCATGTCCAGAGTCTAGTCACGACAGTGGAGTGACTACAGTGGAATAGAGACAAATGTCCCTGAGGTTGAATCACAAGGAGGCCAGACTGTTGGATGATGGAAGAACTTAGGGTGGAGAGAATGACTGTGATTCAAATGCCAAAGTCTTCATGTTCGTGGGGGAATGACTAGGAAGTTGGTCCATAAACAAATAGGGAGAGAAAGACTTGGAGGTGATAAAACCAAGTGCCATAAGTCTCTTGACTGCCATGAGTTTCTAAGAAATGGGTTTTACTCATGATGGTGGGGGGAAAGTGGTCTAGAAACAACCATGTGGGAGTGAGGAGACCCTCTATATCTCTGAAATATGTGGGATACAGAAGGATGAACTGTCTTTATTAAAAGTAACTGAAGGAAAAGTGGTGTCCTCTGGGGTAAGATGGGTCAGGGACCATAAGAAAATATCATAAGTTTTAGTATAACCCTCAGTGAAGAGGAAATGAGGGAATTTTACCAGTTAAGCATGTGTCATGGAACCAGAGACCTGGAAGACTCAATGGAAACTTTGGGGCAAAGAAGAGTGGAAGAAGAAAGTAATGAACAGAACATAGAGGGGAGCACAGAATGAAGATTAAACAAATTAGCTTCCATTTGGGACAATAACTAAGGATGATATGAATGTGAGACCAGGAAGCATTAGTGTGAAGGTAAAGATGTCTCAGACAAATAGAGGACTTGGTTTACCAGTGTAAAAGGCTGGCAGTGTATATAAAACTTAAGAGAATTATTCACAAGAGAGCAGGAACTCTTGAAAAAGTTGAGAAGGGCAGAGCTGAATACAGTAAAGATGAAAATATAAAAGAATTGAGATCAGTAGGGTCCTAGAGCTGTGGCTATAGATTATAAGAGTGAAAGAGGGGAATGTTAATGTTTGGGCAGGGAGGGAGAGTACACTGAAGGTAATAGATGCTGAATGACCCAAAAGTAACCGCCTTATGTTTCCAAATGGAACTTCTTTAAAGTCTTAAACCAGGTGTAAGTTGGGACTTGCGTCCAGTGTTACATAGATATCTAGAGGATGTTTCATAAAAGTATGAAATCTTTATAAAGAGTGAGCTCATGACAAAAATTACTTGGGTCCATTTAATAAATTAAATGTTCTGGGAAATGATTTGTTTTTTTTATGACTAATGCTTTTAGTAAAAACTGGTAGAAACCTAGTCAAGGCCTTAGGATGTCAAAACTGCAATGATTAAATTCCTGGTTGCCCTGCATTCCAGAATTGAATTAAATCCAACCTACATTTACTTGTATGTATTTTTAGCTTTTAAATGGAAATATAAATTGAGTTTTTTTCCTCAGAGCAGTCAATTCAGTGATGGAGGCTGAGTAGAAGGAGTGGAGAATCAGTCAAATAGGATGTCTGACATTATTTTAGCTCTAAAAAAATACTTTCATGGACCAAATAACCATTTGTCAAATTAATTTTCCCACTGATTATTTTTATTAGCCTCTTACAGGATATAACCACATCTAAATGCTCAGTAACTTGTGTATGGTAAAGATCAGTTGCAATTGGAGGCCACAGTGGTTAATTCTTAGAAATGCATTACTATTTCAACCATACAGGCAAATGTTCTTAGAAAATTAGTCTTGTTAAAAAGCCAGGATATGCAGAAAGGCTGTATTTACCAGAGGGCTTTGTGGAGAATTCTTGGAACAGAACTCAGATGGAGAGAGGGGTTAGTTGCATTTTGGCTGAAGGAAGATGTATGGGTTCTCTGATCATTTCACAAAGAACACATCCTTTCTCCTCAGAAAACTGCAGCTCTTTGTCTGAACAAGAGAAGGAAGCTTAAAGAACGCCTAAAGAGAAATGCTAGGGCCCTAACCTGATGCATATTATACATGACACCTCCCCCATCACTCCTGGGATACAAGAGGTGAGGTTAAACACTAGGGCATAAAACCCTTGGGTGCCACTCGTCCTTGTTTACACATTCATAACCTGGGCCTAGGGATACCTCTGCAGTGAGCTTACTAAGCTTACTGAGCTTACTAAGATGTGAGCTCCTAGGGAAAGCAAGTTCTGGTTGACAATTGGGTTGTCTAACATGGGAATAGAAAGAGGCATAAAATGTGGGGTCTTTTTTTTTTTTTTCATCTAAAAAGCAAGGATTTACTTATTCATTTAACAAATACGTGCAAGGACCAACTATCAGTCCTATCTTCCCAAATTTTACATTTCATAGCTCGCTTGCTCTCAGCCTTCAAAAATGTAACAAGGGCTCTGTGAGAAGCAGTGGCATGTCATAGTGATTTAGGGCATGGGCTTGGTAGGGAGACAGATCTGGATTTGAATATAAGATCTACTGTTTGTTTTCTAGCTGTGTGATCTTGAACAGGTTATTTAACTTCTCTGAATTCCAGTCTTCTCATCTTAGTTATCTCATTTGTAAAGTGGGTATACTGCAGTACTACCTTATAGCATGGTTGTAAGGATCAAATGAGATAACACCTGTAAAGAAAGCACTTAGCATGGTGCCTATTCTATCATAGACACTCAAAAAATTGTAATAGTAGGATGATGATGATGAAGTAATTCCACTTCTTGATTTATTCCCTCTCTTTTCCTATGCAATTCTTTCTCACTTTAAACTCTTGGCCAAAATTTATGTCCCAATGAAGACTTTCTTGACTAACAACTTACCCTGATCTCTCCTTTGCTGTGGTGGTTTGGTCACTAAGCCATGTCCGACTCTTGTGACCCCATGGGCTGTAGCCCCACCAGGCTCCTCTGTCCTTCAGATTTTCAAGGCAAGAACACTGGAGTAGGTTGCCATTCCTTTCTCCACGGGACCTTCCCAACCCAGGGATTGAACCCATGTCTCCTACACTGGCAGGCAGACTCTTTATCACTGAGCCACTAGGGAAGCCCAACAGATACCATCAGTTCAGTTCAGTTCAGTCACTCAGTCATGTCCGACTCTTTGCAACCCCATGAACCGCAGCATGCCAGGCCTCCCTGTCCATCACAACTCCCAGAGTCCACCCAAGCCCATGTCCATCGAGTCGGTGATGCCATCCAACCATCTTATCCTCTGTTGTCCCCTTCTCCTCCTGCCCTCAATCTTTCTCAGCATCAGGGTCTTTTCTAATGAGTCAGCTCTTCGCATCAGGTGGCCAAAGTATTGAAGTTTGAGCTTCAACATCAGTCCTTCCAATGAACACCCAGGACTGATCTCCTTTAGGATAGACTGGTTGGATCTCCTTGCAGTCCAAGGGACTCTCAAGAGTCTTCTCCAACACCACAGTTCAAAAGCATCAATTCTTCAGCACTCAGCTTTCTTTATAGTCCAACTCTTACATCCATACATGACCATTGGAAAAACCATAGCCTTGACTAGACGGACTTTTGTTGACAAAGTAATGTCTCTGGTTTTTGATATGCTCTCTAGGTTGGTCATAAATTTCCTTCCAAGGAGTAAGCGTCTTTTAATTTCATGGCTGCAATCATCATCCGCAGTGATTTTGGAGCCCAGAAAAATAAAGTCCGACACTGTTTCCACTGTTTCCCCATTTATTTCCCATGAAGTGATGGGACCAGATGCCATGATCTTCGTTTTCTGATTGTTGAGCTTTAAGCCAACTTTTTCACTCTCCTCTTCCACTTTCATCAAGAGGCTCTTTCGTTCTTCTTCACTTTCTGCCATCAGGGTGGTGTCATCTGCATATCTGAGGTTATTGATATTTCTCCCCACAATCTTGGTTCCAGCTTATGCTTCCTCCAGCACAGCATTTCTCATGAAGTACTCTGATATAAGTTAAATAAGCAGGGTGACAATATATAGCCTTGACGTACTCCTTTTCCTATTTGGATACCATAGCAAGGATTAATTCACTGATAGTGACTTGAGTGCAAAATGGCAGATGGGATGAGCTGTGACCTAGATGCAGTACTAGACAGTTGGAGATCCAGGGACCTTGTTTCTTTCATGTCAATATACATAGCACTTAGCACAGTAACAGACTAACACTAAGCCCTCACTGATGATTGATGAATGAGGCTAAAAAGAGAAGCGTATACTCTCCCAAACAAATATTACCTACTTCACAACTCTATCTATAGTAATACCAGAAGTATTGGGGTTCCTCAACTTAGTAATAGCCTTGCTGGCTATTAACATGTTCTTTTTATCTCCATCGTCTCTCCCTGAAGCTATTTGGTGTCTCACCTTCAGCTGGCAGTCAGGACATGACTTTTGTTAGGCTGCTTCTATATAAAGCCCTGGCAATAGGAACTGCCTAGATTACCCAGTGATTCACACACCTACACAGAGGGCTTACACCCACACAGGGTCATGGGGTGGAGGATCCAAATTCCAGTTCAGGTCTTATTTTACTGCACAATATCATGGAATTAAAATGACTCTTTCACTTCTTTATATAAACTATTGTAGATGTAGTGATCTGTACATACTATGTGAATTTGGGTAGCATGTAAGAAAAACCTCATTAATTCTTACCACTGTTTAAGTTAAAAGTGTGGGGTTGGCACTTAGAAGGGTGGGGAGATGATTAACTGCTTCAAAGAATAGAAAACTGTTTTTATGCGGTACATAAAAGCAACTATTTTCCTGCAAACAATCTTTGCCTGTTCATTAAACGATCCCCAGTAGTGCTTCTCTTTGACATGATTTTAGTACCAATTCATTTGTGTTATTGTATTACTTGAAAATAATAAAGCTGCATTTCATATGTTGTTAAAATTTTAATAGGAAGGCTTGTGTGACAGGAAATCACTGAACTCTGGAAGGGCATTTGAAAGAATATTTTTTTCCGGCATATAACAGTAATGTAATCAAAGCTAATGAAATATAGAAATCTGTTCAGAGAACAGTGAAAATGATTTTAATTAATAGTCTAATTGCTTTTATGTAAATGAATGCTTCCTAAGGCACTAGAAAAATTGGTTTTCTTGTACAAGGTAACTATTCTCAGTGCAGAACTTATCTACATCATAAATTTCCCTTCATCACAGAATGAGCCCTAGCCCTTCTCCAAAATAATGAAATATTATTCTATAATTCCAATTATAGCACTTGCCAACTTCAAGCAAGTCTGATTTAGTAAAGTTTTTCTCTCTCTGCAAAATAACTTCATAATGAAAGTAGAGCTCTATTTTCTTTATTCTATATACTTGGACTGTATTTCTGACAATGAAAAAAGTTAAATCTAAGAGAATATCCACATTGTTCATTTGTGAAAATTGTTTTAACTCTTGGATATCCTATTAATACTTCTCTGAAAAAAAATCAATGTCCACAGCCCATTAATCCTCACTCTGTGAATACTTAAAATGTTAGTAAAGTGGTAAATAAAAGATGCATCTCTTTCAAGCACTAATACTTCACATACCTGGTCCCTTAGGCTGCCATTGAATGGACCTATGCTCTTAACCTGTAATTACATTTGAAAAACAGGCAGTTGTGGTGTTCAGTGGTTTTTTTCTGACATTTATCTGGGACATTTTTATGCTATAACTTCTTATGGGAATATTTCCATTCCCTTACAATAAGATCTTGGAGACAGTATATACTGGGTTGACCAAAAAGTTAGTTCAGGTTTTTCCATAAGATGGGATGGAAAAACCCAAACGAACTTTTTGTCCAATCCATATTTTTAAAATACCTTCTCAAATTATGTACCTATTGCACGTGAGAGAAAGAAAATTTTTGCTCAGAGCAGGAGGGTAATTCAAGACTTCTTTGCATTCAGCAAACAAAAGGGCAAAAAAACAAAAACACAAAACCCCTATTGTCTTAAATGTACCTGCAGATAAATGTAATACTACAATCAGATTGTAGTATTCTGATTTCTGAAAGGCTACACAGTAAAGCACCATGTTCTACTGAAATATGAAAAAAAAGGTAATCTAAATTCCTTTAGTATGTTTGTTTTCCTGTCCTGTAGTTAGTTTCACCTTTGACATACCACTAACATTCATAACAAAAGGAAAGCAGCAAAGACTAATATATACCACAAGGCAGATTTCTATAATGCTCCAATCATTATCTTTGCAGTTATTATTTATTTTGTTAATAGTAGAAGCAATTGGATGCTTCAGAAAACTCAGAGTACAATGATTTCATTGAGGGCATTGACTTAAATGAGTCTGGAAGAATTGTCAGTTTGATAAAAATGATAACCTTTTTGACTCCTTTTTGACTCCTAGGGCTCCAAGAGCTGATCTTGGTGCCTTAGCGAGAAATTCATTAAAAAAAAAAAGCCAGTTATATTCTGGCCAGTTCTATTTTTTTGAGTGCCAGTTGGCACTGGGTAGAGGAGAAGCAATAGTCTCTGGATTTTGTCTATTTTCATGATTTGCTTCTTCTGAAGCTATAAGCAGGAGCATGTGGTCAACTAAAATGTGGCAATTATAGTTTCTACAAATGAACTGTGTACACCCCCATTTGACTGTAAGGAATTGGTGGGAAAGATCCTTGCTGGATATTTGTTAATATAACATAGAGGATATTAAAAAATATTTTGATCCAACAAAAATATGAAAATAATTTTCGCTTGAAGAAAAAACACTGAACCTAAATCTCCATTCTTCTCTAAAATCCAAACACCCTCTTAATTTATAGGAAGGAACACCTACTGATTCATAGGATTTGGTCTCAGATAAAACCCTGGGGATGGGGGGAGGGGATAGGTAGAAATGCATCTTTGCAAACCCTGCACAAATCTTGAATTAAAATTCATCTCTTCACGGATATTCTCTTGTAGCACAATGATTTAGTTGTAATAATGTAATAATCACACAAAATATAATAATAGTAGAATTGTTTCATTGGTTTACATATTTTTGGAGCGATTTCCTGACAACGAGACGCTCTTGCTTCATAAAACACAAGGGAATTTCCAAACGCATGATGAAGTCTTCGTTTCTTTGGGTCGAGATAACGTTTAAATCTTCCTTTTGAAACCAGCTAAGTGAGCCAGACTTATTCATGCCAGAAAGACTCATGAATCTGTACTTAGGGTTTATTCATTGCATGTGATCATTGTGGGGAATTTCTTTTCTCAACCCGCTGTATAACCAGATGACACAGCATTTTTCAATTCCAATCTTATAAAAGAAAGGCCCAGCAGAGGGCATGTTGAGCATCTTTATGGCTAATCCAAACACCTTGGTACTTGCCTCAAGGATATTTAAGCAGTAACATAACATATTTGCATCTGAAGTAAAATTTCCAGTGTCTTCTGACGTCATATGGCAACTCTTTCAATTAAGAGAACACCAAGATACTCAGTCAAGTTCAGCCAAATAGATTTAAATAAAACAAAAATCAATATAATTGATTACTTTAAAACCAACTACCTTGAAGATGTGAATAAATTCCCAGAATGAATAAGACCAGTGAGTTCATAGATCCTCTTTAGTGGTTACATGCTCATAGGCGATAGACAGAATATAAATATGCTAAGTTATGCCATTAATTTAATTATCTGCATGCAGCTAGTCCACTGGCAGTGTTTAAATCTCAGGCTAACTTTCTTTGATCACTCAAGCTACTTCAGAGTCACCTCTTATGGGTCTGAAGGGAATGCCTGCATAAAACATAAGATTAAAATGTGCTGAAAAATGCATTTCAAAGCCAACTCCAAGTGTCTTTGATAATCTGCTCTTTTGTATTATCTGTATCACTGCTTCCCATATACTTGTATCTATAACTGAGATCTGACTCAACTCTTTCTTAGGGGACTAATAAACAGTGACCCTAAGAAATCTAACCCTTCAGTAGAATAATTCTGGTGAGCACCTAGTTTAGGTGGAAAATGAAATTCAATTAAAAAATTTTAAAGTTGATTCCAATATTTGAAGGAGAAAGCCAGACAGGCAAGAATATTATTTGCATTTTAAGAATATAATTCTAATAAGAGAAAGATCATCAGAGCTTTAGTAAATGACCACTACTTTAAGCATGAGTGCCCTCTATTTCTAAATACTTGACAGACTGCAATGAATGAGAAAATTGCAAGACACCAGTTCTCTTACATTTTTCTCCATCTTTTTTTCTGCCCTCACATCTAAAATGTTACTCAACTCAGCTATTTATCTTCCCATCACAGGAGTTAAAAATCTTGCTTCCCCTCTCTGTTTTAATAACCCTTTGCCACAGTTAGTATCATATATGTTTACATGACACCAAAATAAATAAAAAATACTAGTTGAACAAGGCAACTGAATGTTCGACTTTTAGCCAGGTGTTTTGCTATTATGTAGGTAAGCCTGACTCTTGAATATCTCCTGAAATTATTCATCAGTATCTCTGTTGTCTTCCAAAATAATGCACTTGAAACAATTCTTCCTATTTGCAAGTGCCAGCCTTGTTTTCTTCTGCCATTATATACAATAATTTAAATGGTAAACATTCAGTGTCTAGAGCCTACCTAGTTCACAGGCATCTCAGTTAGTCCCTTGGTTAAGACCAATACAAAAATAAACATTTGTGGATAAAATGGAATCGATCTAAAGGAGGAATTCTTAAGCTGCAGTCCTTGGAGATGCACAGATAGGTCATACAAAGTCTCTATGAGCTGAAGTATTCTTTTTTTTTTTTGGCCACGTGGCATGTGGGATCTTGGTTTCCTGACCAGGAATCAAACCTGCACCTTGTGCACTGAAAGGGTGGAATCTTAACCACTGAGCCACCAGGGAAGTACCAAGATAAAGTATTCTTGAAGTTACCAGTACATGGAGTCGATTTTTTAAAAAATCATTCTAAATGTCAAGAGCAATGCAGTCCAATAGAACATTCTGCAATGATACAAACTTCTATCTCCATGCAGTCCAATATATATAGCCACAGCCTTTTGTGGCGGTTGAGCACTTGAAATGTGGCTAATGTGCTTGAAGAACTGAATTTTTACTTTTATTAAATTTAAATAGGCACAGGAGGTTGTTGACTACTGTATTGAACAGTTCAGCACTAGATGAACATTAACACGGGGTCACTGGGATAAACTTCATGAGGTCCATGGAGTCCTTGAAACTGTGCACATATTTGTGTGTGTTCATTTACTCTGTACATAAGTTTCATCAATGGACATGGGTTTGAGCAAACTCCAGGAGATAGTGAAGGGCATGGAAGCCCGGCATGCTATATAGTCCATGGGGTTACAAAGAGTCAGACACGACTGAGCAACTGAACAACAACAAAGTTTCATCAAAGTTTCAGAAGGAACTCTGGCCCCCCAAAAAGTTAAGAATCATAGCAAAAACAGAAGTAGTGCCCCTGTTTGGGTTGTATGCCTCCTAACAACATAGTTAGAACTAGAAACTTGGTGAATTTTATTGTTTTTTCAAAAACGTACTGTCTTAAGAAAGCATCTGAATCCCTTGGCAAAAAAAAAAAAAAGAAACGTGGGGGGAGATAATTTCCTAGAGTTAAATTCATTTCTACAACCAACACACATTTCTCTTTTCAAAAAACTTATTTTGAGATAATTGTAGATTTATGTGCAGTTGTATGAAATAGAGATCCAATATACCATTCACCTAGTTTCCCTGAATGTTATCACCTTATGTAACTATAGAACAATATTACAACCAGGAAATTGACATTATTGCAATCCACTGAACTTATTTAGATTTTACTAGTTTTACATGCACTCATTGCATGTTCTGGGACTTCCCTGGTGGCTCAGATGGTAAAGCATCTGCCTAAAATGTGGGAGACCTGGGTTCAATCCATGGGTTGGGTAGATACCCTGGAGGAGGAAATGGCAACCCACTCCAGAATTCTTGGCTGAAAAATCCCATGGACAGAGGAATCTGGTAGGCTACAGTTCATGGGGTCGCAAAGAGTCGGACATGACTGAGCGACTTCATTTTACTTTCTATTACATCTTCTATGCAGTTTTATCACATGTGATCACCACCACAGTCAAGGTTCAGAACAATTCCATCACTACATTGTTCCCTCATGTGGCCCTTTTATAGTGACACACACCTCCACCCCATACTCTTTCCTTGACTCTGCTGCTGCTGCTAAGTCGCTTCAGTCATGTCTGATTCTGTGCGACCCCATAGACGGCAGCCCACCAGGCTGCCCCGTCCCTGGGATTCTCCAGGCAAGAACACTGGAGTGGGTTGCCATTTCCTTCTCCAATGCATGCAAGTGAAAAGTGAAAGGGAAGTCGCTCAGTCGTGTCCAACTCTTCGCGACCCCATGGACTGCAGCCCACCAGGCTTCTCCATCCATGGGATTTTCCTGGCAAAAGTACTGGAGTTCCTTGACTCTCAGTTCAGTTCAGTTGCTCAGTCGTGTCCGACTCTTTGCAACCCCATGAATTGCAGCACGCCAGGCCTCCCTGTCCATCGCCAACTCCCGGAGTTCGCTCAGACTTATTTCCATTGAGTCCGTGATGCCATCCAGCCATCTCATCCTCTGTCGTCCCCTTCTCCTCCTGCCCTCAATCCCTCCCAGCATCAAAGTCTTTTCCAATGAGTCAACTCTTCGCATGAGGTGGCCAAAGTATTGGAGTTTCAGCTTTAGCATCAGTCTCTCCAAAGAAATCCCAGGGCTGATCTCCTTCAGAATGGACTGGTTGGATCTCCTTGCAGTCCAAGGGACTCTCAAGAGTCTTTGCCAACACCACAGTTCAAAAGCATCAATTCTTCGGCGCTCAGCCTTCTTCACAGTCCAACTCTCACATCCATACATGACTATTGGAAAAACCATAGCTTTGACTAGACGGATCTTAGTTGGCAAAGTAATGTCTCTGCTTTTGAATATGCTATCTAGGCAACCATTAATCTGTTCTTCATTACTACAGTTCTTCATCTCAAAAATGTTATATAAATGGGGTCATACTGTCTGTAATTTTTGCAGATTGGCTTTTTTCACTCAGTGTAATTCTCTGGAGATCCGTTCAGATTGTTGCATATATTCATAGTTCATTCTTTTTTATTGCTGAGTAGTAATCCATGGTATGGATGTATCACAATTGGTTAACTATTCACCTATCAAAGAACATTTGATTTCTTTCCAGTGTGGGGCAACTATGAATGAAGCTGCTATAAATGTTCATATACATATATTTTAGTGAACATAATTTTTCATTTATTTAAGAGAGGCCCAAGACTAGTATTGCTGAGTTATATGGTAGTTATATGTTTAATTTTATAAGAAACTCCAAGACTTTTCCAAATTTGCTATACCATTTTACATTCTCACTGACTGTGTGCGATGCACTTTCTCCACATTCTCACCATCATTTGGTGTGGTCATTTTTTTAAGCCATTCTGATAGGTATGCAGTGATATCACATTGTGGTTTTAATAAACATTCCCCTAATGGCTAATAATGTTGAACATCTTTTCATGTGCTTATTTACCATCTATATATCCTCTTTGGTGAAATGTGTGTTCTTGTCCCAGGGGGGAAAAAAGCATCACAAATAAGAATGGGTTTTTTTTTACATAGGAACTTGAATAATACCAGTGAATAATATAGTTTTATAAAAGAAAGAAATGCTGTTCAATCAGGAATTTTTACTGGCTATCTGCTAAGATAGAAGCCTTAACATTAATTGATACTTACAGTGGCTCAACGGTAAAGAATCCTCCTACCAATGTAGGAGACATGGGTTCAATCCCTGGATCAGGAAGATTCTCTGGAGAAGGAAATGGCAACCCACTCCAGAATTCTTGCCAGGAAAATCCCATGGACAGAGGAGCCTTGCAGGCTACGGTCCACGGGGTTGCAAAGAGTCAGACATGACTGAAGTGACTAAACCACAACCACCACCACCATCCCGGTGAAGATGTTTCTGTGGAGAAGTAGAAAAATAGAATCCAGGAACAATACTTGGCTTTTTGATTCCTTGACCTAGAGAGAATTGAGAGAATACAAATGAATGGAGAGATAAGAGAGCTTTTGGTTAAGTATTAGATTAGGTCATTTCATGAACATGTTTTCTAGCAAGTGATATCTTTCTAGCAAGTACCACAAATATTTTATATCTTTGGTATGCTTCTGATATATTTAGATGTCATTTGTGGCCTTGTTTCTTGGGTCACAGTTGTATATACTCACCCAGATAGAGAGCTGTTTACTTCAGCTCAGGCAGAGCAGATTAGGTCATTTCATGAACATGTTTTCTAGCAAGTACCAGTACCACAAATATTTTGTATCTTTGGTATGCTTTTGATATATTTAGATGTCATTTGTGGCCTTATTTCTTGGGTCACAGTTGTATATACTCACCCAGATAGAGAGCTGTTTACTTCAGCTCAGGCAGAGCAGATTAGGTCATTTCATGAACATGTTTTCAAGCAAGTACCAGTACCACAAATATTTTATATCTTTGGTATGCTTTTGATATATTTAGATGTCATTTGTGGCCTTATTTCTTGGGTCACAGTTGTATATACTCATCCAGATAGATAGCCATCTACTTCAACTCAGGCAGGGCAGCAGAATTACCTGCAGGCAGAACTATTACTCTCCTCTAAGAAGAGCTTGAATCAAATACCTGCAATGATGATTCGGACATGCGTGCTAAGTCACTTCATTCCTGTCTCTTTTTGACCCCATTGACTGTAGCCAGCCAGGCTCCTCTGTCCATGGGATTTCCCAGGCAAGAATACTGGAGAGGGATGCCATGCCATCCTCCAGGGGATCTTCCCAAATCAGGGATCAAACCCAGTACTCTTACATCTCCTGCATTGGCAGGCGTGTTCTTTACCACCACCGCCAAATAAATCAAGACCAAATTCCTAAATACATTATTCAAGATCAATAAAGTCCTAACCTACCTTTTCTGTCCTGTCTCCCAATACTCCTCCTCTTATGCTTAAACAAACTGAAATAATGTTCCCTCAATCCCCCTGCTCTTTCCTGACTCTGAGCTTCTGTTTCTGCTGTATCCTTTACTAAAATATCTTCTCTCACCTATAAAAATCCCACCTACCCACCCCTCAAGGCCCTGCTCAGACAGATGCTACTTTCTCCATGAAATCTTCCCCCAAATCATTAAGCCAAAAGCAAACATTCCCCCATCTGCATTCACATAGGACTTTGTACCCCCTTCCAGCATCCATCTCTCTAACCACTCTTTCGTTTAAGTGTCTTGCCATTGCAATAACATGGATGAGTCTCAAATGCATTTTACTAAGAAATCAGATGCAAAAAAAACAACATACTTAGTGATTCCATTTACATGACATTCTAGAAAAGGAAAAAAAATATAGGGACAGAAAACAGATGAAGGGGTGCCAGGTGTAAAGGATGGGTGCAGGGGGAGACTTGACTATAAAGGCATAGTATGTGGAATTTGAAGGAGTGATGAAACTTCTATATTTTGATTGTGGTAGTGGCTACATGACTGTATATTTGCTAAAATTTATGGAATTGTATACTAAAAAAAAAGAGAAGTTTATTGTGTGTAAATTATACCTTAACAAACACAGTAGGAAAAAATTAATACCAGCTAGTCAGCAAACTGAAGAGGTTGCCCTACAGTTCTTGCCATCCGCTTGCATGTGTGTGCTTAGTCATGTCCAACTCTTTGGGACCCCATGGGCTACATGTAGCCTGCTAGGCTCCTCTGTCCATGGAATTTTCCAGGCAAGAATACTGGATTGGGCTGCCATTTCCTCCTTCAGGGAATCTTCTGACCCACGGATCAAACCCATGTGTCCTGCATTGGCAGGCAGGTTCTTTACCACTGAGCCACCTGGGAAATCCTGCCATCCATTTACTGTTTTTCAAATATATTCTAATGTGCCAGGCTAAAAGCTGGGGCTACAAAGAAGAAAAATACATGATCCTTTCTCCCAAG
The DNA here is from genome assembly GCF_001704415.2 of Capra hircus. Lineage (NCBI taxonomy): Eukaryota > Metazoa > Chordata > Mammalia > Artiodactyla > Bovidae > Capra > Capra hircus. The sequence goes on along the minus strand of NW_017189517.1, from coordinate 36,792,211 downwards.
GAACTCAGTCTCTGATGGAGAAGATATGTAAATAAATAAATGCACCATAGCATGGAAGATACTATATATGATACAGTGGAGGTATAAAGGAGACAGTGGTCAGATGGACCTAGATTGTTGAGGTACTAGCCCTCGAAGCTTAGAAATTTCTACTCTATTCAATATACAATGAGAAGTAACATAATCATAGCTATGTTTTAGAAAGTACAGTATGGCAGTAATATGAAGGGTGACTTGGAGTGGGGCAGAGACTAAAAGCCGGGAGATCAATTAGAAGGCTATTTACAATTGTCTAGAAAATTAATATCACTTTTATTCCTTATTAGTAGGCTATCGAGATTAGACTAGGCTTTCAACTAAAGCTTTTATTGCCTATAATCTAGATGCACATAGGCGAAAACAAAAAAAGGGCTCACAAAATTTTCCTTGGTAAAACTGACTCCCAGTAGACTAAAATACTTAAAGGAGGGATCTGGTTGCAACTATCATAAGACTTTGTAGACATTAGAAGCTCTAAAAAATATTTATTATTCTAATGAATAAATTCAAGAATGTGTGAATTTTATTTTAAGTCACTGAAGTTCCGAAAGAGAAAATCATAAATCCTGCATGCTCAGTGATGCTTATCACTTAACATTTTGTATGTCATTTGACAGCCCAGAGGGTCAAGGTTAGTGAAACATTTTATTTTTCTAATTTGAATACTGACTGCAGTGATCAGGTGGGATTAGTCTAGCACATTTTTTCCCTGTCAAGTCCATTCTTTGCTTGTTCACTGCTATGTAACACGACTTGCAGTGACAGGGCTAAGATTCTGTTTTTAAAAAATAAGATAACAGCAGGCATTATAAATCTACACTAGAACTACCCTTAGACTTCCCAGGTGGAAAGTTAAGTGAAAGTGAAAGTTGCTCAGTCGTGTCCAACTCTTTGTGACCCCATGGACTATACAGTCCATGGAATTCTCCAGGCCAGAATCCTAGGTGGTGCTAATGATAAAGAACCTGCCTGCCAATGCAGGAGATGCAGAAGACACCAGTTCGATCCCTGAGTCTGGAAGATTCCTTGAAGAAGGAAATGGCAACCCACTCCTGTATTCTTGCATGGAGAATCCCATGGAAAGAGAAGCCTGGCCGGCTACAGTCCATGGGGTTGCAAAGAGTCAGACACGACTGAAGCGACTTACCATGCACACACTACCCTTAAGCAATTGTCTATTCCATCTATCTTGGAACTCGAAAATCTCTGCTGAAAATACCATATGTGCGGCAGAGTTGAAGGCACTGATCTGAGATAGCCTGGTTCCTGGAATGTACGTGCTGAAAAGTGTTCATCCTGTCCTGAATCCAAACAAACAGAAGGTCCTAAAACCAGCAGGATGTTGGGCCCGAAACACCTTGTAAAACCCAAACATGCTCTCATCGGGTCTGTAAACAAACATCTCAACCATCGCCACCTCAGCAAAACTAAGATGTTTAATGAACTGGTGGGATTATTAACATAAACTTGATGAACCTCTTCAAACAAATAGGAGTTCAGGCTTTCAGTGTCTACTTGCTCCCTCTTTTTCCCCCACCACACAAAAACCAAACATTGCTAAGCCACTTCATTGCCTCTGCTAAAAGGCTTTCTGTGGTATCAGAGCTGACAACATCCAGAATATTAAGCAGTCATGGGTCTCTGCATCCAAACTACTTTGCTCTAAAGAACATGAAGGATACTGATCCGATCTGCCCCCAGAGTTACACAGACACAGTTTAGAAAAGAGTGTATCCACTCTCTGCTAACTAGAAGATTGGCAGCTAGGGGAGAATTTATTTTATGGATTCCTGGATGTGCTGTGGTTCAGTGGATCTGGGCATTTTTTCCTTGTGATGGTTCTGTTAGTACTTTTCGTCATTAAAGTTCCTATACTTTATATGGCATGATTTGTGATAAAGTCAAACCAAAGTAAGTTTTGTAGTCATAAAATCCCCTTTTGTTGAAGATGTGCCTGTCTCTTGCCTGTTTCCTGTGACCAACACAGTTGTGACATTTATCTAATTCTGGTGTGACTAAACTTAATTACTGTGTGAATCATGAGTGGGAGACCAGCTAATTTCAGTTGTCTCAACTGTGTGTTAGTACCAGATCGTTATTGCCAGATGCTTGTTTACTCCCAGTTTTTGATTGATTTTGAGCTCTGGCCAGCAGCAGCTAATCCTAATGCATATTGTTGGCAGCTGTGAATTTTTGACTTTGCCCCTTGGAATACAAAGGCCACCTTTGCGCACACTTTAGTTTCTAAACAGTAAACCTTGGCCTCACAGGTGATTGTGCTTATGCACTGCACTATAACTATGTTTATTCTTAAATTGCTTTTCAGAAGCTTCAGTTTTACTATGAATTACCGAATCAGGCTCCTATTGAAAAGGAATTCCATTCTGTCTGTAGGTTAAAAAAAATACTGCCCATGTACATTTTGAAGAACTTAACCCCTCCCTAATTTAGTAAACTGATCTTCTCCAGGCCTGCCAGGCCCACTCCCTTCTCCAGCAGTTCTATCATTTGCCCTAGGCAGTGACAAAATCTTAGATAATTTATTTTAGCTACACTAGCTGATCTGGTAGGCTTTAATCTCAAGGAACACTAAGTGGTTCAGAATATATCGACACAATTTTTTCATTATTATTATCCCTATTTTGTAGCTGAGAAAGAAGAAACAGAAACTTCCTCGGTGTCACATAACCAGTCCACAACAAAGTTAAAAATAACAACAGGATCTAGTCTACTGAGTAGCACAAACAGATTGGAAATAAACCTCAGATATGTGGCCATATCCGTAGGGCTGCGGCTGCTGCTAAGTCACTTCAGTCGTGTCCGACTCTGTGTGACCCTACAGACGGCAGCCCACCAGGCTCCGCCATCCCTGGGATTCTCCAGGCAAGAACACTGGAGTGGGTTGCCATTTCCTTCTCTAATGCATGAAAGTGAAAAGTGAAAGGGAATTCGCTCAGTCGTGTCTGACTCTTCGTGACCCCATGGACTGCAGCCCACCAGGGTCCTTCATCCATGGGATTTGCTAGGCAAGAGTAGTGGAGTGGGGTGCCATCGCCTTCTCTGATCTGTAGGGCACGATTCATTAAAAACATTTTCCCCAAGCAGTTGTTTTTCTTTCTTTTAATATACAGAAATCTCTTGTGTTCACAGATTTAATTCTTTGAAAGTCATCTTACTAGAAACCTAAAAAGAGAGAGTTAGAGAGAAAAGATTGCATGAGAACAGATTAATTTCCCAAGTATTTGGTTGAACAAAAATTTCTTTCAGGTTTTTCTGTAAGATTTTATGGAAAAACCCAACAAATTTTTTGGCCAACCCGATAACATTGTCCTGATACTGCAGGTGAGGGTAAAAATCACTCACATCCATCATTCCCTCCAAGCACCTCCCTTGCCCAACTTTCCCCTTGGAACCATTGCTGACCCCATGCCTTGGGCTCTTCCCTACTCATATCCCTTTTTAGCGATCTGGGATCCCCACAGTCATCCCCCCAAACTCAAGATAGCTAACTTGATTCCCCTTCCCCATAGCAGTCAACTTGTCACAATTCACTTCCAATTTTCTTCACTGTCCTTATCAGTATGATTCCTTTCTGTACTAGTTTGCATCAGTGAACAGAAAACACCCTTTCCACACATAACACGTGTTCAAGCACTCCTCTCCACACAAGCACAGGGGCCAGTGTGTACAACTCGATGTAGACATTTATAAAGGATGATGAAGCACTTGACTAAATGGACTTTCATTATCTCTGTTATCTAGGATTTTTAGGGCTGCTCAGCAAGAAATCAGTGCACTCTGGTGAAGGGGTTCTTAGTAGGTTGAATGTGTTACTGGATCTGACTGAAAAACAACAAATCTTTCCCCCTTGTAGTAATACCCTCATTATGTATGTGGAGAAGTACAGCCAAGTGAACATGGCATAGAATTTGGAGTCAAATATAACTCCCATGTGAATTCCAACTCTGCCACTTATTAGCTGTGTGACCTTCAGCAAGAAACTTCACTTTTCTGAGCCTCATTTTGCTCATCTGAAAATAACAGGATTTTATTACTTGTTGTAAGAATCAAATGATATAATTAATACATGTAAAGTGTCTGGCATATAGTAAGTTCTCAATAAATATGTTTCCTTCCTACTCCTACTTTGGTAGGTAGTTTATGGAATGAAAAGTTGTACAAGAAGAGTGTAGTTTTGTTCTAAGACATGGAGTCAAATTCCAATTTGACCATTAGGTTATTCCCTAATGGGTGACCTCAGCAAGTTACTTAACCTGAGCACACATTTCTCCTCTGGTAAGATGTAGCATATAATACTTAACACATGGGTATAACGTGTCTGGCTCCTGGCAGGTTCTCAATGGTAGCTATTACTGTTACAGGCATGAGAAGACTGTTCTTAGATTCAGATATAGCACACCTACTTGTTGTAAAGCCCCTCTCTGAAATTCTGTCTTTTCTTTGAGTGCATGAAATCTTTGTTTAAAAAAATATCCGTTGTTTTCTAATGGTTGGATACCCACTTGAGCTGACTGAAGTTTACCTGTACTTGCAGGTCATGGGACATAATTTGAAAGTATGCCATGGCACCACATTTGGGGGTTAGGGTTCTGTTTCATTTGGCTGTTTGCTCTCTCCGCACTGCCATCTTCTTCTTGCTATCATGACCCCATGGACTGCAGCCCACCAGGGTCCTCCATCCATGGGATTTGCTAGGCAAGAGTACTGGAGTGGGGTGCCATCGCCTTCTCTGATCTGTAACTGCCTCAAGTGGAAATTTGTTGCCATATATTCTCTGCACCTATATTATCAAGCTGTTTGGCTACAGCATGGATTTCATGCCAGGTCACCAGTTGTCCAAGATGGTACTCTGCCACTTATTTAATGGTAAGAAGCCAGATGTGGTATCTCATTTCCTGGAGATATGTTAAAGGGCTGAACGCTCTTGTCCATCTCTGCACCACCACAGAAACTCCGTGAGACCGGAAACTTAATCAGCTGCTGTGGTACCCTGCTGTTGCTTCTGCAGTATGCCGCTCCGTTTACCAGTTCATCATTAGACAGGCACTGCTCAGGGTGGCTTTCAGTTCAGTGTTGCTGATATAGATATTTGGCAAGGCTAGCCTTTGTGGTAGGATTTGAAGAGCTGAAAAAGACTCCTGGCCCAAATATATCTCTGTCACTGGTCACAGTGACTGAAATGCATGCAAGAAACTTTTCACATGAACTTTCCTCCTTGGGTGTAAGGTAGTGTTAGAATGCAAATACCACTCTCGAGAGGAAAGATACTGGGTCATTATTGGGTAGTAATACTTAAAGTCAGAAGTACATTGAAATCCTGACTCTATTACTAGCTATATGAGTTTATGGAGTCGCTAATCCTCTCTGCGAAGAGTTGACTCATTGGAAAAGACTCTGATGCTGGAAGGGATTGGGGGCAGTAGGAAAAGGGGACTACAGAAGATGAGATGGCTGGATGGCATCACCGACTCGATGGACGTGAGTCTGAGTGAACTCCGGGAGTTGGTGATGGACAGGGAGGCCTGGCGTGCTGCGATTCATGGGGTTGCAAAGAGTCAGACACGACTGAGCGACTGAAATGAACTGAACTGAATCCTCTCTGAAACAGTTTTTTTTTTTTTTTCTGAAAATAAGGATAATTGCAGACTTCCCTGGTGGTCCAGTGGTTAAAACTCTGCTTTCCAAGGCAGGGGGTTGGGTTCTATCCCTGGTGGGGGAACTAAGATCCCACATGCCAAAGGTGCAGCAAAAAAAAAATTTTTTTTAATGAAAATAAGGATAATAATGGAGGGTTGTGAGAATTTAATGAGATAATGCATGTAAAGAGCATAGTAAATGCTCAACGAACAGTAGCTCTTATTAGCCTTGGAGACAGTAGGACCCGGAAGGAATACATCTAGAACTGGTAAACTCAGTTTGAGAGCCAGGAAAAGTTGAAGTCTGGTACAGGGAAACTGCTCATAGCAAAGACCCTGGTGGAGTGCTGATAATACAGCTAGGGAAGAACATGGAAACTCTGGGGAGCTGGGGTAGGAAGAATTGGATGGGAGGAAGAGGAAAGACTGAAGCAAAATTACAGTACATCTCTAGGAACTTTCAGGATGCAGTGCTCTGGGAGGTAGTAAGCTCTGACACTGGGAGTGTTCAAGCAGAGGCTGGGTGCTGGCTATCTGTCAGAAATACTCTAGTCTACCCCAGAGTAGACTACAAATCACCTGGGAATTTTGTTTAAATGCAGATTCTGATTCAGCAGATCTGGGTGGAACCTGAGAGTCTTCACTTCTCAGGAGCTCCCTGACGATACTGATATTCCCGATCAACAGATCTCACTCTTAGTAGCAAAGGCTCTGTTGCAGTTTGAAGAGAAATCATAGTGAGACAGAGGGATTTGGTTAGGGAAAGCCAGAGAGTTACCCAGTCAAGGCTCCATAAAATGGGAGCACTCTAATGCAGTCAGGATCTACAGTCTGGTCCTTAGCTTCAAAAGCTTTGCAATATGATTGGTAGTATAACCAGAGCCTGGGCTCCTGGGGACTGACTCATGCTTAACCAGATTCACAAGAGACCCATATGCAAGTCAGAATGCCAACTGATTAATTTCTAATGAGAAGTATAATTTCCAAGAGGAACAGATACTAGTGTTTTCTGATCAGTGCATTATCGCCCAGCAGGCATATTTACATGAGGAGCTAAATGATAATAAGAAGGTTGCTTGGTGAGGGTGGACTCATAGCAAGGGGAGTTCATAGGATGATTTTAACAGTTCATGTCATCAGTCTATGATAGTCTGATACCTCCATCTCCACCACTGGGCTAGAATGGTCTAGGGTGAGGGTGTTAGCCTCAATACTAAGTCTGTTTTACCCTCATACAATTCGCATGATATGTGTAAGCCTAGGTCTGATAATATCATTCATTTGATCCACTTCAATATAAATTTACAATCTAAACTCATCATTATGAAAAGTTTAAAATATAGAGGAAAGGTGAAAAAATATTATAGCAAGCACCTATATACCCACCAAGTAGATTCAACAATTATTATCATTTTGCCATATTTACTTTATGTCTCTGTGTGCACACATGTGCATTGAGCCTACACTGTTTAACATAGATTGCTGAACTCTTCATGCTCCGGCACAACCCACTTGACCTGCTCCACTCCTCCTGGCTCCCCCTTTGCTCCCCAGACATACCTAACTATTGAATGGGAGTTCCTGAATGTTCCCTGCTATTTATTATCTATTGCCTATGTCTGAATATCCTTATTTTCTTTTTCCTTGATTAATTCTATTTGTTCATAAAGACAGCTATGTCCATATTGCATCCTATACTCTTCTCAGTGATAACATGTATTACACTATGCTGTTATTTGCTTGCCTCTCTTCGTGGCTCACATGGTAAAGAATCTACCTGCAATGTGGGAGACCCGGGTTCAATCCCTGGGTAGGGAAGATCCCCTGGAGAAGGAAATGGCAACCCACTCCAGTATTCTTGCCTGGAGAATCCCATGGACAGAGGATCCTGTTAGGTTATAGTCCATGGGGTCGCAAAGAGTCGGATGCAACTGACTAACACTTTGACTTTCTTACTAAACTATGAACTCCTTGAGGGCAGGGAATGTTTCATTTGTCCCTGTATACCTGTACCTCTCAAGTGTCTTGTGCTTAGTAGGTGTTCAGTAATTAGAAAATTCAACTGCCAGCTGGACAGTTCTACCTAGTTATATCATGGGTACCTTGAATTCAACATGTCTAAACTGAAATAATTTCTCTTCCTACCAACTCTACATATTTAAAACCCTCCTCCTAATTAAATGACATTCAGTCTTCCAAGTCAAAAACCTCAGAGCAGTCCCTAACTCTTCCCTCTCATTCATCCTCCAAACAAGCCTTATTGATTCTATCTCCAAAATACACTATAATCTGTCCATTTCTCTTTATGTCCACTACCTATTTAGTCTGGGCCACCTTCATTTCTCACCTGGAGAGCACTGGGTTCCCTGCAGACAGAGGATTCCCTGCAGGAGACTCTTGTCTCCTCCAAATTTTTATTCACAGAAAAGCCATAATGATCACTAAAATTCAGATCTGATTTTATTACTCCCTGCTTAAACCCTGATTATATTACTCCTTGCTTTTGGATCAAGTTCAAACTCGTTAACTTTACCCAAAGGACTCTCAAGAACTGACCCGTTTGAACCTCTGTAACTTTATCTCTTGTACTCTGGCTTCCAAACACTTGGTGTTTATAGTGTTTATAGAATGTGTAGTACTTGTTGTTTCTCAACATTTTCAGTTTCATGCGTCAATGCCTTTTCTTGTATTGTTCTCTGTCTAGAAAGGCTGACACTTTCAAAATCAGCACAATTGTAACCTCCTCTGGGAAGCTTTTTCTTAACTTCCCAGTCTGAGTTAGTTCCTCTTCTCTAACACCCACTACTGCCCTACACCTACCTCTAGCATATCTCTTACACTATATACATCCAGCTCTGTATACATAGTACAATGATCAGTCTGCTTATTTGTGTCATCAAAAATAATTTATGAGCTTTCTGAGAGCAGAGTTAATGTCTAATTTTTGTTATCCCAATGCTTAGCCCATGATTGACATATAGGAGATTGCAGTAAATATTTAAGAAAAGACAGAATGAATATTAATAAATGTCTCTCCAAACTTCATTATTGTAAACACCTCATAAAAGATCTCTTTTCTTTTGAACACATTGTTTCCTCAAAGTACCATAGAGTTGTTTGTCACGCAAGTAATATTGATTGAATGTTGAGTGCCCTTTACCAGCAATTTCAGACAATTTCTGGAATCATACCATTTCTTTAGATGGCAGATGCTATCCTTTTATTTTACTCTAGGTAATTTTTATCTAAGAGAGTAACATAATCAGTAGTTGGGGGTGCCATAATATTGGTCCCATATACTTCCCTTGACCTCTAAAGTCTCTTTCAACACCTACAGTTCATGGTTCACAAAATTGCCCGTTTATTTGGATTCTAGGTGCTGTTTAGTTATGGTATTAATTTTACTCTAGGTTTCTCTCAAACCATAAGGGTACCAAGTGCAGAATTGTCCCATGCTTAATCTTTGCGAATAATATTGATTAAGTAAACGTTGGGCCATGGGTGTGAAATGATTGATTAGGAACCTAACAAATGCTGGGCTGGATAAAGTAAATTATATTTATTTGAACTGAAAAAATTGTTAAAACTAAACATTCTGAACATTACTTTCTCTGATTATTACCTCAAAGTAACAACCTTGGTATTCTTTAAAAAGTATTGGGTCCCTGACTGTTTCATAATAATAGTATTTAACAGATATAATTTTTATATTCTGCTAGTGAAGTGAAAGCCTCTCAGTCCTGTCTGACTCTTTGCGACCCCATGGACTATACAGTACATGGCACTCTCCAGGCCAGAATACTGGAGTGGGTAGCCTTTCTCTTCTCCAGGGGATCTTCCCAACCCAGGGATCCAACCCAGGTCTCCCACATTGCAGGCAGATTCTTTACCAGCTGAGCTACAAGGGAAGCCCTATACTCTGCTAAGCACTGTTCTAAGGGCTTTATGTGTATGAACTCATTTGATCTGGACAAGTCTATGAGGTAGGTACTATTATCACCCCCATTTTATAGATGAGGAGGAAACTGAGGCACGGAGAAGTAATTTTGCCAAGGTTGACGGTTATCCATGTGTCAGACACCAGAAGTATTAATTCAGTTTAATCCATGCTTATTTATTGAGCACATACTAAATTAATAACTAACAGGGTAAACGAAAATTGTATACTTAAAATAAGGAGAAATCTTAACGCCAAAGTTCCATGAACGAATTGTCAAGGTGAATCAGGATCATTTTTGTTAGTGGGCAATGGAGAATGATTGTGTAGATAAGGTCATGAATTGGCGGAGACATATCTGGTTGGGTAAATCTGGTTTGGGGAAGATGGAAGAGGTTTAGTTTCAAGGAGTATGAAAACAGTCAATCCTTTTTTGAGAGCTAAGATTAGCTTTAGAAGGGGCATCTAATGCAGTAGATTTAGGATGAGGTAAAGGTGAAAGAAAATACACAGGTATGACGCTTGTTTAGAGCAGGAAAGGAAAAATTTTTTAAAAAATAAGATAATGGGTTCTTCCTGCCCCTCCTCCCCTTAGAAGATTAGTAAATAGCCTGCCTAGGTACCACCCACCTACCCAAATTCTCTGGACTGCAACTCAGACCCTTCAGATCTGGGCTTTTTAGAAGTGCTTTTCGCATTCTGGCACCTTAAGCCTGAACAGCCTTGTGGGCAAACGTTACGAGGGAAAAAATACATTCTTGCAGTTCAAAATGGACTCGAATCCTACCAGCGAGCGTTTCTGTTCGCGCTGATTCCACAGTTCCTCACCTGTCCGTTTTTCATACTACGACTCGACACACCTGACCACACAGCTTCCGATCTTAGTCTAAAGCCTTCCCTTCCTGCTACCCTTTTAAGAGGCGGTCCCGCAGTGTCCTTCCCTCCCTCCCAGCCACCTCTACCCCCGGTCGGCGGGGCGGAGCTTCGCGCTAAAACCCCGGAGCCCGACGCGGCCCCGGCAGTCGCGGAGAGGAGTCGAGCCACAAAGGGCTTCCTCTGCGGCAACATCTCCGGCGCGCTACGTGCCCGCCGGCTCTGACCCAGCCCGCCGCGCGCGCCAGTCTCTCCCCGTCCTCTCCCTACCTGGCGCTCACCTGGCCCAGGCCGGGGTCCCGCCGAGAGTCGGGAAGGCGCGTGCCAGGGGCCCTAGGGAACCTCAGAGCGCGCATACCATGGGGCCGCTGCCGGGGGCCGGGGTCTTCTGCCGCGGTGGTTGTGGCTTTTCCCGATTGCTGGCCTGGTGCTTCCTGCTGGTTCTGAGTCCGCAAACCCCCGGCTCCAGGGGAGCCGAAGCCGTGTGGACCGCGTACCTCAACGTGTCCTGGCGGGTTCCGCACACCGGAGTGAACCGCACCGTGTGGGAGCTGAGCGAGGAGGGCGTGTACGGCCAGGATTCGCCGCTCGAGCCCGTGGCTGGGGTCCTGGTACCGCCCGACGGGCCGGGGGCGCTCAATGCCTGTAACCCGCACACGAATTTCACGGTGCCCACGGTCCCGGGGGACTGGGGCAGCAGCGTGCAAGTGTCTTGGTTGGCCCTCATCCAGCGCGGTGGGGGTTGCACCTTCGCAGACAAAATCCATCTGGCTTACGAGAGAGGGGCGTCTGGAGCCGTCATCTTTAACTTCCCGGGGACCCGCAATGAGGTCATCCCCATGTCTCACCCGGGTGAGTGCAGCTATCCAATTGCGCCCCAACAAACCCCTGCCGAGGCCATTTTTTCCATATTTCTCTCAGGGTATTCCTCCCCCTATCCCCTTGCTCCGAAGGAAAACGAGTGTCCTTTCTGTCCCCATCGAGTGAGGCAGGGTCCTCTCTTCCCCAAGCTGCACCCTGCGTGGGGGGTTGGGCGGGAAAATCCTTCAGAATTTGCCTCTGGTGGAAAAGGGTAAAAACCAACGGATTGCGGGGGCTGGCAACTCGAGAACTGTTGGGGTTCTTTGCGTCGTCTTTTCCTGCTGTTTGTGAGGGTGCTTGCATGGGGTGGGCATTGGTGGTGGGCACTGGGTTTGATATGACTGGGAGGCAGCCTAACCGAGAAGCCCATCTGGAAAATCTCTTCCTCAACCTTGTCCTGATTCACAGCCTCAGGCCCGCCGCAGAATTTTTTCCCTCCGCTCTCCCTGTTTTCTCTGCGTGTTTCCTCGAATCAGGTACAAGATTGTGTTACTGTGCCCTGTTAACCTCATTCCAGTTTTGTTGGAAACTATGTTCAGCCCTTGGATCCTTCTCTGCCCCTGGGTCTCAGGTCCCAAGTGACTGTTGGCATCGCTGCTTTCCTTGGCCTCTGGGGAAAAAAAAAATCTGATTTAGTTTATTGAGTGACAAAACAGGTGCCATTAGTGTTACTTAAAAGGGAGAGGTTTATGCACGAGGCTAGCAAGGACCTAGACTTTGGAAAATGTAATCCAGGTAGATCTTACATTTGTGCAGATGAGGTGGGTTACTCTTTTTCCCTTTTCAGTTATCCTTCCAGAAACCTTCTCCCTATTGAGGTATTCATACCATGTGTACATAGTGATCCTAGGCCCCAAAAGACAAAGAAAAAAATGTGGGGGGATAAAAAGGCAGAGACACATACTGGCAGTATATCATAGTTGTTGAGAGCTGGGCCTCAAGTCAGATGTTGGTTAAATTCTCACTCCATTGCTTGCTAGTCCTGTGACCTTGAGCAACTTATTTGAAGTCTAGCCTGGGTTCCCTCCTCAATCAAATGGAAAAGAACTAAGAATGAACCACTCCCACAGGTTTGCCAGGAGGATGAAGTGATTATCCTTTTAGGAGTCACTGGAGAGATGAATCTGCTTGTTTAGCTGCTGTAGGTTTTGTGTTTTTCCTAAAACAGTGTGTCTGGCCCTGCCTAGAGAGCACTTGTAGAGTGGTTGGGTGGTATAATGGAAAGGGTACTGAACTGGAACTCAGGAGATTTGAGCTCATTTTAGTCCCTTCTGTGCCTGTACCAGCTTTGTGACCTTGTACAGGTTACTCACTTAGTCAAATGATAGTACAGAGGTAGGAGGGGGAGGCCAAGTTGCAGATTGTGCAGAGACAAAAATGAACCAAATAAACCCCCTTCCAGCTCTAAAATGCTGTGATTCTTAGATTTTATATTGAGTAAAGATAGCCGCAACTCTGTCTCTTTTGGTTGATAATTCATTGATTAGAATGAAAAGACTTTTTAAAGGCTGATAGAAAGGAAGAATAAGGACTCATAAATTTTAAAGTCCTTCCATTTCAATTGGCTACTTACATGCAAGGTTTTGACTTTGCCTCCTCTAAATGAGATTCGTTTGCACGGATGATTTGGAATTGAAAAGTACTCTTTAATTAGAGAGTTCTGGTTTAGACTGCTTTCATCCTACTTCTGTTTAAGGATATACGCTTATATTTATCTGATAGTTTTAGGGGACAATAAAATTAATTTTTTTGCATTCCTACTATGTTCCAGGCACTCTGCATACATCTTACTTATACTTTGTGGAGAGATAGTATGGTGTACTAGGAAAAGCACAGGCATTGTAGTCAAGAATGAGAATCAAATTCTGAATTTACCACATAATAGCTTTGTGTCCTTGGTCAGATTTTTTAACTTTACTGAGTCTCAGTTTTCCCATCTATAAGACGGAGATATTTACATTGCTGTGATCATTAAGGATACTGTATGTAAACTACCTAGCAGATAATAAATACTTAGTTAAAAGTTAGTTATTATAATAGGCTAATGCTAACAAGATGCAAAAAAATTAATGAGCAAACATAGACGTACACAACTGTCAGGGTAAAGACAAATACACTGGGAATCTAAGCATGGCTCTTTTGTTTCAGAATACTACATAGAAATAAAGCCCTAAATAGCGATCACTTAATTAAAACTCAGAAGAGTGTTTTGACACTTTAAAAAATGAATTATTATCTGAGATGTAGCAATGAATTATTATCTGACTGTAACAATGTTATACTTAGGTTAACTAGCTGAAAGAGCTAGCTAGTTACTTGAGAAATGGAATCACATTTCTCCCTTTAACTCCGGAGAAACTACTTTTCAACACAGGGGGAAATCACTTTGCATTTCATCCATGTATGTTGTTAAATATTTTGTTTGCAAAGTGCTGTGTTGTTTGCTTTGCTCATTCCTGAGAGTAATCCCAGGTTTCGTTGTAATCTCTGATCAAAAAACGATTTCTCTTGGATCCTAGTGGCAAAGAGGTAAGACTGAAGTTTAAGTGTTGATTAACTTAATATATATTGCCATGAATTCTACAAGGGCCGCCGAATGTGGAAAAGTCATTGCTGTGGACTTTGTTTTACAAAACCTTTCTCCACCCCCTCTCACAGGGGTCTGTGCTTGAATCGTCCTTCACTGGAATTAGTGCTGATCATCCACACTCCTACCTATCACAGTTCTGTGACCATGAATATCCATTTGTTTCAAGTAATAGAGCTAACTGGTTTAGAGCAGTAGCTTTAAAACTTCTGTATATTGGAGAGAAACTCCACTATCTAACAGCAACCAATTAGAAATTCAGGCTGTTTTTATGGATAACAAATTTTCCCAAAGGGTAGCTATAGCCTTGCAGCAACCTAGCAGTTTATTTCTGTATACTATCTTCCAGAAAATCTTTATTCTTTCAGATAAAAAATTATAAATGATAGATTTCTATTAACAGCTGATCCTGCAATCTCTGGATATTTTTCATTCAAATTGATCCAGAAACGGGGAAGAAAGTTCAGAGAAAATGTTGGTTTCACAGTTAAATCACTATTCGTGTCTTATTTAAATAAGAAAATCAGATAAGAAGCGGCCAAAACTTAGAGTAAGCACTAAAGCCGTCTAAAATGCAGGGTTGTCACGATGAGACACGTTGCGCATGCTCTCGTTATTGCACAACTAACTAGACTGCTTTCCCAAGCAGATGAGCCTGAGCCTTGCATGCTTTCTAATTGAACACAGCCCACGGGTTGAAGTGGTGTCAGTACTTCCTTGTATAGTTTTCCTGAGTCAACATGTGCAGGCATGAGTTTATTGAAAGACCTGTGCAAAGCTTCCACCTTCATAATCCATGACGTGCTCACCAGAACTTGAAACATATCAAAAGGATGGCAGGAGAAGCATTATTCCTGAGGGCTGTAAAAAAGTGAATGAACCAAGCCATTTAAGTTAATGAATGATTTGGTGGTCTCCCTTGGAATAGAGTTTGCTATATAAAACAGTTGCTCGTTGTATACATTGTTGAAAGACTTCTTAGAGCATATTAAGAAGATGACCTTTGCCACTTTTTCTTTATTTATTTTTTATTTTTTGGCTGCTCAGTGCAGCATGTGGGATCTTAGTTCCTCAACCAGGGATAGAACCTGTGCCCCCTCCAGTGGGAGTCAGGAGTCTTAACTGCTGGACTGCCAAGGAAGTCCCCAGGTTTTTTTTCTTTAATTGAAATATACTTGTGTGTTGATTTACAGTGTTGTGTTAATTTCAGGTGTATAGCACAGTGATTCAGATGTGCACACACACACACACACACACACACATATATATTCTTATTCAGATTCTTTTCCCTTTTGTGCCATGCTTAGTTGCTTTAGTCATGTCTGACTCTTTGTGACCCCATGGACCATAGCCCGCCAAGGCTTCTCGGTTGGTGGGATTTTTCCGGCAAGAATGCTGGAGTGGATTGCTATGCCCTCCTCCAGGAGATCTTCCCGACCCAGTGATCAAATCCACGTCTCCTGCATTACAGGTGGATTATTTGCCTGCTGAGCCATCGGGAAGGCCCAATTCCCTTGTAGGTTATAATAAAATATTGAGCATAGTTCCCTGTGCTATACAGTAGGTCCTTGTTATTTTATATAAAGTACTATGTATATGTAAATCCCAAACTCCCTCCCCGTGCCACTTACTATTTTTAAAATCTTAGGCCAGTATTTTACTTCTCTATGTCTTAGTTTTCTCCTATGTAAGATGGACATAATAAAAAACTTGCCTGATAAGGTTAATGGAATTAAATGATATAATACAGATAAAGTGTTTAACACAAAGCCTGACATTTAGGAAGCAACTATAATTTTTCTTAGGATAGGATAGTAGTTTAGAAATACATTTGGAGTTAGGATAGGGATAGTTAAATGTATTTTAGAAAATGAAAATTGATTTGTATGTTTGTGGTATATAATTTGAAAATGAATAGCCATGAGTACTCCAAGGTCCATATTATCTGATATCTAACTGTAACTCTTTAGGAATAAGTTGAGTAAACTAAATGCTTTACAAGAAAATAATCTTTTGGCCTGCATATGTTTGTCATTCTTCTCTCAAATAACTGCTTGTCCCTTGAGTAACCAATCTCTTTTCCATTCACAAGGACTTTGGAATAGGATTTTCCACTGGTTTATTACCACTCAGTTCCTTCTCAACCATTTGACATTTAGTTTCTATTCTGTTTTGAGTTTTGCTGTTGTTGTTTGTTTTTTAATATTTATTTTTTACCCCCTAGTAAGTTGACATCAAAAAGAACCTCTTTAGGCTCAAAAAGAAGTTGAGAAGAAATTGGGTGGTGATGATTTACCAAGGTAAAATACCATTCCAAAATCTATTCTCACGTTCATCCTTTTTGATCTCTCTGCAGAACTCTATTTGATATTGTTGACTGCTCCTTCTTTGAAACTCCTTCCCAAGCAGTCTCTTGCTTCTCTTTCGTTTCATTTCTGTTATTTTATTAACACATTCATCTCACACCTTTTCTCCCTTGCATTCACATCCAGGCCCCCAACACTATCCCTCTAATAAGTATCTGCCACGTCCAGTTGATTTAAACTTTTCCTTCTCGCATATGTTCCCTTCTCCCTCACAGTTGTTATTACACTGCTTACAGTTCCAAATGTCTTCTAGTGGAAACAAATGCTTAGCCTCCTAATTGGTCTCCCTGCCTTCAGTCACTTCTTCCTTTCAGTTCTTCTTCCATGTGGCCACTGGAACATAGCTCTGGACACATATATGCCATTACTCAAGATCCCATTACTTATAATTTTTAGATTATGTTTCTCAGCATGGCATATACACTCTTAATAATCTAGTCCCAACCTATTTTTGAAGCTTTATGTACCTCTTGTCTCATATTGATCCTGAAACATATTCTCTACCCTTTCCCATTATCATTCCTTTGCTCATACTTCTGCTTTTGCCTATGTACCCTTTTCTTCCCAGCTCTGTTGATCAGAAACTTACCCATCCTTCAAAACCCAACACAGATGCCTCCTCACCGTTGAAGGTTTTCATAATTCCTTCTTTTCCTCTTCTCACCACAACCCCCACAACCAAAAACAAAATAATCTCTCATCTCCCATAGAATTCCATCCATTATAAATACTTTCTGCATTTTGCTGGTAGTTTTTGTTCATGTATTTTCTCTTCCTACTGTATTGTAATCATTTTAATGTTTTATTAATTTCATATTCCCCATAGGAACCTTTATTAACTTCCCTGTTGGCTCAGTGGTAAACAATCTGCCTGCCAATGCAGGAGATGCAGATTCCATCCCTGGGTTGGGAAGATCTCCCTGGGGGAGGAAATGGCAACCCACTCCAGTATTCTTGCCTGGAAGATCCTGCGGACAGAAGAGCCTGGCAAGTGTACATGGGATAGTAAAAGAGTGGGACTTGACTTAGTGGCTAAACAACAACAATTTAGAAACCTTTTTACTGTATGTGCTCTGCAAATACTTGTTGAGTGGCCTTAAATACATAAGAATGACAAAGGATCATAAGGTTCCCTAGAAAACTATCTATAAAAAGGGATTGAAAACTCAATTCACTGAACATTTATCAAGGGTCTACTGTATGCTAAGTACTGAGTTTCCTGCCTCAATATACAAAAAAAGGAGAAATAAGATTATATAAATACTTTAAGATTGCAAGCACCCTAACTTATATGGTGGTCATCATCATGTGCTAGTTTATGGTTTTTAAATAGTAATATGACCTAGATAACAAAGAAATAATGACAGTAAGTATTTCTGTTGAACCTTCCCTTTTCTATTTTTTTAATATTAAAAAAATTTGATTTATACCGTTCAATTTATGTCTCCAACTTAAATGCTTCCATTGAACATGTTGGTGAATGTTGAATTCCATAATATAAAAATTCCATAATATAAAAATCAATATAGCTTGATTGATGAATTGTTTTTCTCCTAGTCCATGGAAGATGTGTGTTGTCTCATCTAGAATGCATTTAGTCTCTATTCTTAGGCTTCAGTGGAGGACATAGAGGAGAGTACCAAAGATATTGTCTAAATTATTTTCTGATTATAAACTTAACTATGCTTCTTGCAGAAAACTTGGAAAATACAGAAAACTAAAAATAAGAGCTCCACATAATTCTACAATGCAGAGACGGTATCATTAATATCCCTTCTTGTCTCTTTTTCCATATATAGGTATAGTTTGGTATCCTACTTTTATCATGAATATTAATACAGTATTAAGAAAATACAGACAATTTAAAGGAAAACAGAAAAAACCATAAATGTAACCATTTTACCATTTTGGGGTGTTTTTGTTGTCATTTTCTCCCTTTGCTCTGTATATGTATTATGTAAAGAATTATAATTATATACTAGATATGCAGTTTTGTATCCTACTTCTTATTGTAAGCATTTTCCTGTGTAATTAAAAATAGAAAGAGGGTTTTCTTATAAGCTGAAGATGGCAGTCTTTGGTGGGGATGGGAATTGAGCTTCTTTTCCAATAACTAGCAAAAAGAAGTGCAGAAATGGTGATGGGGAGGGATGTGAATTGGAACATTTAAAACAAAAATATACCCCAGAGAGCTTTATATAAAATATGCTAACTAGTCAAAAACATGATCTGGTCTAACACATATTCATTGCCTGTTGTGGCCTTGGCCTTTTGAAAGATTTGATCACCATTTGTGCCTTAGTTCCTCTTCTCCTATAGTATTCTTATAATATTCCTATATTATAGGAATTAGGTCACAAATGAAGTTTACACCCAGTTTCCTTGTTGCTTGGTTAAGCAGCACCTCATTGACTAAAATGGCTTTTCTTATTCATGATGGCCACTGAACTATTAACTATTGTTGGGTTTTCCCCAAAGTTTGCTTGATAGGGTACCACGAGTACTGCTTAGGGGTGAATAATTTTTTGTATATGTAAATTTTATTGACGAATAGTGTACATACCAAAAAGGTACAGAAATAATTAGTGTATAGGTCAGTGAATTTTCACAAAGTGAGCACACTTGTGTAACCAGCACCTGGATCAAGAGGCAGGATAGTCCCAGAACCCCAGAAGGCTACCTTACACCCCACAGTGAAGACCCTTTGAAGCAGCACAATTGTCAACTTTGTCTTCAGAGGAAATGACTTCTTACAGCATGTGGTAGGAGCCCACTCACCCACAGAAACAAATCCTACACTGCACTGGAGCTAGTTAACTGTGGTTGATCCTCAGCTACACATTATAGGGAGTTATTTCCAAGCACTTTTTGACAAAGTTTTTAAGCCAGTTCAGAATTGCCACATTTAGCTGTTAACACCCACTTTGGAGCCCTGTGGGCAAAGCAGAGCACAAGGGCTCTTTGTTATTTTCCCATTTCCTGTTCTGCCTCTTTCAGCTGTGTGTATGTCTTTCTGTATATCATGACATATAATTATTGCCTGAATTTACCCCTAGGCTTGTTACATTATTGATTGCTTCCGGAAAGAAAGTTTGGTGATTTATGCCCGACTTCATGGAGGCTGTTAGGTTCAGAACCTAGACATGAGTTACTTGGTTTTAATGCTTGAATGCTCAAGTTAGATACAAATCAGTGATTTTGAGTTAACCCTATTTATTTTGACCTTTTTTGAAAGAAGATGGTGCTTGAACTCACTTGGTGTGTGTGTGTGTTTCTCTCAGGATATCAGTCATTATCATTTCAGATAAAATGTTGAATAAGCTTAGTTAAATGCTGCCTGCAACTAAAAAGTCTTAGCCTTTGAAAAGAAAACACACCAAAATGTTAACCGTGGTTATATCCAGTTGGTGGAGTTATAGGTGATTATTGTTCTCTTCATTATAATTTGTCTCTATTTTATGAATTTCCTAAAATGAATGTTTTATACTTATAATCAGAAAAATAATGTTATTTAAAAATCCAAAATACTCCTATAGTGTTCATAAATCCAAAAGAAAGCATTAATTATGTGACTATGCCAATAGCAGGAAAAAAGCATACCTAATGATAGAAATGATTTATAGACTATTATTAGAATTTAAAGAAGAATTACTTTGTTTTTTTGAATATATCTAACTCACAGAATTGTTAGCATGGTCCTTTCTTGTTAATACTGATTTTTCTGTATGTAAAATAAGCCTTGAACACTAAAGAACTTTAAAGACTGACTTTTTCAATTTATAATATAGAATGTTTCTCTTCTCTTTACCCTTTGTATTATGATTGGTATTTTTCCTTTCCCCCCTTTTGTACATACCTTACCTTTTTTTTTTATCTGTTTATTTTCCATAAGAGTCCTGCTTGCCCTCACAAGCCCTCTTCAATATCTTTTCTACTCAATACTTTTAAAATTAATGCTAAATTTAATAGCTTAATATGAAGAATCCAATATATTGGCAGTTTTCACCCATGACACACTTGAGTTCATCTGATGACAATTTGTTGTTCAGTCACTCAGTCGTGTCCAACTATTTGAGACCACATGGGCTGCAGCACCCCAGGCCTTGTCGTTTACTATCTCCTGGAGTTTGCTCAAATTCACATCCATTGAGTCGGTGATGCCATCCAACCATTTCATCCTCTGTCATTCCCTTCTCTTTCTGTCTTCAATCTTTCCCAGCATCATGGTCTTTTCCAATGAGTCAGCTGTTCGCATCAGGTGGCCAAAGTATTGGAGCTTCAGTCTCAGCATCAGTCTTTCCAATGAATATTCAGGGTTGCTTTACTTTAGGAAGGACTGGTTTGATCTCCTTGCAGTCCAAGGGACTCTCAAGAGTCTTCTGCAACACCACAGTTGAAAAGCATCAATCTTTGGTGCTCAGCCTTCTTTATGGTCCAACTCTCACATCCGTACATGACTACTGGAAAGACCATAGCTTTGACTATATGGACCTTTGTCAGCAAAGTGATGTCTCTGCTTTTTAATATGCTGCCTAGGTTTGTCATAGATTTCTTTCAAAGAGCAAGTGTCTTAATTTCATGGCTGCAGTCACCATTCGCAGTGATTTTGGAGCCCAATACAATAAAGTCTGTCACTGTTTCCATTGTTTCCTCATCTATTTGCCATGAAGTGATGGGACCAGATGCCATGATCTTAGTTTTTTGAAAGCTACATTTTAAGCCAGCTTATTCACTCTTCCTCTTTCACCTTCATCAAGAGGCTCTTTAATTCATCCTTACTTTCTGCCATAAGGGTGATATCATCTGCGTACCTGAGGTTATTCATATTTCTCCCTGCAGTCTTAATTCCAGCTTGTGCTTCATCCAGCCTGGCATTTCGCGTGATGTACTCTGCATAGAAGTTAAATAAGCAGGATGACAGTATAAAACCTTGATGTACTCCTTTTCCAATTTTGAACCAGTCCATTGTTCCATGTCTGGTTCTAACTGTTGCTTCCTGACCTGCATATAGGTTTCTCAAGAGGCAGGTCAGGTGGTCTTGTATTCCCATCTCTTTAATAATTTTCCACGGTTTGTTGTGATCCACACAGTCAAAGGCTTTAGCATAGTCAATGAAGCAGAAGTAGATGTTTTTCTGGAACTCTCTTTTTCGAGGATCCAGTGAATGTTGGCAATATGATCTCTGGTTCCTCTGCCTTTTCTAAATCCAGCTTGAACATCTGGGAGTTCTCGGTTTACGTACTGTTGAAGCCTATCTTGGAGAATTTTGACCGTGACCTTGCTAACATGTGAAATGAGTGCAATTGTGTGGTAGTTTGAACATTCTTTGGCATTACCTTTCTTTGACATTGGAACGAAAACTGACCTTTTCCAGTCCTGTGGCGGCTGCTGAGTTTTCCAAATTTGCTGGCTTATTGAGTGCAGCACTTTTACAGCATCATCATTTAGAATTTGAAATAGCTCAGCTGGAATTCCACCACCTCCACTAGCTTTGTTCGTAATGATGTTTCCTAAGGCCCACTCCACTTTGCACTTCAGGATGTCTGGCTCTAGGTGAGTGATCACACTATCATAGTTATCTGGTAGCTCAAATCATGAACTCATTATGGCAAAATTCAGACTTAAATTGAAGAAATAGGGAAAACCACTAGGCCATTCAGGTATGACCTAAATCAAATCCCTTACGATTATACAGTGAAAGCGACAAATAGATTCAAGGGATTAGATCTGAAAGACAGAATTCCTGAAGAACTGTGGACGGATGGAAGTTTGTAACATGGTACAGGAGGCACTGATGACTTAGCTTTTGTCATTCTAGAAAAGAGGAAGAAACTTTATGAGAATAAGGGCAAAGGAGAATCATGGTATTCTTATTTTACAGTTTATTAATGATGTGCAGAACATACAAGCTCAATCAAAATTGTATTTAACACATCATTAAAATTGAATTACAGATCTTCCTTGACATGATGGAGTTACATCCTGGTAAACCCATCATAAATGGAAAATATCATAAGTCAAAAATGCATTTAATACACCTAACCTACCTAACATGATAGCATATTCTTTAGTATGCTCAGAACATTTATATTAGCCTAGAGTTATGCAAAATCATCTAACACAAAGCCTATTTGATAATAAAGTGTTGATTATCTCATGTAATTTATCGAACACTGTACTGAAAGTGAAAAACAATTATTGTATGGATACACAGTGGTTGTAAGTATATTAGTTGTTTACTTTCATGGTAATATGGCTGACTGCTGCTGCTCAGTGAGGATCGTACCACTCAAAAGTCACACCATCGTAAGTTGGGAACCTTCTGTGCTTGTTTTTTGGGGGCTTCCCAGGTGGCGCAGTGGTAAAGAATCTGCCTGCCAATGCAGGAGATGCAAGAAATGCTGGTTCGATACCTGAGTTAGGAATATCCCTTGGAACAGGAAATGGCAACCCGCTGCAGCATTCTTGCCTGGAAAATCCTATGGACAGACGAGCTTGTGGGCTACAGTCCATGAGATTGCAAAGAGTCGGACACAACTGAGCATGCATGAATTTGTTTTTTAAATTGGCATTTCCTTTGAAATAATACTTTGCTATGCACAGGTTGGTGGTTTGCACAAGAAATTGTCAAATTCGAGGGTAGCTGTTATGCCACTTCTTTTCCTCTTAGGATACATTTTGTGTCCTACTTTTCTACACGCTTCCTTTGCCTTTCATATCTCAATCAATTCTACCTTAGATATAGTCTCTCTCTCTTGCTTTCGCTTTTATTCTGTCTTGCTGAGTCCCATTTTTACAAAAAAATTTGAGCTTCTTTCTATGTGATGCCATTTCTTTTGAAGTGAAATTAGGCAGAAAGAAGCCAGTGCTGTCAATATCTTAACAACCTTAAATGTGTCCGTAACTACTCCCACAGTCTCTACAAAAACTTCCCATCAACCATTTAATCCTCCTGATTAAATATGCATTTTCTCATGTCCCAGCATTCAAGATATTTTAAATGTTTTGGATTTTTTGCTTGCTTGCCTAAGTATTTCTGAGATTTTTTTTTTTCTGAGAAGTTTTATTATAAATTTGGGTTTTTAAGTAATAATTTATATTTGCTTTGAAGTTTTTAGTCCTCAAAGCATTTCCCATGGAAATAATCTGGGGATTAATTTGGGAGCTCAAACTCTGTTTACCAACATTACTATGGGAAAATGTATTGTCTCTAGTTCCAAACAACTCGTTTGCAGATGAATTTCTGAAACACAACCCATCAGTGTTTCTATTGTGGTTTTTGTTCATAATGATGGCTCCATTAAATATAGTTTATTAGGTTCTCCCCAATCATGCTAGTTTAGAGAGATTTCTCTACTTAATCAGTTTCTTTGCGATGTTGACCAAAGCACTACCTCACTTTTACATGTGTTTTACCTTAAGGAATCTCCATTTTGTTTTCCTAACCTATGATCATCTTGGAGGTTGGCTTATTTTAATAGCATTTGTAATGTTCCCAAAAGTTTCAAGAATGTAATTTTGATTTGTGGCTTAGCCATTAACAGATTTCCAAGTCCTTACATCTTTTCTCATTTTAGAGGATTTCAACAGTCATTCAGATGAAGGCTAAAAAAGTGTGATTATATTGAGTAAAGTTTTCATTAGTAGATATACACAAGCAACCTATATTTCACAAAATTCCAAAGTGCTTTGAGTTATAGGAGTGCTTCAAAGTTTTGCATCCCACCACCATCATTTCATCTTGGCAAGAGAGCAGGATGTGTAAAAGAAACGGAAACTGGCCAGTGCAAAAGCATCAGTCACCTCCCTTGCCCTAGACCTCAACCCTCCACCTACTTTGCTGCTGCTGTCTGGCTAATGTCTTTTGGTTGAACTGGCAATCAAGATAAGGAAATTGACTTACTTTGACTAATGTAATTAAAGGTTAAGAGATTACCCTTTGTTAGCAAGGAAAGATAACATGATTACTCTTTTTTATTTCAACCTATTGTACTAGAGGTGAATGTGTTCTATTTGAAATTGGGAGATAGCATACTGCAATGGAAAAACAGATGTCCTTGAGTCAGACTGCTCTTTTTGAATTTCAGCCCTACTAATTAATATACATGTAGTCTTGGGCAAGTTTTTGACCTGGACTTCATTTATCTTGATTTATATAAAGGAGGGGGTAATTAATGCCCATTTCCTGTGATACTGTAAATAAAGTATTTGGCCTGAGGTAGGTGTTCTGTGACTGTTAGTTCTCTTGAACCTTTTGTTAACAGTTTTTTTCTTTTTTTAACTAAACATAATATTTCAACTTTGATTATTACAGCTGTTCACCACCTCATTTTGAAATAAGTAATTGCTTTATATGTAGAAGTAGGAAAAAATGTGGCATCTAAATTGCTATTTTTCTGGCAGTTATTGAAAAATGCAGGTAGAAATCACATAATCAAGAAACTGAAACAACTCTTGTCCTTCTCCCCTGTGTATTTCCATTTTAAGCAGCAGCAGGACCTTAAAATCAAGATGTTAAGCTCTAACAATAGAAATGGCTTTGAACCTTTTGAGGGCTAAGTGGTCCAAAGATCAGGAACTAAGGAATGAGGTAGATTTTAACTTAAATCCCAGATCTATCATGTAATAGCTTTGTGACCTTAACCAAATTATTCTCTATAACAGGAATCCCCAACCTCTGAGATCGAATGCCTAATGATCTGAGGTGGAGCTGATGTAATACTAATAAATTGATAATAATTATTAATAGTAAATTAATAATTTCTATTAATAAAGTGCACAATAAATGTAATGCACTTGAATCATCCTGAAACCATCCTCCCACCAACCCCAGTCCATGGATAAATTGTTTTCTGTGAAACTGGTGCCTGGTCTCAAAATGGTTGGAGATCACTGCTCTATAAGACTCATCTATTGAATGGGGGATGATAGTTGTACCTGTTTCATAGGGTTATTATGAGACATAAATTAGACAATATATAAAACACTTAGTACATAGCTTTGTTCATTAAAAAGTAGCTTAACCACCTCCTTATCCTCATGTATAGCCCTATCTGGAGACTGGCAGTATATATCTCTGAGGGACTTCTCAGAACCTCTGAGAAGTGTAGATGAGTCTAAAACACTTTAACTTTGTCTAATGCATTATTTTCTAAACTTATTTATCTATAGAATGCTTTTTATCTCAGAATACTAAACATCTGAAATATAAATTGGAAAACACTGATTACCAAGCTCTTGATAACTTCTTTCCTCTCTTTCGTTCTCTCCCCCTCCCCCTCCCCCTGTCTTTCTGTGTCTCTCTTAGACTGACCTCATACTTTAACTGTACCAAAGTCCTATCAGTGTCAAGGAGTGACTACACCAGTTATCTCACTATGATAAGAAAGAATGTTTTCAGCTGTGATGACAAACATTTATGTTTCTTGGTACTAATATGGTACCTTTTAATTCAAGTTAATGTAACTTTATAGTTCCACAGGTTTATTCTCCTTATTGACTCTCAGAAACAACTTATTGTGAAAAGATAAAAACAGACAGGTTTGTGTTTGTTTTTATAAATTAATGTATGGGCCTAACTTAGCTTAGCCTTTGCAATAATTAATACAGGAGGAAATTTAGTATTCTCAGCTAGCAGAGTGTTCTTATTTATGAATTTTTTATACTAAATGGTACCACAATTTCTGTAGAGGCATACCAAATTCTCTTTTTCTCTGATTCAGATACCTAATAGAATGCTAATTTAACATCTGTAACTTTTGCCTACATAGGTTCTTGTGACAGGATCAAAATGAATACCTTATCTCTCAACATAATGCTCTTTCTGATTTAATGATTAATGCAATTTCCAATCTAATTCCCCTGTTATAAACTGTACGTGAAGAGAAGACACACAAAAAGAGGTTCCAATTGCAGCAAAAGTTTGAACACCCCTTTATGACCAGCCTTGTGACTGGATATTGTAGTAGGAGAATAGTAACAGGAAGTAGGTGAAGATAAACAATGACCTGGTCCTTACATTTTCAGCCTGTGTTGCCTATTTTGTGGCTAATAGTGATATTTTTGTTTGGCACTCAAATATCAATAAAGGTAGGGCTTTTTGTTGTTGAGTTGCTCAGTCACGTCTGACTCTTTGCGACCTTATGGACTGCAGCACGCCAGGCTTCTCTGTCCCTTACCATCTCCCAGAGCTCGCTCAAACTCATGTCCATTGAGTTGGTGATGCCATCCAACCATCTTTTCCTCTGTCCTCTCCTCCTCCTGCATTCTATCTTTCTCAGTTTCAGAGTCTTTTCCAGTAAGTTGGATCTTTGCCTCAGGTGGCCAAAGTATTGGAGCTTCAGCTTCAACATCAGTCCTTCCAATGATATTCAGGACTGATTTCCTTTAGGGTGGACTGGTTGGATCTCCTTGCAGTCCAAGGGACTCTCAAGAGTCTTCTCCAACACCACAGTTCGAAAGCATCAATTCCTGAGTGCTTAGTCTTCTTTATGATCCAACTCTCACATCCATACATGACTACTGGAAAAACCATAGCTTTGACTAGACAGACTTTTATAGGCAAAGTAATGTCTCTGCTTTTTAATATGCTCTCTAGGTTTGTTGTATCTTTTCTTCCAAGGAGCAAGCATCTTTTAATTTCATGGCTGCAGTCACTAAGGCTTTTAGATCAACACAAAAATGTCACTCTCTAGAGTCTGGCCATATTTAAGGTTCCGAGTACATTTGCCTTTCATACATTCTTGTACTAGTTTCACATGATCTGGAAATTTGAGGGTTAAGTGGCAAGTGATGGAGGCCATATCTGAATTTTATTTTATGCCTAGGCTATGGCCTCCTTTTGTGCTCATCCCATCCCCCACCCAATACAGTAGTAATTTATTCAGTGGAATTCTCCTTCTCAAGGTCTCACATTACAAGAAAACAGAATCAATGACTACAAGGAGAAAAGAGCACTATAATTTTCTAACATTTGTTTGTATAAGTTTTCTTTCCTTGAAACCCTAAATCTCCTGTTTAACTTTTTTTTTAACTGCTCAATAAAGATCAGGTTATTATTAACCTGTGATGTATATATTGTAAGTCAGTAATTCCTTTACCTTGAGCCATTAAATATTCTTATCAGATTCTGAATAGTTCTGGATATTGTGTAGTTTATTATCCCAAAGGATTGAATACATTGATGCTATGGAGTTTACTGACTAGCATTCCTCTGGAAAACTAATAAATAGCAACAACAAATGTTGAATTGGTTTCTCAAAATCTTACCTCCCCCAAACAAAAACTGTAGCAATAGAAAACTTTAGCATAAACATTTTAATGCGATCACAGAATACCCTTTTAACCAAATAACATACATCCTAGAATTTCTGCCTGGCCTGGCAATAGCATATCTTATTATTTTCTTTTCCTCAGTATCAGCACAAATTTAAGGTGGTATAAATACTCAACCTGTTCCAATACTTCAAGACCTTTTATGTCCTCTGAACTTCCTCATAAGTGCCCAAACAACCAATCTCCTAGTGAACCAGGATGGCTGTCTGGGTTCTAACTTGAACTTGGCACTAAAATGATATCTGTCCAGCTCCTGAATGCAATTGTGAAACTATAGTGAACTAAAACCGCAGGATGGAGAGGGATTATTGCAATCATTAGTACTGCTCTGGCTCTATGTTGATTTCAGTGGCATCAGCACTGAAGCAGTAACCGTCACACTGAACCCAAGATCTGCAGAGTAGGATTAGATTAGTATTTAATTTGTTGCTTATTATAGATATGTCCTTGCTGTAGGCAGATGTGTCTTGAAGATATGCCATTGTTGAATGTAGGCAGGTGTGCATACAATTATCTTTAATGTTCATACAATTATCTGTTCATACAATTATCTGTTCATATAATTATCTTTAATGATGAATTTGTTTTCAGATTCAATCAATATTCAAATTGTCACTAAATATAGCATTCTTAAATTGCATTCATCAAACATTTGACGTGTGTTATGTGCCAGGCACTCTGTTAGACATTGTAGTTTCAGTGATAAAAAACCCAGTCCCTAATGTGAAAGAGTCCATAATTTAGTGAAACTCGGGTAAATCAGATAACCTCAAGGAAGCCTGCACTAGACAGTGTAAAACCTGACTATCTAATGTAGATGAGTCAGGATCTTACGAAAGGAGGCTGAACTTTATTTTGTAGGTGAATGAAGCTACAGAGCTTTATGGAGTCCGGTTAGGGATCTTTGGCAAAGAACTCTTTAAGAGCCTTTGGCAAAGGAATTACGTGAACATTTTTCCCATTTAGAAAAATTTATCTGGTAGCCATGAGGGGACTGAATTGAAGGACTGAGACTGGTAGCTTGGAAACTAGCTAGCAGGTTGTTACAGTGATTTAGGTGGCACTAGTGCAAGGAGATCCACCAGTCCATCCTAAAGGAGATCAGTCCTGGGTGTTTATTGGAAGGACTGACGTTGAAGCTGAAACTCCAATACTTTGGCCACCTGATGCGAAGAGCTGACTCATTTGAAAAGACCCTGATGCTGAGAAAGATTGAGGGCAGGAGGAGAAGGGGACGACAGGATGAGATAGTTAGATGGCATCATCAACTCAATGGACATGGGTTTGGGTGGACTCCGGGAGTTGGTGATGGATAGGGAGGCCTGGTGTGCTGCGGTTCACGGGGTCGCAAAGAATCAGACACAACTGAGCGACTGAACTGAACTGAACTGAAGTGGTAAAGAACCCACCAGCCAATGCAGGAGATGTAAGAAATGCAAGTTTGATTCCTAGGTCAGGAAGATTCCCTGGAGGAGGGAATGGCAAGCCACTCCAGTATTCTTGCCTGGAGAATCCCATGGACAGAGGACCCTGGTGGGCTATAGTCCATGGGGTTGCAAAGAGTTGGACACAACTGGAGTGACTTAGCACAGCACAGTGATTTAGGTGAGACACAATGGTGACAATGGAGCTGTGTTAGAAAAGAAATGTGCCTGTTTCTTATGTGGCTGATTTTCTAACTTCTCTCTATGAAGTACTTACTGATAAAATAAGTCTATTGGCAAAGTCTTTCTATGCAGAGTCAAGGATTGGCATTGTTCTAGCTAGAGTGACTGGAACACTGTCTTGAAACTCCTTGGCCATAACATCAGTCAAGTTATAACCAAACTTCAGCCAATATTTCTAGAAGTATGGATCACAGACTACATGCAATCAATGAACCCACAGAACTTGTTAAACTGCAGTTTCCCAAGCTTCACCCCAGACATACTGAATTAGGGAATGGGGCCCAGGAATTTCAATGTTTTAACAAGTTTCCTAGGTAATCTCATGCATGTTAAAGTTTGAGGATCATTGATCTAGTCCCATAGTTTTCAAAATATGATCTCGGAGCACTGTTCCCTGTGATTCTTTCAGGGAACCATGAGGTCAAAACTGTTTTCATAATACTATGTAGACATTATTTGCAGAATTCACTGTGTTGACATTTACACGGATGGTTTAAAAGCAGTGGTGGGTAAAAGCTGCTGGCACCTTAGCACCAATTAAGACAGAAGCAGCAAACTATATTGTATATGTTCTATGCATTTGCAGTAAAAAGCAAATGCCAGTTTCACTTAGGACTGTTCTTGATGTAACAGTAAGAATAATTAATTTTTTTGAATCTCTACACAACTTTTTTTTTTACCTGTTCTGTGTGGTGACAATGGGAAGTAGTTGCAAAGCACTCATATGACTGAGTTGTGAGCCAAACTAGTTGTTGTCTCCAAACAACTGCTTTTTAATTTGAAAGAACTACCGACAAACAATAGTTATGTAGCCTTTTGTCAAAAATGAGCTAAATGAATCTGTCCTTTGTATGCTAAGTCGCTTCAGTCATGTCCAGCTCTTCGTGACCCTATGGACTGTAGCCTGCCAGGCTCCTCTGCCCATGGGATTCTTCAGGCAAGAGTACTGGAGTGCTTAGCCACACCCTCCTCCAGGGGATATTCCTGACCCAGGGATCAAACCTGTGGCTCTTGCAGCTCCTGCATTGCAGGAGATTCTTTACCACCGCTGAGCCACCAGGGAAGCCCTTTCAAAGAAAACAAATGACAACATTTGCTGCTAATGATAAAATTCAAGTGTTCAAGCAAAAATTAGGATTTTGGAAAACTTTTACCTACCACATGACCTGACTAGTTTCTAAAACTTAGACTTTTCCAGTGAAAACTGTAGCAATATTAACAACCATGATTTTTTTTCTTATATTGTATAATCTTGAAATGAGTCATCATTTTAAAAATCTGCATAATTCAGTGAATCAGTATTCTCCAGATGACCAATGCATGGTATCACAAAACCATGCATAGATAAAGGATCCATTCAATATATTAGATCAATGGATTTTCATTTAGCTAAGTAGAAAGAATTGATTGATAGGATTTCAAATTCTCCCTTGCACCTAATATTTAAGAAACTACCACTTATTGAGTTTTGTTGTAACATAAAAGAAGAATATGTACAATTATTTGAAAATGCTATTAAAACACTCTTCAATCTTCTGATTACATATTTGTGTGAGTACAGATTTACCTTCATATATTTCAACCAGAAAAACAGTTAGGTCTAATGCAGAAGCAGGTATGAAGATCCAGCTGTCTTCTGTTGTCTGACATTAAAGAGGTTTGCACAAATGAAAATGCCATCATGACATTTTTTGGAAAAATAGTTATTTTTAATAAAAATGTTAATTACATTAATATATATTTATAGCTGTTACATATGAATGAATATTTCTAAAATTCCTGTTAATTTCTAATATGGTTTATATGAATAGAAATAATCTACATAAACAAAAGTTCTTTGGAGAGTTTAAAGGAATCCTAAATCCAGAAATTTAGAGAAATGTTGATCTAGCCCTTGGGTTCTTAACAATGTGCTAAACATTACCACTTGTGGAAATCAGAATAGGCCTGGCAGGACTAGGTTTTTTTAATAAGAATCCTAAAAATTGTTTACCTGTGAATATGGTATCAAAAAATTATGCATCTGTGACTTTTTGAACAGTATTGTTTCTAATTTTCTAGTGCCTTTAATATGCTATTTCCTGAAAGTTCCAGCTGCCTGAAATTTTTTGGTGCCATATCAAATCTGTCACCTAATCTCTAAAGTATTATTACCTTCAAAATCTTACAGCAGAAGTACTTGGGGATACAGGGCAGAAAGAAAGTCAACTTGTTGAACTACCCATGGCTGTGTGCCTCTGTTTCACTTGTTGGCTTAAAAGAATGATAATAATAAAAAATGATTTTGGTCATCTTCACTGCCACCACCCTTCCCTCAAAAAGATGATTTGTAACAGTGCAAAAAGTTAAGAACCATGGCTTTAACCAACAGACAACCTGTACTAAAACCTGTTTCATATTCTGCAATAGACTAGAATTTACCTAAAGGCTAGTTAGGAGTGTCCGTCTGTCCTAAGTCACTTCAGTCATGACCGACTCTTTGTGACCCTATGGATTATAGCCCACCAGGCTGCTCTGTCCATGGGATTCTCCAGGCAAGAATACTGGAGTGGGTTGCCATGCCCTCCTCCAGGGGATCTTCCTGATCGAGGGAGGAAACCAGTGCCTCCCTGCATTCCTGCAAGAACTTCTGCAGTTCCTGCATTTCAGGTGAATTCTTTACCTCTAAGCCACCAGGAAAGCCCCATAACACATTAAAGGGATGTGCAGTACTGGTTTGTCTGGTTCCCAGTAAACCACAAACATACATTTCCAGATACTTTTAAGAAAGCACTTGTATATTTGTTTGTTGAGGTGCAATGATAAAAACTAATTTTTTTAATTGAGAGCTGCTATGAAGCAGTCAATTGAAGAAACTAAATTTGGTTTGTTGGTAACTGGTAGTAACCAGAAGCGAGCAAAAAACAAGTTGTCACAAAACAGGAATTTGCGTAAAGAGAAGTTAGTTTGGCTTAAAAGTTTAGATAATTTTTTTTACTCATTTAAAAAAAAATCCACTTAGGACTGCTTGGTTTGGGGAGCTTTGGTATCCCTCTTTGAAGTACATTGACCTTCCCCAGTTGTCCAAAGAGTCTGGAAGGACAAACTATAGGGAAGGAAACTGGGAAACTGAGCCTTTAAAAGCTACTTGGTGAGGACTTCCCTGGTGGTGCAGTGGTTGAGACTGCGCTTCCACTGCAAGGGTCCGGGTTCAAGGCCTGGGTCGTGAACTAAGGTCCCAAATGCCATGGTGGTGTGGGCCAAAAAAAAGGCTACTGTGGACAAATGAATATTCAAGAGGTTCACTTGAATTGGTTCCAGATTTTCTAAAGGAGGAAATGTTTGTTAGAAAATTATGTTGAAATTCACCACACCTAGATCTTATTCATTCCATATACAAGTGAATTCAGGAGCGTTGACCCCACTGTATCATCAGAATGAATGTGAGCTTAGTTTTTTAAGAGCTACTTTGGCCTTCAGTTGCCCTTATTATTTGTAAGTCACTCATTATGAAGATTTCTTTTCTAATATTCAAAGTGAAAAACGTGTTGAAAGAGATATTAGAACAGCTTTCCTCACCTCCTTGTATTTTGTATTTGAATGCCGAGATGCTGTAAGTATGTCATCATTATGCTTAGGATATTTCATATTTTATAAAATATTTTAGAGTTCATTTTACATTTTGACACGTTAATATTAAAGTGCGTGAGGAAAAGATCCTGAAGCACAGAGCTCACTACATAGTTTGCATTTGACAAATAATTTATTCAATGAGTTTGTCTGTGTTCACAAATAAATAAGATTAGATCCAGACCATAATATCATTGGAGATATTGGAGAAGAAAATGACAACCCACTCCAGTATTCTTGCCTGGAGAATCCCATGGACAGAGGAGCCTGGTGGGTTACAGTCCATGGAGTCACAAAGAGTTGGACACGACTGAGGCAAATGAAGCAAGCATAATATCATTGGGCTTCCCTAGTGGTGCACAGGTAAAGAATCCTGTCAATGCAGGAGACGTGGGTTCAGTCCCTGGGTTGGGAAGATCCCCTGGAGAAGGGAATAGCTACCCACTCCAGTGTTCTTGCCTGGGAGATCCCATGGACAGAGGAGCCTTGCAGGCTACAGTCCATGGGGCCACAAAAGCGTCAAACATGACTTAGTGACTAAACAACAACAATAATTTTGTTAGTTTTTTGAAAGAAATGAATGAAATTGGTCACCAGCAGGATCCTAGTGTCAAATTTCTATATATTATGAATAATAACTATGAAGTGTTTTTTGCCAGTAGTGATGAGGATGCTAATTGAATGATGTTTTAATTGAATGATATTCAGTAACAGTAGTAAGAGTTGCTGCAGCCTATTTTATTACGTTTGTTCCCAAGATAAGTACATGCCAAAACCTTTATTCATTGTTTTTTTTTCCCTCAAACTTTAAACTTTTTATTTTGTGTTGGGGTGTGGCCAGTTAACACTAGTAGTAAAGGATGCACCTGCAAGTATTAGAGACTTGGGTTTGAGATGCTGGTTCGATCCCTAAGTTGGGAAGATTCCTTGGAGGAGGAAATGGCAACCTACTCCAGTATTCTTGCCTGGAAAATTCCATGGACAGAGGAGCTTAGCAGGCTAAAGTCCATGGAGCCGCAAAGAGTCGGACATGACTGAGCACACACACACATATAGCCAGTTAACAATGTTATGGTAGTTTTAGGTGAACAGCGAAGGGACTCAGCCATACATATACATGTATCCATTATTCATTGGTGAACATTTGAGATTAGAGTCTAAATTTCCTCTTATGTTAAATTATCGTCTATTCCTAATCTGTCTCTTCTCCCAAAATACCGTAGATAGCAGAGTTAAAATGTGACAAACTTGAGCCACATCATATTATTAATGGTTTTTAAGTGCAAAGTTCAAGGATTCCCTATAGAATTGAGTAACTGCTACATTTTGTCTATCAAGATAATTGTCAAAGTTCTGCTGGAACCCGGAACGTGTATTTAAGCAACAAGGGTTCAGATTGGCTATTCTTGACCATTAAATTGTCGACTATAAGAATTGTAAACATGACAGCTTTTCCTTTTTGCTTTTCAACTCTGAAAATTTATCAGAGACAAAGCATTAACATTTATAAATAAGTCCATGAAACAAAGGCAGATTTAGAGAGATTTAAATCCTGAAATGACAGCTGTTCTGTGATCATCAGGGTTTATGCCATTAACATTTGTTCTCCAATTAATGATCAGTTTTCTTCATATGACACTTTTAGTCTATTAAAGATTTTCCTTTTGGCAGGGAAGAGGTGTTATGATTTTTGGAAAAACAATGAAATTAATAAATAGCTGGTTTGAAAATTCCATAAAGGTAGCAGGAGAAAGTTGTCTTATTCCTTTGCCAGAATTGATTTTAGAAGTTTTCATACAGCCCTGTCTCCTTCAGGCAAAAGCTGCAACCCAGTGGTGTGGTTCCCACTTCAAAGTTATTTTTGCCACATTATACTTCTTCCCTCCCTCAAACTCTAGTCCATTTCTGGTTTCCAATTTTTAAATAAAGAGTTCTACTAAGTTCAGAAATTTCAAAACAAGTATAGTTTATTATATTACAAATTACTGGACATTGAAAGAAAATAGTCTTTTTTATGTAGGAAGCAATTCTACTAACCCAGAATCAGTTCAGAATGCAGTTTGGAAATTATTGTTTTCTACTACTGACCATGAAAATGGATACGTACAATTCATTTTTCAGGCTTAGTTCATATTCCTAATGGTGAAAGGCTAATATACAGGAGACATCTGCAAATGCCTAGAGGGCAAGGGCTATATTTTATTCCTTTCTGTGGCCCCAAGGCCTAGCATAGTGGCTGTCATGTGTGTAAATACTTAGAAAATACTTAATGAGTTTTGAGGTGTTATCTTGTGTATAAGTGATCCACAAGAAGATTAACTGAACCATAGCCTTGATCTTTTTAACACTATGTTGTAATTAGCTGAGCTGTGCAACCCATATTTGGCTTCCTAGGCTTGGTCCTTTCCAAAGGAGATAGTTGTTATAGCAAAGTTGTTGGATAGAAAAGTGGAACGCTTGACAACTTGTTTAAGAATATGTATTAGTGCACTAACATTGGTTTTAAATATCAACTGTAAGAATGGTTTAAGGAAATAACAATAATATTAAAGATTGTGGTAAAAATATTTGCATGATTGTACTACTATGAGAGAATAAACTGATTTGCAAAATTCCACAGCATAAGGAACAGATTCAGTGATATAGGCTGTATAATAATGACTAACTTTTTATACAGAATATGCTGTGTGAGACTTTAAAAAATCACTCACAAATTTATTAATTTTAATTTGAGAGGTTTGGAATCAGCTGACGCATAATAACAGCCTCCTGTATCTCCAGTATTTTAAAGAAAGAAGAAAGCTTAAGGGAGAAAAAGACTTGGTATGCCTGCTGTGGCAAGACACACACAGACTCATTCATACGCCCCAGTCAGAAAAAGGTGTTTTTTTTCTTTTCCACAAAAAGAAGTCTGACTGTTCTTCTTTGAAGTTTTGGGGTACATATTCTTTGGGTTTTAACAGAGTAGCAAGTAGGAAAACAAATTTAACTTGGCTGTACACGAACTTTGACTGACTTTTTAAACTAAGTATGAAAAAGTGACAAGAATAAGCAAAGTATTAATAGTTCTGTTATGATTGTATTCTACATGTATTTTGGTTTTGACTCTATGATGTCCAGTGGTGCACTGGAGTTTTCTGACTCAGCCAATTGTACCCATATTTTCCTAACTCCACATTTTTATGGCCATTGTTGTTGTTTGTTGTTTAGTCAATAAGTCACATCTGATTCTTTTGTGGCCCCATGGGCCATAGCCCATCAAGTTCCTCTGTCCATGGGATTTCCCAGGCAAGAATACTGGAGTAGTTTGCCATTTCCTTCTCCAGGGGATCTTCTTGACCCAGGGACTGAACCCGCGTCTTCTGCTTGGCAGGCAGATTCCTTACCACTGGAGCCACCAGGGGAAGGCACCTATATGGCCATGGGAGTAATATTTATGACATGGAAATTGGAACACCCTACAAATCAAGGCTTTTTCCATCTCCCTTAAGAGCCAGTCATTAAATCTTACCACTCCCTCCTCCAATGTACCTATTTAATTTTCATTTTTTACTGTCAAATAATAGCTTTAGGTTTCACTGAAGATAGAGAACTGATGTAGAATGATGGTGAAGAGCAGAGGCACTGAAGCCAAACTGCCTGGGTTCAGATACCAGTTCTGCATGTATTAGCTTGTGTTATCCTAGGCAAGTTAGTCAGTCTTATCTCTAATGGGATAATAGCAATGCCTACCTTGTAGGGTTGATATAAGGATTAAATATGTTAATACAGGTAAAACACTTAAAATAAAGTCTAGTTTATAGATCTTATCTGGCAACTTTAATTGTCCAGAAAGCAGCCAGGATTCAGGCAGTAAACAAAAATATCACTGAGCAACCAATTTAAATATCAGAGGGTACTTGCCCCAAACCCCTCAAGTTCTCTCTGGAAGCCTATTTTACTCTTTGCTTAGATCCAAGCTTGATTGACTTTTCAGTGTAAAATTAGAAAGAGTAAAAAAGACAAGCTCTCTCCCCCCAAAAAATTACCCAAAGTGAGAGCTCATAAATGAGTCAGACTGGATGATCTCGAAGGTTGATTCTAGCTCCCCAAATCTGGAATTTGCTGGAAAATCATAACAGTTTAGGGACAAATAACCTAACTACTATATTAAATACTGGTTTTCAAAGATGATCCAGTATCAATAGTAAATCATAATTAGTGTATCCTAGTTAGGAAAGTAGGGCAGTATGGATGGCTTTTTAAAATGTCCATTCAAAATTGTTGAAATTAAGTATTTGTATGGAACTTTTTTGTTAAACTTGGGAATTTGGCTTATATGGAATACCTAATTCCCTGACAATACTAGATAAAGGAGAGTGTTGCTATAGTTAACTAAAAGACAGAGGGAGTATGGCATGCCAATTGAAATGCAGAAGAAAATGAAGTACTAGCTAAAAGTTAAAACCCAAGTGACAGGGGAACAAAGAGGAAATATTTACATTCTCACTTGGAACTTGTGGGGGAGGAATAGCATAGAAGACAACATTTGAACTGAGAGGTAAGTAATACATAGGCAGAAAAGGGAGGAGGAGTGTCAGCAGATGTAGGACATTTTAGGCTGAGAGAACAGAATGAACAAAAGGAAAGTTATGAAAAGTGAAAGATACTAGCTGATCCTATGTGACTGGAGGGATCCAAGTGTTTATGAGATATGGTTGTAGTGGAGATACATCAAACTGGAAAAGTTGGTTTGGGACCAAATCATAGAAGGCTTTAAATACTAGGCCAAGAAGTCAAAAATTTAATGAGTAATAAGGAGCCACTAAAGATTTTTGAGCAGGGAAGAGTCATGATCCAACTACATAATGGCAAAAGTCAACAGGAAGGTAAACACTGGTGAAACTTTAAGGGAAGGGGGAAATTTGGAGTTAAGAGTGACCAGTTAGGTTACTAAAGTAGTTCAGTCAAAGAAATTATGAGGGCCTATTATATAGGCAATAGGAACGGAATGGAGGTTCTGAAAATGAGAGATGCTAAGGAGGTTTTATCTGTTGCACACATGCATGCTCAGTTGCTAAGTCCTTTCTGACTCTTTGGGACCCTGTGGACTGTAGGCTGCCAGGCTCCTGTGTCTATGGGATTTCCCAGGCAAGAATACTGGAGTCGGTTGCCATTTCCTCCTCCAGGGGATCTTCCTGACCCAGGGGTCGAACCTGTGGCTCCTGCCTCATCTGCTGCATTGTAGGCTAATTCTTGACCACTGAGCCACACAGGAAGCCCGTATTATCTATTGGGCTGGCAAAAATGTTAATTTGGGTTTTTCCGTATGATGTTCTGGAAAAACCGAAGGGAACTTTTTAGCCAACCCAATACATGACTGACTAGGTTAGCAGGGGGTATTCAAATGTGATTCTGATGTCACTAAACCTGGTGACCAGTGGGTTGTGATGCCATTAACTAACCAGGAACAGTGGAGGGGGAGCAGTTTTTAAATAGTTGCAAGGGTGTAGAAACTAGGGGATGTATAATAATGCTTAGAAATAGGACTTTTATATGATTAGAAAGCTGATTCAATAGATAGTTGTACAACATATAGCATATATGAATATGAATTGGGGTGATTGAAGCACAGCATTGTTCCTTATGTGTAGACAATGTACATTTCTTGACTGTCCTCATTTTTTAATCTCCATTTGACCACAAAGGCCAGTATATTCCTGAGCATCCACCCCTGCCACCCACCCCATATCTTCTAAAAGAATGAAAATGTACTTCTATTAGTAAAAAACATTTAGAAAGACACATCTGTGATTTAAAAAGAAGTCTTTAGAAATATCATATATTCCTAAACCTCATTTTTAGAATGATCTATACAAATATTATACATTTTACAGTATCAGAAGTGAATGCTGTAATCAAAACTTTATAACCAGAAGCTTTCCTGACAGATAGCTTGTAGAGAAAAGCTAAAAAATTACAAAATAGAATTGAAATAATTTCTGTGCTGTTAGTGCCAAGGCTAGAAACTTAAAGCTCCCAAATAAAGAGAAAAATCAGCCTCTCTCTTGCAAAATAGCCAGTTATTTAGGACCATTTGCATTATATACTGATAGAGGAAAGAGACACAACAGAAGACATTTTAGCCTCCTTCAATTCCTGCTGCTTTTGAAATTTTATTTATGTAAGTGAGGAGAAAGTGAGTCTTCAGTGTTACCAAACTGAGTAATGGCAAATGAGTCAGCGGTAATAAAAAAGGGTTTAACTGAATGGCTATCCTGTGATAAAATAATGTCTTTTGGAACTTCAGGGATCTCTAATACCCTATGAATATATTTTTTGAGTTAGTATCTTCAAGTGAGGGGAGAATCTTGATCTTTCGTAGACTTTGGCCACTGGGGGCCATAAATTTAGGAGATTATTTAGGTAATAATTCTGTTACAGACATTGCCATTTGAGGTTTGTACTCTTGATTTGATCATTGAAAGTGTGAATAGTAAAGAACTCTAATCTTTTCCTAAACATTACCGGTCTCAGGTCATTTAAACTAGAAGGAATATAAACCGTGATAAGCATTGGACTGGTAAGAGTAACATTCTCACACCATTGGGAAAGATTGGGAAAGATAATATCTGTCCTTTACTTTTATCACAAGGTTTATAAAGTTGGTAAAGCGGGAGATGTTACAGAGATTTAGCCTTTTAGACTAAGACTTATAGACTATTACACTAAGTAAAAAGTTCAGTCTATTTTCAGACTTGACTTTAGTTGGAGTTGAATGTTACATTCATTGCTAACCTGATTGCTGCTGCTGCTGCTGCTGCTGCTGCTAAGTCGCTTCAGGCGTGTCTGACTCTGTGCGACCCTAGATGGCAGCCCACCAGGCTCCTCCATCCCTGGGATTCTCCAGGCAAGAACACAGGAGTGGGTTGCCATTTCCTTCTCCAATGCATGAAAGTGAAAAGTGAAAGTGAAGTCGCTCAGTCATGTCCGACTCTTAGCGACCCCATGGACTGCAGCCTACCAGGCTCCTTCGTCTATGGGATTTTCCAGGCGAGAGTACTGGAGCGGGTTGCCATTGCCTTCTCCAGCTAACCTGATTATGTCTATGCAAAACCTTAGGGCACCTTGGACAAATTTTATATTGCTTTTGAGGATATAGAAAAATGGCACATGGACATATATATATATATATATATATATATGTACACACACATACACACATATATAGTATATATATGTGTGTGTGTATATATGTATAGGTTGTCCATTTGGGCTGTACTCATTATCACAATTTATTAATCCTGATATATATATATATATATATATATATCCTTATACATTTTATTTTTCTTTATTTTTTTGACTGTGTTGCATATGGGATGTGGAATCTTAGTTCCCCAACCAGGAATCAAACCCATGCCCCCAGAAGTGGAAGTGTGGAGTCTTAACCACCGGATCTCAAGGGAAGTCCCTTCCTTATACATTTTAGTAGCAGGCTCATGAGATAGTCTATCACTTTATAAATTCAGAAATATACAGTTAAATTTTTCATTTTTCCCATATCTCACATTGTCTAGGAGAATTACGTACTATCCCGGTGACTACTTTAAGAAAACCTTCATGTAAGAGGCAAATTGGGCTCCAAACCCAATACTTTTGAATTGTATGTAGCAAACCTGAGAAGGGGGGAGGTATTTATTATATATCAATATCATGGCTTCCTTACTAAACTCTGAGTTCCTTAAGGTCAGTAACCAAGTCTCAGTATGCTTATAGTCCCTGTAACTTACGTATACATATGTGCCCAATAAATGTTAATTGAATGAAGGATTGTCCTTCCTTTGTCTCGTTGAGTGTCCTTTAAAATCATTTTAGCAATTGGATTTTTATACTAAGGAAAATTTTATACTTTAGCTTTACCAAACTAAAACTGAATTCCTTTTCTTTTACAGGTGCAGGAGACATTGTTGCAATCATGATTGGCAATCTGAAAGGCACCAAAATTCTGCAATCTATTCAAAAAGGCATACAAGTAACAATGGTCATTGAAGTAGGGAAAAAACATGGTCCTTGGGTGAATCACTATTCGATTTTTTTTGTGTCTGTGTCCTTTTTCATTATTACGGCAGCAACTGTGGGCTATTTTATCTTTTATTCTGCTCGAAGATTACGGAATGCAAGAGCTCAAAGCAGAAAGCAGGTTTGTAATGATCCTTTCTTCCAATTTAAAAATATTTTACTGTTTTAATTGTAGATTCAGTGTCATGCATTTTAATATGCTTCCCTTGCTAGACAATGATCCATGCGTGTATTTTGTGAAAACTGGTAGTTTTTAAAAGTATGTCAGCATCTGTACTCTCAGATCTTTTATTTTCTGAAACTGGTCTAAGGCCTTAATCCTACTGGGTTAAATCTTCTAATACTTTATTAGAGGGCACAGCAAACCTTTAAGTATATATGGGCTAAATGACAAAAGCATTTTGTATGCAATATAGAAAATTTAGAAACTAGAAAGTACAAGGTGGTGGTTTAGTCACTAAGTCATGTCCCATTCTTGCGACCCCATGGACTGCAGCCTGCCAGGCTCCTCTATCTATCCATGGAATTCTCCAGGCAAGGAGAATTCTGGATCCAATCCAATCCATTCAATCTCCAATCCAATACTGGAATGGGTTGCCATTTCCTTCTCCTATGTGCCTATGCATGTGTTCATTTTCATTTGGGTGCAGGGCTGGGAAGAGAGACTAGGCTGAATATTATGAGTAGGCAAATTTAAAGATCTAACTGTGTATAATATAGTGCTTGATTCCAAACAGAGTGACAGAGTCATAATTTCTCCCATATATTAACAACTGGTGTATAAACAAGTACAGATATAGAAATAATAGAACAAAAATACTGAAGTATCATTGAACAGGGAAGTACCTGTTTGTCTAATGTTGATCCTACTACCTTTAAACTGCCCCTCATCCCTCTGATATTCCTTACTCAGCTTAACTGCCATAGCCATTCCCATGCATATATCTTCGGTTTCCTTGGCCCTTCTCTCTCTTTGTTATACTTGCTGTCAAAACCCAATCCTGATTACATTCTACTTCCCACCTATTCTGTGCCTGTTCTTTGCTTAGCTGAAGTAGCAGAAAAACATTAGCATCTCTACAACTGGCTAATCTCACTTTAAATTTGTGACTACAAACTCAGAGTGAGTTTGCTTAATGCGGCTCAACAATCATACCATCTTTTCTTAGCCATTTCTTCTTCTTTCATAGATGACTAATCATACACATTCCTTTCTCTTCACATCTCTAGTACTTACCCCCAGTTTTACTCTCAACTTGTACTTTGGGTCTTATTCCACTGAGAAAATTGAAGTAATCAAGAGTACTTCCACAAGCTTCTACCACATTTCTGCATCTGTGTCTATACCCGCTATCCTCTGCTTTGTCTTCTGTTACTGTAGACACCCAAACATACTAGTAATTGCTTCCATTTTCAAAAGAACTTCTTTTGATCCCAGGCCAGAAAACTTGGAGTTAATTCTTTATTCTTCTCTTTCTCTCACTTCCTGTATAACCTCTGTCAGTAAGTCCTTTGTTTCCACCTTCATTGTATATCCAGGATCTGATTACTTCTTAG
This sequence comes from Capra hircus, assembly GCF_001704415.2. Lineage (NCBI taxonomy): Eukaryota > Metazoa > Chordata > Mammalia > Artiodactyla > Bovidae > Capra > Capra hircus. The sequence continues at coordinate 36,749,663 of NW_017189517.1, read as the reverse complement.
CACTTCCTTTGCTTCCACTCTGATCCACACCACAATCATTTCCTAACCTCCTCTCCCTCTCAAGAATTCTAAACACAACAGCAAAGCGGTGTGCCATGTCTCCAGAATGCTCACTAGGGATTTAAGGCTTTCAGCTGATCACATAGTGGGGGGCAAGATTATATTTTATATGTACTTAAAAGTTTCTCCAAAGACAGATTCTGACCATTTCATGAACTTTTTCTCCAATAAGCAAAGATTAACCCAATTTATTTGAGAGTGGGGGAGCAGTGAGGATTTCTGGACAGCAAGAAAATAAGCATAGGAATAGATGAAAAATTATAATCTTATTATAAAACCCTTGTAAAGATTTAGACACCAGCATAAGGTAAGGAGTGATGATTTTCTCAGTGTTTAAAGTTAATTGACTTCTGTACTTCTCTTTAAAGAAGCAGCTTATCACATTGGTGGCAGGTTCAGCTTGTTACTAGTTGTGGTCAAAAGGATGTTTAAAATTCCTGTGCCAGACGATTCAGTAGTCTCACACTGTGTCAATATTTGACATTTGTATATTGTGCTGGTTTTTATCTCTGAGATTGGAAAGAAAGTGGTGTCCAGTATAATGAGCTATTCAAAGGTTATAGTTACAATAAGAAGAGTGTTTGGTTTGTGAATGTTCACGGTGAGGTAAGTATTTCTGTTCTCCAAGTGCTATGTAAAGTCTATTAACACGGCACTAAACCCCATAAGCAAATAATATAGTTCATAAAGAACTACCTGGTGTTGCATAAGCTACATTGATATTTAACTCTGATCTCATCACTTGTTTAAGTAATTTTCATAGTTTTATTTCTTAAAAAAGTTAACTTCTCTACAAATAGTTAAGAATAGCATTAAAACTTCTCACCTTTTAGAGAAGGCTTTGAGAGGTCTTTCACTATTTAATGGGCTATATCTGATTATTCTTTGGTGACTAAAAGATTAAATATATGAGACTGATGATCCCTTTTGCTTACATATACTTGAGAGTGCTGAAATGTTATTTACATGTTATTTAATTTTCATAACTTCCTATTCATTTTTAAAATGTAGAGCTTGATGCATATGATAGTTATAACTATCACTAAATATTTGACTGCATTATCTCCACTTCACTGGTCGAAATGGTGCTGAAACTGAGCTATAAAAATTTACCTTCATTAAAACATTAGGAATTGATTAAATTATTCTAGTATATCTTCCCTCTGAACCATTTTGACATATAGCAGATAATGTGAGGCAAATCGATAAATGTATAACCATAAATTTGATGACCAAAATGCCAAAGTATATTGGATAGCATGTAGTGGTTGTATGCCTGACAAGCCATAGTATGCTGTGTCAGAACACACATTATCCCTGGTTTTGTGGATGGAAAGCTTTTAAACAAGATGAAAAGTATCAATGGGTTGTGGATGAAAATAACATATTAGGCATTATATGGTGGATTCAGGGAGAAGGCAGTGGCAACCCACTCCAGTACTCTTGCCTGGAAAATCCCATGGATGGTGGAGCCTGGTGGGCTGCAGTCCATAGAGTCGCGAAGAGTCAGACCCTGAGCGACTTCCCTTTCACTTTTCACTTTTATGCATTGGAGAAGGAAATGGCAAGCCACTCCAGTGTTCTTGCCTGGAGAATCCCAGGGACAGAGGAGCCTGATGGGCTGCCATCTATGGGATCGCACAGAGTCAGACACGACTGAAGCGACTTAGCAGCAGCAGCAGGTGGATTCATGTTTTCACTGGGGACCACCCTAACCTAAGACAAGAAAGATTATGGAAAACCTTATGGCATGATCAGACTAAACTGAATTTGGGAGTGACCACTATACACATGACTCTGGCATGGGATTCCCTCTATTTTGGGGATACAGTGCGTGCACCTTAACCTTGTTCAAGGAATCAATACTCAATGGAAACAAGATACATGTTGGGTTAAACGTCGGCCAGTGAAACCAAAGAGGGCTCTAGGTGAAATAGACGCTTGCCTTGGTTTAATGGAACAAGCTGAATTCACTTTTAGTGAAAAGTGTCTTTCAGAAGAAAAGAAACTAATCTGACATAGACGAATTGGTCGGAATCATCTTCCAAGAGCAAAGAAAAGAATGGGAATCTACTTGGAAAGATGATAAAGACTTGGTAATATGGTCACACAGAGCCAATAATAATGCTAGAGAGTGCTAGCATTCAGCACTGGGAAAGAGCATATACTCTGACACGACTGGGTCTGTTAACTATTTTACTTTGAATGGAGATCCAAGTAGTCATGGGGTAATGGCTTTCCATTTTTACTTATGGAAGTTGAAGAGCATCTTTGAGACACAGGCAGATCCTCAAGCTTATGGAAATTTTCTGGGTGAAATTGTAACTTATATTACTGATCTCTGACTTTTACCAAAGGATGGACCAGTGAGATGAGGTGTAGGAATAATGCTGAATGATACACGTTTTCCCCATGGAAGGGAGACGGTCTTGCTGCACAACAGTCAGTGGGAAAACTGTATAATAGTGTGACTTGAAACAAATGATGGGCTTTGTCCTCAGCTAACATGGAACCTAGAAATGACATCATCACTGGTAATAACACTTGTCCATGATATCTGATATGTGGGCAAAGAACAATTATTCTAGGAAGATTTAATAAACACTTCTGTGATACTTCCCAATTTCTTTTGTAACCAAATGAAACTGTATCATAACTATATTGTGATGGTGTAATACTGGTATCGTTGGTAAGATTCAGCTGCCTTATATAAACAAATTTTATGATAATCAAATGTGTTGGGAAACTGAACTAAAACCTCCCAGCATGTGATGTCAATGGAGAGTAACTAGCCTGAGGAAGAATTAGATGTAGTTCATTACTTTAAATAGCTCTGTACAAGGTTATCACCAAGTTCAAGTGGCCATAGATCAAGGGAGTAAACAGATAATTAAATTGTTACATCAATATAAAGATGTCTTAAATGGTCTTACTATTACTAGAAGAATAATTTATTTGAGCCTATTTTCATCCTTCATTGCCTTCTGCAAGTATTAGATACGGTTATGTTGCTCTTGCTTAGCTTATATATAAACGCTATACTAATTGTAAAAGCCCAAATATGACTATTTCATTGTTAAAAAGACCTTGATTAAAAGAGAGGGAGTGGATTGTAAAGAGACAATACAATAGATTTAGTTGCTTACTCCTTGGGAATCTCCCAGGAAATCATGCTTGGCCCTTAGTCAACCCTGGGAAAATGATCCTCAAGGTGGTTTTATTTTGTTTGTTTTGTTTGATTTTCTGTTTTTTTCTTTTTCACTTTTATTGAGATATAATTGACATAAAGCTCTGTGTAAGTTTAAGGTGTACAACATAATGATTTGACTTACATACATCCTGAAATGATGACCACAGCAGGTTTAGTGAACATCCGTCATCTCATGTAGATACTCATTAAAGAGATAGAAAAAACAATTTTTTTTTACTTGTGATGAGAACTCTTAGGATTTGCTCTCTTAATAACTTTCAATTATAATATATAACTGTGTTAATTATACTTGTCATATAGTACATTATATCCCTAGTACATACTTATTTTATAATTAGTAGTTTGTAGCTTTTGAGTACTTTTATCTAATCCCCTCTCCCCCCAATATCTGTCTCTGGTAGTCACAAATCTGACCTTTTTTTCTATAAGTTTGTTTTTGAAGTATAATTGACCCATAGCACTATGTTAGTTCCTGGTACGTAACACAATGATTTGATATTTCTGTGCATTTCAAAATGATCATCATGATTGTATAGTTGTTACTTGTCACCATAAAAATATACTGAATAATTATTGATGGCTTCCAGATGGCGCTAGTGGTAAAGAACCTTCCTGCCAATGCAGGAGACTTGAGTTTGATCCCTGGGTTGGGAAGATCCCCTGTAGAAGGAAATGGCAATCTACTCTAGTATTCTTGCCTAGAGAGTTGACTTAGCATGCACACACTCATAATTACTGACTATATTCCACACACTGTGCATTTTATACCTGTTACTCATTTATTTTATAACTGAAATTTGTACCTCTTTATCTCCTATATACAATGAAATATTATTCAGCCATAAAAAGAATGGAATCTTAACCACTTGCGACAACATGAATGGACCTAGAAGATATTATGCTAAGTGAAGTAAATCAGGCAGAGAAAGACAAATAGTGTATGATTTCACTTACATGTGGATTCTAAAGAACAAAACAAATGAACAAACATAACCAAATAGACACAGAGTCATAGATACAGAGAACAAATAGGTGGTTGTCAAAGGTGAGGGGGATCGGGCTGGGGGGCAGAAATAGATGATGGAGATTAAGTGGTACAGACTTTCATTTACAAAATAGATTAGTCAAAGTGTTCTTTATGTTAATGGTTGGTGATTTTGTTATATACATCTGAAGCAATGGACCATGTTGTACCAGTTTGTCATGGGTACTTGGCATAATAATCGAGATAAATAATATGCACTTGGCTTCATTGTTGGGGTCCTGAGTTTGGGGCAGCATGGCCTACTGCTAGCAGAATTATGTAGTGACCAGTCAGTTCCCCATCTAAGCCTCACATCCTGAGATTCAAATTGGCTTCCTGAGCAGAGATCTGTCACATGTGTCCTTGAAGTTTGCTGCCAGAGAGATAGCACTCCTGTGTGGTCTCAGATGAGGAAGAACTTAGCTACATTAATATCTTAAAATTTGTCCTTGAACTTAAAGCATGACTAAAAATATCTGAAATATTTCTAGTCAGTCACATTAAGTTTTCTCTGCTCTCCTAGTATATGAAATTAACTGGAAGACTTACCAGGTGTCTGCATACTGTACCAGTATCTATCTATCTATCTATATAGATACCTACCTATATAGATATCTATATATATATATATAGATATATATATTTATAGTGGGTGCATTTGTATGTATCTGTTCCTGCTTAAATTTGAGGTTTAGAACCCTTTACAAAACTACTGGTTTGGTTCTTACATGAGAAGAGTAGATTAAACAAATTCTTATCTAAGTAGGACCTAGTTTTATAGTCTTTCTGTGATTTTCTCATTGAACAAAAGGAAGCTCTTACAATGAGTCTCTCAGGACTTAAAAAAAAAATTCACTTACTATAATAAAGGTTTTGATTGTGTCTTTGAAAAAATGCTATAATCTGAGTCATAACCTATCCCCTGGGTCAAATTCCCCCTTTTCTCAATGCTCTTCCTTACAGTGTATTTCTTCACACTGTTCACAGGGATCATCTTCATGCAAATGATCTGTACTCATATTTCTGTAATTCCATAGATCTATGGGAAGCTGTGTTACAGTCTGCAGCTCCTCTTTCCTTTAGGAATCCTCCCATTCAAATATTATACATAGGGGTGTCTTTGCTTACTCCTCTTAAAAATTATTTTTATTTGGCTGTGTCAGATCTTTGTTGCAGCATGTGGAATCTTCAGTTGCAGCATGCAAACTTTAGCTTTTCAAATTGAAGTATAATTGACATACAATATTCTATTAGTTTCAGATGTATGACACAGTGATTCAATGCATAGGTTTTTGATTGGGGAAAAAATAGATTTCTCTCAGTTCTCATATATCAAAATAGCCACAACACTCAGATTTTGATTTTGTTCACAAGAATCTGAGTAAAAGAATCCTCTTACCATAATTCTTGATTTTAAGTTTTCTGTTTTATAAATTCTGAGCCAAATTTTTATGAAAGTTTTTATTTTTAAAAAAGTGGTGGCTTAAGAACAGGAAAATCTAGTTTGCTTATATCCATGTTCTTTTCTTTCTTTTATATACTCACCCTACCCAGCCCCCCATCAAGTAATTAGTTTTGACTACATGCCTAGTTATTTATGTGGGTTTCAGTTAAACTGAAAGCTGAATACCTTGGGGCCAAGAATCAGGCTGACAAATAACCAGACTAAAACATTTATTTCACTTAGTTCAATATAAATTCATAGGTAAAATAGGTAGAATATCTTTGTGTTCACTGTAATTTAAAAATTGAACATTGTAATATAGGATGAGAATTGCCGCAAATCTTCATTTTCGGCCCACTTAAAGTGTCACTCAGAACAACAACAAAAGAAACTGTACAGCTGAAATTCATCAGTGACTAGAACCATCCCAGCTTTTGAATAATGACATTAAGCTTCTGTTAACAAAATTGGCCAACAACCAAGCTGCTTTGAATCAGTCTTCTACTCTGCCAAATTTTCTTAGACCAGGTATCTCTTAGAACTGGGGAAGAGGTGGGTAGAATATGTTGATATAAAATACTTGTTTAAGAGAGTTCCCCAAATCACAGTAAGTAGTCAAATGAAGAAGGATTTGAAGATTGGATAATAGCTGACTTTGAGGGGTTTTTTTCTTTCATTTATCTTCTTCACAAGGAATGTGAAGCCCTTTAAAGGCTTCTTTGCTGCTACACAATGGAGGCAGTGTACTATAGTGGAGAGATCATGGGCTTTAAAGCCAGATAGAACCTGGGCTTGAATTGAATCACAGCTCTGCAACTAACCAGCTGCCTGGCCTTTAGTCAAGCTTCAGGACCTTTTCTTGTCTATAAAATTTGGATATTAAAATGCCTATTCCATAAGGTTGTTACTGTTTAAACAAGATGGCACTTGTAAAACTTAGGGTTAAACCTGAGGCATGGCAGGAGTCCAATACATGTTCTCTAAACCTTTTTTTCCCCTCAAAATTGATTGAGTAGAGGCTTTTAATGAATAAAACTTAGATGAAAAAAATCTCTTTTTCTAAATTCAAAAGCTATTCTTTGAACAAAGATTAAGCATTATGGGGATTTTTTTAAAAAAATAATTAAGGCCCAGTCTTCCACCTACTCACAACCTACTAGGAGAAAAAGACACACGAATAATACAACTACAGAATATAAGAGGTGGAAACCATGTGCTGTTGGAATTTATAGGATAGGAATTCTGATATGATGGAGAGGTACTGAAAAGGTGTCCGAAGTAATTTGTGTACCAAAGTAGATAAACTCTTGAAGTTCTGTTTTTTAAGAAGTAAAACATAAATTATAGTTTGCATTAGGCACATTGTCTTGAAATATTAAAGCATAAAGGGGGATCCAAAGGTTTGACTTAATATTATTCAAACGTGTTGTTTAGTTACTAAGTTGTGTCTGACACTTTTGCGACTGTAGCCCACCAGGCTCCTCTATCTATGGCATTTCCCAGGCAAGAATGCTAGAGTGGGTTGCCATTTTTTTCTCTAGGTGATCTTCCCAACCCAGGGATTGAACCTGTGTCTCTTATGTTTCCTGCATTGACAGGTGAATTCTTTACTGCTGAGCCACCAGGGAAGCCCAAAATATTGTTGTAACAATCCTATATAGGATTATTAGTCTTCCTACTTACTGGTGAGGGGACAGAATTGGAGAGATATTTCCCAAAACGTTAATTTCTTAGTCATGTCCGACTTCTTGTGACCCCATGAATTGTAGCCTGAAAAGCTCCTCTGTCCGTGGAATTCTCCAGACAAGAATCCTGGAGTGTGTTTCCATTCCCTTCTCCAGGGGATCTTCTTGACCCAGGGATTGAACTGGGGTCTCCTGCATTGTGGGCAGATGCTTTGCTGTCTGAGCCACCAGCGAAATCTCAATGTATTTAATGTATTTAATATAAACTGTACTGTGCTGTGCTCATTCATGTCTGACTCTTTGTGGTCCCATGGACTGTAGCCCACCAGGTTCCTCTGCCCATGCAATTTTTCCAGGTAAGGATACTGGAGTGACGTGCCATCTCCTACTCCAGGTCTTCCCAGTGCAGGGATTGAACCTGCATCTCTTATGTCTCAAACATTGGCAGTCAGATTCTATACAATTACCGCCACCTGTTGTTGTTCAGTTGCTCAGTCGTGCCTGACTCTGCGACCCCAAAGACTGTAGCACACCAGGTTTACTCTTTGTGTCTTACTGTTTGTGACCCCATGGACAGTAGCATGCCAGCCTTGCCTGTCCTTCACCATCTCCTGGAGTTTGCTCAAACTCTTGTCCATTGAGTCAGTGATGCCATCCAACCATCTCATCCTCTGTTGTCCCCTTCTCCCCCTGGGAAGCCCTTAATATAAACTACTTGGTCTTAATCTTGTTCTCCTATTTCAGTATTTAGAGGAATGGGCGCATCTTGGAAACTCCTCCTATCAATGTGACAGTGAAATATTAATATTTTGAGTGCTGATGGCAGTTTTAAAACCTTTATTCAGGTTCTAAAAATTGTGCTTAACAAAATCACAAGTCACACCTCCGTATTGAAAGAAATATATTTTCCTTATAAAGACTTGGTAGGAGTTATTGGAAACCTTCAGATTTCCTTTCAAAGGCTTTTTAAAATTCTAGGGCTGCTTCCTTAAACACTGGTATATGCTGTGCTACAAAATCTTTTAGAGAGCCTTCATAATCAAGTCCCTTGCTTAGGATATTTAAAGTTTGCTTTTGATCCCACCTCTCAAATTAATTTGCAGTTAGTCTTGGATATAATCAAAGTTGTATAGTTAGCATTCATCCCTAATGAACTGATAAGCACTAGCACTGGAGGCTCATGTATTTATATTTTGTTGAATATTTTGGAATGAGAAATCTAACTGTGCAGGCTTAATCATGTAAATACACTAGAGATGTATCACTTCCTTGTGAGTACATTTCCCCAGTTGTCGTGGAGCTGGCTGCTTAAACCTAAGTCAGAAGTGCTCTAAAGACAAAGTGCAAAATGGTTGTCAAAAACTTCTCATCGACTTTACTTTTTCCTTCTCTTATTTCACTTTCTCTTTTTTTCTCTTGTTGGCTCTGTTTTTGTATCATATGCATTTTTCTCTTCTTCATGTCGAAATAGCTTATGTTTTATAGGAAACGAAAGTAGTAATGCTTGGAAGTTTAGGCTGAGGCCAGAGCCCTGTGGGCATACTGCTTGTTCACTATAAGAACTGGCCACAATTTGCCAGACCATAGAATCTAGGAGTTGGTAAAACTTCAAATGATTTTGGATGGCTGTATTATAATGGAATCTTGGGGTATGAAGAGCAGACTTCCTGCACTAACTCTGTCGTTTAGAGGTTGCATTCCCTTTTGGACAAATTATTTTACTTTTGCAAGCCTCCATTTGAATGACATTAAAATAGAGATATTGTCTCCTTTAGGGGATATTGTGAGGATTAACTGAGGTAATAGATATCACAAATAATTTTAAATTATATAACAGGTATTTTCTAAGTCTCCTGTAAATGTGCTATCATAACTTTCACAATTTAAAAAAATAAAGAAAGAAAAAACAAACTAAAAAATTTTTAAATAATTGTATAAATATAAGGAAGTAGTAGTACTAGCTTCCTACTTCAAGCCACAGTAAACAAAAGATGACTACCTTGATGTCAGAGTTAAGTGTTCCCAAACTCTGGGCTTTGGTGGGACTGACACTAACCAACTCTGAGATTTTGAGCAAGGTATTCTTTCTCTTTAGGCATCAGTTTTCTTTTCTGTCAGATTAGATATCAAGCTAGGTGAACTCCAGGAATTTTTCCAGCTCTAAAGACCCTAAGTGTACCTCATTTCACTGTCATTCTATTATTGTGATGCAAGTAACAAAATAGAAGGGAAATATTTAGGCTCAAAATTAAGTACCATCATAAAATTCCCCTTGTGAGTGAATTCCGTGATTAAGTCTCCCAAACAGGGAGTGAAAGGGCTTCAATTAGCACTTCTTTCCTTCTAAGAGCTAGGCCTTCCTATTAACTGTTTCTATGAGCTGTGTTTGCCAGTCAGATAACAATCTGAGAAGTTTCTGCTGCTACTGTGACAGCAGAAAAATACTTTGGCAGGAATCACCTTGGCATCCTTTCACAAAATGATATCTTACATAGGAGGCGGATTTGGGTATTAAGGAATAGCGTCACATACCTATACTCATGGATTATTCTCATCCAAAATATATTTGCTACAGACAGGCATAAATATGCTTATTGATGAAAATATCTTATATTTTCATTTAATAAACATTTTATTGAGTGTCTGCTATCAGCCAGACATTATGCTGGATACTTTACTTACATAGCTTCCCTGGTGGTTCAGATGGTATAGAATCTGCCTGCAATGTGGGAGACCCGGGTTTGATCCCTGGGTTGGGAAGATCCCCCTGGAGAAGGAAATGGCAACTTGCTCCAGTATTCTTGCCTGGGAAATCCCATGGACAGAGCAGCCTGGTGGGTTACAGTCCATGAGATCACAGAGAGTGGGACACGACTGAGTGACAAACACTTAAATTATCTCTAATTTTCATATAGCCTTGATGTCCACTAGGGGGTCTCCCTGCTGGGGATGGAGGTACATACAGGGGGATGAGGAAGCTGTTGACATTCTCACAGACTTCTGGTTCTACCCATCTACTTTTTGCTGAATTTCTCTAAGTTTGTTCATTTCACAATACAAAATAGGAAGATTGCTTATCATCTTGCCCTGCTAAACATGCTATCTCTCTATTCCACACAGCATCCACCCAGGCATGAAACCTGGCCTCTTCTTCAATTTACACATATATTATCTTTTCTTGAGGCATTCATACATGTGGTAGATTTTTACTGAAATAGAAGGAAGGTTTATTTGTGGCATCACACATAATTTCAAATTAACGCTGAATGTCTCATACTACTTGGCTTTCTCCCCACCGCCACCCGCCAGTGCATCCCACACAAAGAGATAGTCTCTTATTGATTCCTTTCCTTCTCACTTTTCCCTCGCCTTTTAGATTTCCCCCATACTTTTTTAAATTTTATTTTAAAATTTATTTTTATTTGAAGGATAATTGCTTTACAGTGTTGCATTGATTTCTGCCCTACATCAACATGAATCAGCCTTAGGTATACATATGCTCCCTCCCTCTTGAACCTCCCTCCCATCTCCCACACCATCCAACCCCTCTAGGTTGTCACAGAGCAGCAGGTTGAGCTCCCTGTGTTATACAGCAACTTCCCACTAGCTATTTGTTTTGCACATGATAATATGTATACATTTCAATGCTACTGTCTCAATTTTTCCCAGCCTCTCCTGCCCCTGCTATGTCTATAAGTCTATTCTCTATGTCTGAGTCTCTATTCTTCCCCTACAAATAGGTTCATTGGTACCATTTTTCTAGATTCCATATTAAAACCTCACTTTTGATTCAAATATATACATATGTGTATATATGGATAGATAGATATAAATGTAATATTTTAGTCCTTATTCCCTAAATGAACCATGGACTTGCCTTTGCATATCCAGACTTATCTAGGTATATGTTAAGTGAAATAAACAAAAAACTCTCAGAATCCACCCACCTTACAAGGCAGTAGTGGTTATAAACAGCAATTTTTTTCCCCTAGTACTGAATAACTCTGGAAGGATTGATGTTACCCTCACTTTATAGATGAGTAAACAAGCACAAAAATTTAATGACTTGTCCAGGATTTTTCATTTCATAAGTGACAAAGTCAGAGTTTGAATCTAGGTTCATTTGACTCCAAATCCTATGCACTTTCTACCAAACAAGACACTATTCAAAAAGAAAAAGAAAGAAATTGGAAAATATGTACTTTAAGACCTTCTGGGCTTTTGAAAATAGGAAAACTGCTTTGAAAATTCATAGCATCTGAATTCATTTGGAATAGGGACATAGAGCTTTATCATTGTGGCCCAAAGCTTCTGTTTAAGAAGGTAGGAAATATAAGGTTTCAGTAATTTTAAAAAATCCTGTTTGATATGAGATAAATGGACATTTATTATGGTTAATTAAATTGTGTCTTTCAGCATTTACTTATACACTGACTTTTACCTTATAAATATTTATTAATCCTCTCTACCTCTTTTATCATATTTGTTTAAAATTTTTTTTCTAATACCTGCTATTTTTTATTACAGAGACAGTTAAAGGCAGATGCTAAAAAAGCTATTGGAAGGCTTCAACTCCGTACACTGAAGCAAGGAGACAAGGTGCATTTATGACTTTTAAATGCTATTTGTTTTAAAGCAGTGCTACCAATCCATTTTTTAAAGTTCATGTTCTTCCAATGTATGATTTGAATTGGAATTTATTAATATAACTGATTTTTTAATCTATTTAATGCTGGAGGTTGGCTGAATAATGACCCCCAAGGACATCTAGGTTTTTTTTTTTTTTTAATCCCTGGAGCCTGTAAATGTTATCTTATATGGCGCAAAAGACTTTGCAGATGTGATTAAGTTAAGGATCTTGAGATGGGAAGATTATCCTCGATTATCCAAGTGAAAGTGAAGTCCCTCAGTCATGTCCGACTCTTTGCAACCCCATGGACTGTAGCCTACCAGGCTCCTCTGTCGGATTTTCCAGGCAAGATACTGGAGTGGGTTGCCATTGCCTTCTCCGGGGGATCATCCAAGTGGGGCCTAAATATAATCACAGTGTTCTTATACGAGGGAGTAAAGAGGAGATTTGACAGTGAAGTAGGAGATGTGACAATGGAAGTAAGAGATTGGAGTGGTACAAGAAATGGTCCATGAGCAATAACACTTCAGAGTATAAGTTTGTGTCATTTTAAGCTACTAAGTTATTATAATTTGTTATGGCAACAACAGAAGATCAATATAGTACTTAAGTACAACTTTACTTGAACATCGATTTTCAGATTCAGCACAGTTGAAAAGTACCACTGATGTTTAAAACCCATATAAAAAAATTGCTATAGAGGTTTGTACTACTATGAAATTATAGCTATAGAACTTAACTGAAATAAAAAAATACCATCTATAATAGCACCGAAACCATTGTATACTTAGGTATACATCTTATAAAATATGTATAAGATCTGTATGCTGAAAACTGCAAAATATCAAAGAAAAAAAAATCAAAGAAGACCTAAAGGAATGGGGATATACCATGTTCATGAGTTAGAAGACTCTTCCAAAACTAATCTAAAGATTCAATACAGTTTCAATCAAAATATTAGTTGCATCTTTTGTAGAAATTGACAAGTTGATTCTGAGTTTGGGAAAGCAAGAGAACTAGAATAACCAAAATAATTCTGATAAACAACAAGTTTGGATAACTAATGTTTCCTGATTTGTATAGTTTTTTTTAAAGTTACAGTAGTCAAGAAGGTGTGGTATTAGGAAAAGGCTAGACCTTTAGATCTTTGGAACAGAAGAGACAGTCCAGAAATAGACCTACATATATAAGATCAATTGATTTTAGACAAATATGCAAAAGCAGTTAAAAAAAAAAGGACAGCCATTTGTTGGCTCACCATAAACAATGACTGAATATCCATATACAGAAAAAATGAAAAATGAACCTCAGTCCATGCTTTATACCCTCTGTAAAAATTAACTCAAAATGGACCACAGACTTAAATATAAAACCTAGAACTATGAAGTTTTATAAGAGAACTTTGGAAAAAAATATCTCTGTTGCTTGAGTTAGGCAAAAATTACTTAGATATGATATCAAAAACAAGTCCATTAAAGAAAAAATGAGAAATTTGACTGTTAAAATTAGCTTTTGCTCTTTGAAAGACACTGTTAAGATACTGAAAAGATGAGCCACGGACTTGGAGAATATATTTGCAAATCCATATCTGATAAAGGACTGTATCCAGAATATATAAAGAACTCTCAAAATTCAACAAAAGAAAAAGCAACCTAGTGTAAAAATGGGCAAAACAGACATTTTACCAAAAAAATATATGGTTGGCAAAGAAGCACATAAAATGTTGCTCAACATCATTCATCATTAGGGAGGTGCAAATTAAAACCACAGTGTGATACCCACAGCACATTTATTAGAATGGCTAAAACTAGTTGAACCTACAATACCAATAGCTGGTCAGATGTGGAACAGCTGGAACTTTCATGCATTTGCTGGTGAGGATGCAATATACAGCCAGTTTGGAAAACGATTTGGCAATTTTATGAAGTCAAATATACACTCTCCAAAGAACCCAGCAATCTCACGGCTAAGTGTTTACCCATTCATGTAAAAGCTTGTTCAAAATTGTTCAGGGAAGCTTTACTGATGATTACCCAAAACTGAAAAGAAGCCAAATGTCCTTCAAATGGTGAATGGATAAAAAACTGTGGTACATCTATATTAAAGAGTACTACTTAGCCATAAAAACAGCAGAACCCTACTGATGTATTCACCAACAGGGATGAATTGTAAATGCGTTAAGTAAAAGAAGCCAGACTCAAAGGCTATATAATACACAATTCCACTTATAAGATACCCTGGATAAGCCAAAATAGAAGGCGCTGAAAAACAAATCAGTGGGTAACAGAAGATAGAGGTAAAAGGAGGGGGTTAATTACAAAGGGATATAGAGGAATTTATTGGAGTACCAGGACTATCCTGTGTCTTGATTATGGTGGGGATTAAGTGACTGCATGCTTCTCCAAACTTGCAAACTGTTTACTCAACATTTAGAATGAATTTAACTTCATGTGAATTGTACCTTAATTTTTTTAATGGAAAAACATTGCCAAAGAACTTATACTGCTGCTGCTAAGTCGCTTCAGTCATGTCTGACTCTGTGCGACCCCATAGACAGAAGCCCACCAGTCTCCCCCATCCCTGGGATTCTCCAGGCAAGAACACTGGACTAGGTTGCCATTTCCTTCTCCAATGCGTGAAAGTGAAAAGTGAAAGTGAAGTCGCTCAGTCGTGTCCAACTCTTAGCGACCCCATTGATTGCAGCCTACCAGGCTCTGCCGTCAGTGGGATTTTCCAGGCAAGAGTGCTGGAGTGCAGTGCCATTGCCTTCTCCGAAAGAACTTATGGCACTGAGTAAATTCTAAAACCAAGAAAAAGTTTACGTCAGTGCTACATGTTTCTCTTTATACTATTCCTCTTGGGTTGACTTTATTCTTTTACATTTATTTATTTATTTCTGCCATGCTATGTGGCTTGCAAGATCTGAGTTCCCCGACTAGGAATTGAACCCAGGCTATGGCAGTGAAGAGTTGACTCATTGGAAAAGACCCTGATGCTGGGAGGGATAGGGGCAGGAAGAGAAGGGGATGACAGAGGATGAGATGGTTGAATGGCATCACTGACTCGATGGATATGAGTTTGGGTAAACTCCAGGAGTTGGTGATGGACAGGGAGGCCTGGTGTGCTGCGATTCATGGGGTTGCAAACAGTCGTACACAACTGAGCAACTGAACTGAACTGAACTGATGGCAGTGAAAGCCCAGAATCCTAACCACGAGGCTACTCAGGATTCCTCTGCTTTTACTTTTTAAATGCTAAGTATTTTATTTTCTAATTTCAATTACATAATACACAGTGTTATCAACTCTCATCACCATGTATTATATTAGATCTTCAGACCTCATAGTTGAAAATTTGTACCCTTTTACTAACTTCTCCCTATTTTCCCCACTCCTTAGCCCTTGGAAACTACTTTTCTACTCTGTTTCTATAAGTTTGGCTTTTTTTTAAGATTCCAGTTAAGTCTAGATAATTTTAAATTTCTTATTGAAAGTCATTTTAGTAATATGATGCTCCTTCTGTAGGAATTTAAGTAATGTATTAAATACATGTATATTCTGATCTTGCTCTGTAGTTTAGTGTATTTTTCTTATCCATCATAATAACAGTAACTCTTTGCTCTTAGGAAATTGGCCCTGATGGAGATAGTTGTGCCGTGTGTATTGAACTATATAAACCAAATGATTTGGTGCGCATCTTAACCTGCAAGTAAGTTTAATTTTCTTTTATGTTAAAAAATAGCTGATTTACAAAAATGATGATAGTGCAGGAAACTATTTTGAATGTCTCCAAATAAAGAAAGTGTTTTTAACTTCTTTTCACTTAAATACAGATGATTACTTTATTTTTAATATCATTGGAAATAGTATAAGGCTAATTATATGAAGTTTCCATAATCTGGTACAATTTGGAAACTACCTCTGTAAAAAACTGAGAACCTAGCTAGCACCACTGTTTATTGTGTGTGTGTGAGTGTGTGTGTAGCCAGCTTGTGCTGTACTGGATAATTTAATTAAAAAGATTTCTGCCCATCCTGTTGAGAAAAAAATAAAATCAATTTATGAGCACCTATTTGGAAGTCTTCATTAGCTTCTCATTATCCATCTCCTGGAAGTTATTCTTAACATTCTTCCTTTTTGCTATTAAATAATGGTATTCTTGGAATTTGTCACATTTCCTAAATTATCAGAATTATTTTGAACTCAATACTTTTGTCTATATTATCAAGAATGACTGACTAACTGTACTATTTTATAGTTCAGTTCAGTCGCTCAGTCATGTCCAACTCTGCGACCCCATGAATCGCAGCACGCCAGGCCTCCCTGTCCATCACCAACTCCTGGAGTTCACTCAAATTCACGTCCATCAAGACGGTGATACCATCCAGCCATCTCATCCTCTGTCTTCCCCTTCTCCTCCTGCCCCCAATTCCTCCCAGCATCAGAGTCTTTTCCAGTGAGTCAACCCTTCGCATGAGGTGGCCAAAGTATTGGAGTTTCAGCTTTAGCATCATTCCTTCCAAAGAACACCCAGGACTGATCTCCTTTAGAATGGACTGGTTGGATCTCCTTGCAGTCCAAGGGACTCTCAAGAATCTTCTCCAACACCACAGTTCAAAAGCATTAATTCTTTGGTGTTCAGCTTTCTTCACAGTCCAACTTTCACATCCATACATGACCACTGGAAAAACCATAGCCTTGACTAGATGGACCTTTGTTGGCAAAGTAATGTCTCTGCTTTTGAATATGCTATCTAGGTTGGTCATAACTTTCCTTCCAAAGAGTAAGCGTCTTTTAATTCCATGGCTGCAGTCACCATCTGCAGTGATTTTGGAGCCCGAAAAAATAAAGTCTGACACTGTTTCTACTGTTTCCCCATCTATTTCCCATGAAGTGATGGGACCAGATGCCATGATCTTCGTTTTCTGAATGTTGAGCTTTAAGCCAACTTTTTCATTCTCCTCTTTCACTTTCATCAAGAGGCTTTTTAGTTCCTCTTCACTTTGTGCCATAAGGGTGGTGTCATCTGCGTATCTGAGGTTATTGATATTTCTCCCAGCAATCTTGATTCCAGCTTGTGCTTCTTCCAGCCCAGCGTTTCTCATGATGTACTCTGCATATAAGTTAAATAAGCAGGGTGACAATATACAGCCTTGACGTACTCCTTTTCCTATTTGAAACCAGTCTGTTGTTCCATGTCCAGTTCTAACTGTTGCTCCCTGACCTGCATATAGATTTCTCAAGAGGCCAGTCAGGTGGTCTGGTATTCCCATCTCTTTCAGAATTTTCCATAGTTATTGTGATCCACACAGTCAAAGGCTTGGCATAGTCAATAAAGCAGAAATAGATGTTTTTCTGGAACTCTCTTGCTTTTTCCATGATCCAGCAGATGTTGGCAATTTGATCTCTGGTTCCTCTGCCTTTTCTAAAACCAGCTTGAACATCTGGAAGTTCACAGTTCATGTATTGCTGAAGCCTGGCTTGGAGAATTTTGAGCATTACTTTACTAGCGTGTGAGATGAGTGCAACTGTGCAGTAGTTTGAGCATTCTTTGGCATTGCCTTTTTTGGGGATTGGAATGAAAACTTACCTTTTCCAGTCCTCTGGCCACTGCTGAGTTTTCCAAATTTGCTGGCATATTGAGTGCAGCACTTTCACAGCATCATCTTCCCAGGATTTAAAATAGCTCAACTGGAATTCCATCACCTCCACTAGCTTTGTTCGTAGTGATGCTTTCTAAGGCCCACTTGACTTCACACCACTTGATCACACCATCGTGATTATCTTGGTCATGAAGATCTTTTGTGTACAGTTCTGTGTATTCTTGCCACCTCTTCTTAATATCTTCTGCTTCTGTTAGGTCCATACCATTTTTGTCCTTTATCGAGCCCATCTTTGCATGAAATGTTCCCTTGGTATCTCTAATGTTCTTGAAGAGATCTCTAGTCTTTCCCATTCTGTTGTTTTCCTCTATTTCTTTGCAGTGATCACTGAGGAAGGCTTTCTTATCTCTCCTTATTATTCTTTGGAATTCTGCATTCAGATGCTTATATCTTTCCTTTTCTCCTTCGCTTTTCACTTGTCTTCTTTTCACAGCTATTTGTAAGGCCTCCCCAGACAGCCATTTTGCTTTTTTGCATTTCTTTTCCATGGGGATGGTCTTGATCCCTGTCTCCTGTACAATGTCACGAACCTCCATCCATAGTTCATCAGGCACTCTATCTATCAGATCTAGGCCCTTAAATCTATTTCTCACTTCCACTATAACTGTAAAGGATTTGATTTAGGTCATACCTGAATGGTCTAGTTAGGGTATAACAAAAAAATAAAGATCCAAATTACTGTACATGTTAGGTCAGGCAATATCTTAACTATTTTTTAAGTAAGTGGTATTGAAAATAGTTTTTATGAAGCTAGGGTAATGAGGCTTTTATATTTAAAAGTACTGTATTATGAAATTTCTAAATTTTGATTCTGTAATTGTGTGTTTTAAAGGGAAAAAAGTCATTTGTTAAAAGACCAAGTAAACTTATAGAGTAACCTGTTAGTATATTAGGCAAAGCGTTGTTGCTATTTCACAACAGATAACCAGTTTATATGTTTTTTCCCTCATTAGCCACATTTTCCATAAGACATGTGTTGACCCATGGCTGTTAGAACACAGGACTTGCCCCATGTGCAAATGTGACATACTCAAAGCTTTGGGAATTGAGGTAAGCATTGCTAAACTATTTATACAAAGGAACTTAAGCAGTGTGTTATTTATATATCTTAACCTTCAGGAAGTTATCATGCTATTTTTAAACTATACAATGTGCTAGACTTATAGGTTATACCAAAAATGGGAACTGCTTATATCATAGTGACAGCGAGATGCCATGTTGGACCACCTCTATTTTCCTCCTTCTTCCCCCTCCTCAAATGTACTTATTATGTGGTCAGAACTTGAAGTGATAACCCCAGCTGACTTCTGATACCCCTTGTTGTTTTTTTACTATCTTACTATTGCATTGCAACCAAACTTGTAGTTAAATGACCATGTAAAGTTTGAGAAAGTATACTAAATATTGAATTATATTTCATAAGTGAAAAAACTACCTGTTTCACAATACACACAACAGAGAGTCAAGCTCAACAGAATCTTCCTGACTTGAGGAGATATATAGATGACAGTGATTCTCAATACTCCTAGGGGACAGCATAGGAATTTGTCTTTTGAGTGCGTTCCTTGTCTCAGGCATTATATTAAGAAGTGTTCACCCAAATAAACATGTCAAATGTTGATGGCAGTCTGCCTGTAACATCTTTCACCCCATTGGAACCTGTTAGTCCAGTGCTCTGGCTGGGACCAGCAAGAGATGTTTGTGATCATCAAAAAATGGATTGTAAGTTTCAAAAGTCAAGAAACCTTGCTCTAAGAAGTCACCTATGAAGAAACTTTGTAATAATATGTCAAGGAAAAGCATGTACTCTCAGAGCCTGTTAATGTGGTCTAATGCTTTCCACAGGTGGATGTTGAAGATGGGTCAGTGTCTTTACAAGTTCCTGTATCCAATGAAACTTCCAGTAATGCTTCTCCTCATGAAGAGGATAACCGCAGTGAGACGGCTTCATCTGGATATGCTTCAGTTCAGGGAGTAGATGAACCACCTTTGGAGGAACATGCACACTCAGCAAGTGAGCACCAGGCTGAGGGGCCCCAAGTGCCCCACAAATGATCCACTGGAGATTAGACACCCAGGCAGTGTACTCCTGTTTTTTAGCATTTATTCTGTTCATCCATTAACACAATTAACACATTCCAGGTTTTTTCTAGTGACAGTGGTGCAATGCAGGATGCACCCCTCTTTTGACTTAATATACACATATTGAAATCTACCTGAAACAGATGAAATGCATTAAGAATGGGGATTATTTACAGAAGAAAAGATTTTTTATTGGAAAGTTGCTCTCCAATGCATTTAAGTGTTGATTTATTAACTTACAGAGGCTAAGGACAAGTTTTCAACTTTAGAAGCCATTCTTTATTGCATATCAACCAGAAATTATGATAAAGAAGTTATGTAATGATAAAATATAATTTAATTTCCATAACCTTGATTTATACACAACTTCTCCAGAACCACCCCCTCCTTTTTTTCCCAGATAGGAAACTGTGTTTTAAGAACAGTGTGCTGCCACCTGTTATTTGCCATGAAATGAACAAACCTTGGAAACTAAAAGTGAATATATTAATTTCAAAATAGTAATGCCATACCAGTAGAGAGATTTTAGGGAATTCTGTTACTTTTTTCCTTAGAGAAAACCCCTATACAAATTATTTTCTCTTTCTTTAACTTCTACCTTTGTCTTTTGGTTTTTGTTGGTTTGATAGTTTTTCCTCAGTCCCCATTTTGAGATGACCTAATTCTGGCCTAAAAAATAGGAGGAAAATGAAATGTCAAGATGACTTGTAAAAGTTGCAGCTTCCTATGACATGAACCTTTGTCCTTGGTAGGCTTATCAGTGCCATAGATACCATTTGTACAGAGGTCACGAGGAATACTACCATGCAAACACAAACCTCATATTGTAATCTAATCTTTGAACATTTCACAGAGTACAAAGTAGTCATAAGAATCTTAATAATCTACCTATAATAGATAATCATTGTCTCTTAGCCTCAGATGAATTTTTGGTTCCTGTAACTGTGTGCTAATAGAATTCAGTAAAGAGAAAGGAGAGGGTATGGCATAATTCAGTTTAGCAGCATTGGTAGTTCAGTGGTAGAATTCTTGCCTGCTCTGCAGGAGGCCTGAGTGTATGGGATAATTCAGTTTATTGCCAGGTCAGTTTAAAAGAAGAAGAAAAGTCCCAACCTACTATTTTGGTGTTCTGTTTTTATGGGGGAGGGTGGAAGGCAGAACAGTTTTTGCAGAGAATTTGAAAAGCAAATAAAATGACAATTCATATTCCTTCTCCTGTATTCTTTATCTGCATAAATGGTAGGAACACCAGCCCAGGTGCCTCAATCCAGAAACTTAGGGAGAATCCTAGATTCTTCCCTCTCCCTTTCCTTTTGGTTCAATATAATTTTTCCTTTAATCCATCTCCTAATTTCTAACCTTAATTCAACAGTCATAGTTTGAAGCACTGTCTTCTTTCTGCCCATTCCTTCCACTCTTCCTCCACCAAGAAATTGGGGAAGTCAAGCCCAACTCCTGTTCCTCCTTTAAAACTTGCTCCCCTTTGAGTTTGGAGGAGAATGGATACATATATATGGATGGCTGAGTCCCTTTGCTGTTCACCTGAAACTATCACAACATTGTTAATCAGCTTTCAGTTCAGTTCAGTTCATTTCATTTCAGTTGCTCAGTCATGTCCGAATCTTTGCAACCCCAGGAACTGCAGCACGCCAGGCCTCCCTGTCCATCACCAACTCCCGGAGTTCACTCAAACTCACGTCCATCGAGTTGGTGATGCCATCCAGCCATCTCATCCTCGGTCATCCCCTTTTCCTCCTGCCCCCAGTCCCTCCCAGCATCAGTCTTTTCCAATGAGTCAACTCTTCTCATGAGGTGGCCAAAGTATTGGAGTTTCAGCTTTAGCATCATTCCTTCCAAAGAAATCCCAGGACTGATCTCCTTTAGAATGGACTGGTTGGATCTCCTTGCAGTCCAAAGGATTCTCAAGAGTCTTCTCCAACACCACAGTTCAAAAGCATCGATTCTTCGGCACTCAGCTTTCTTCAGAGTCCAACTCTCACATCCATACATGACCACTGGAAAAACCATAGCCTTGACTAGATGGACCTTTGTTGGCAAAGTAATGTCTCTGCTTTTGAATATGCTATCTAGGTTGGTCATAACTTTCCTTCCAAGGAGTAAGCGTCTTTTAATTTCATGGCTGCAGTCACCATCTGCAGTGATTTTGGAGCCCAGAAAAATAAAGTCTGACACTGTTTCCACTGTTTTCCCATCTATTTCCCATGAAGTGATGGGACCAGATGCCATGATCTTAGTTTTCTGTATCTTAGTTTTATTTTGTATTTGTATCTTAGTTTTATTTTGTATTGGGCTTTAGCCCAATACAAAATAAAATGTTGAAGAGAAAACTTGCTCCCCTGAGAAGCCTATCTTTAGTTACACGTGTGGCCCTACTGTCACTTCCACAGAACTTCTATCATTGCACTTATTGCACTGAATTGTATTAAAACCTTTTAAAAGTCCATTTGGGTAGGGACAGTGTTTTATTGTTCACTATTGTACACCCAGCACCTAGTACAAGCTTCCTCACAGCAAATACTCAAATAAGTATTGAATGAGTGACCACACAGAATAGATTTTCCCACTCACACAACTAGAGAAAAGCCCGCACAGCAAATAAGACCCAACACAGCCATAAATAAATAAATAAAATAAAAAGAATAGTTTAACCCACATAAATGCTGTTTGTTTGCCTTAATAAGAATAAAGTAATATGTTTCCTGTAATTATAAATTAGACAGAGATGTTTAAGCTGTGTGGAGTAGATTTGTTTCAACATTAAGAAACCAGAAGTTTTGTTAAATATAAAATTAGTCCTGATTTAAAATCATGTATTTTAAGATAAGCTTCTGATATCTAAGGGAAGTATTTCTTTGTATTTTAATTGTTATTTTTTTATTTTAGAGTTCAACTGTGGCCCCCAGTCATCATTATTATGCTGAGATTATGAGATATTCTAATTTACATTTAATAGTTTGTAGAAAAGTTGCACATACAGAAATATTCATCTTTACCCTGCCTTTTCTTCACTTTTAGAAGCCATATGCTATTTCTAAAGTCAGTAACAGATACCAAAAACCAAACCAGTCTAAGAATACCCATTATAAAGTCAACAACCTATGTTACTTCCTCATATGATTGGATTTTGCTGAGACACTCAATGTTTGAGGCATGCCAAATATACAACCATCACAAGTGTGAGCACCCAAATAAATGGATATATAGAATTGGTATGGCCTTGGGGTAAAATCCTCCCATTCAGAGAGTCAGAGCAAAAATAAAAGTTAAGAAATTTAAGTTTAGTTTCCTAATACTTTATTATGCTCTTCAAACAAATCAAATATTCAATTGACTTAAACCAACATCTTTGAAGGTGAATGTGTTAGTGTGACTTTTGTGACTACTTAAAATGTAATCATGGATAGAAGTGGCACACTTGCCATCTCTTTTATATATTGATATTTGGGGTTTCATTATTTAAGGGTTACTTTTCCTTCTTGGCTACTTCTATAGTTTAGAGATACTGCTAATAGATAAATTGGTGCCTCAGTCATATGTCTTAAATTAAGAGAATATACTTTGCTTTGAGGGAGAAGGAGATAGCAACTCACTCCAGTATTCTTGCCTGGAGAGTCCCATGGATGGAGGAGCCTGGCAGGCTGCAGTCCATGGGATCACAAGAGTCGGACATGATTGAGTGACTAAACCACCACCACCACTTTGGTTTGAGATCAGATGACAACCGTGAATTTTTAAATTGGTTTTGCAAAAACATTAGAACAGCAAAATTTAACATTAATAATAAAGTAGACTTGTCAACTGGAGGAGGAAATGGCAACCCATTCCAGTATTCATGCCTGGAAAATCCCGTGGACAGAGGAGCCTGGTGGGCTATGGTCCACAGGGTTGCAAAGAGTCAGACTCAACTGAGCACACACACACACTCACACACAATTATATAATAATTGTTTTGGCATCTTTCCTATTAACCACTGATTATTATGGTGATAGTTGGTTTAAATAGCTTCGAAAACATACAGTTGGTTAGTTTGTGCTTGTGTGTTCCATCATTGTGCTGAGTTGTATTAGAGCACTGGTTTTCAAACTTAAGCATACCTTGAGTCACCTAGAGGGCTTGTTTAAACAGAGGGGAGGGCCTTCCCTGGTTCAGTGGTTAAGAATCCGCCTTGCAGTGCAGCGGACACAGGTTCAAATCCCTGGTCTAGGAAGATCCCACATGTTGTGGGCCAACTAAGCCCCTGCACTGCAACTTGAAGCCAGCGCTCTAGAGCCCATGCTCTACAAGGACAAGCCACAGCAACGAGAAACCCATGCATTGCAACTAGAGCGTAGCCCCCACTTGCTGCAACTAGAGAAAGCTCGTGCACAGCAACAAAGATCCAGCACAGCCAAAGTAAATGAATAAAAGTTTATTAAAAAAAGAAAAAAAACAAGCAGAGTGGCAACCACTAGTTTCTGACTTAATAGGTTTGAGAAGGGCCCTGAGAATTTTCATTTCTAAGAAGTTTCCAGGTGGTCACGATACTGCTTATCCAGGGACCACACTTTGAGAACCACAGAATAGGGCCCCTAGTTCTTAATCCTTGCTGCACATTAGAATCACCCAGAAGAACTTTAAACATTACTGATACCTGGACTCTACCCCAGAATAGTTCAATCAGAATCCATGAGATGTGGGGCCCAAACACAGGTGTTTTTTTTTTTTTAATAGTTTCAGCCTGACTTTAAAAATGTTTAAAAAATAGTAAAAAGAATGCCAATCACTGAACTTCTCCAGGTATTAACATTGTATATAACCATATACAGTTATCAAAATCAGGAAATTGTATGATAAAATGTTGGTAACTAAATTGAACTTACTCAAATTTCACCAGTTGACCCACTAATGTACTTTTTCTGTCCTAGGATCCCACATTGCATTTCCTCTTCTCTCATTTCCCCCCAATTTTATTGAAATATACTTGACATATAACCAGAGAAAGATTAGTCACCAAATCTATCATCTCAAATAATTACAAATTATGTGTGTGTGTATGTGTGGTTAGAACATTTAAGATCTACACTTAGCAACTTTCAAGTATTTACTACAGTATTGTTAACTGTAGTCACCATGCTATATATTAAATTCCCAAGAACTTACTCATCTTATAACTGGAAACTTGTATCCTTTGATGGACATTTCTCCATTCCCCCCCTGCTTCTAGCCTCTTGGACCCACCATTCTCTGTTTCTATGACTTTGACTTTTTAAAAAAAGATTCCACATATAAGTGTTATCATACAGTGTTTGTCTTTCTCTGTGTGGCTTATTTCACTTAGCACAGTGTCCTCAAGATCTATCCATGTTGTTGCAAATGGAAGTATCTCCTTTCTCATGGCTGAGTAATATTCCTGTGTGTGTGTGTGTGTACATATATATGTATCTCACGTTTTCTATATCTGTTGATCAGTCAATAGAAACAGGTTACTTCTGTGTCTGGCTATTGTGAATAATGCTGCAGTGAACATGGAGGTGCAGCTGTCTCTTCAAGATAATGCTTTCATTTCCTTTGGGTATATACCCAGAAGTTGGATTGCTGGATGATATGGTAGTTCTATTTTTAGTTTTTTGAGAACATGTTTCCCATAGTGCTGTACCAATATACATTTCCACCAACTGTGCACCAGAGTTCCCTTTTCTTCACATCCTTGCCAACACTCATCTGTTATCATTTTGATAATAGCTATTCTAACAAGCGTGAGGCAATATCTCATTGTGGTTTGGATTTGCATTTCCCTGATGATTAGTGATGAACATCTTTTCATGTACTTGTTGGCCATTTGTATCCACATATCTTCTTTGGGGTGCTTCCCAGATGGGTCAGCAGTAAATATTCTGCCTGCCAATGCAGGAGCCACATGAGATGCAGGTTCAATCCCTGGGTCAGGAAGATCCCCTGGAGGAGGAAATGGCATCCCACTCCAATGTTCTTGTCTGGAAAGTCCTATGGACAGAGGAGCCTGATGGGCTGCAGTCCATGGGGGCAAAGAGTTGGAGATGACTGAGCAACTGAGCATGCACACATGTCTTCTTTGGGAAAATATCTTTTCCCCAAAAAATTTCAATTCTGCCCAGTTTTAAATCAGATTATTTACTTTTCTGCTATTGAATTATATGAGTTCCTTATATATTTTGGGTATTAACTCCTTACCTGATACGTGGTTTGCAAATATTTTCTCCCATTTTGTAGCTTGCCTTTTCATTCTTTTGATTATTTCTTTTGCTGAGCAGAAGCTTTTTGGTTTGATGTAGTCCCATTTGTTGATTTTGGCATTTTAAGTCCTTAATCTATTTAGAGTTCATTTTAATTTAAATTTATTTATTTTAATTGGAGGCTAATTACTTTACAATATTGTATTGGTTTTGCCATACATCAACATGAATCCACCATGGGTGT
Source organism: Capra hircus (assembly GCF_001704415.2). NCBI lineage: Eukaryota > Metazoa > Chordata > Mammalia > Artiodactyla > Bovidae > Capra > Capra hircus. Next base: position 36,723,408 of record NW_017189517.1, on the reverse strand, counting down.
ACACGTGTTCCCGATCCTGAACCCCCCTCCCACCTCCCTCCCCGTACCATCCCTCTGGGGAAGTGGTGTGAGATGGGAGTCTGGTTTCATTCTGTTGCGTATTTATCCAGGTTACCCAACACCATTTATTGAAGACTGTCTTCCCCACTGGATGTTTTTGGTTCCCTTGTCAAATATTAGTTCATCTCACACATGTGAAGCATGTGAGATCTTAGCTCCCTGACCAGGGATCCACCCCATACCCCCTGCATTGAAAACTTGGAATCTTAACCACTGTACCACCAGGGAAGTCCCTATATACGTCCTTTATGTTTGGATATGTTCTTTCTATACCCAATCTGCTGAGAGGTCCACATTACATTTAACTGTCATGTCCTTTTAGTCTTAATATGTGACTGTTTCTAAGTCTTCATTTTTCTTGGCTCTGACACCTCTGAAGGCCACCAGTTAGTTACTTTGAAGAATATCCTTCAATTTGGAATTTTCTGCTGTTTCCCAATGATTAAATTCATTGTCTATTTCTGGCAAGAAAACCACATATCTTATCTTGTCTGCTTGATATTATATAATGAGGCACATTATGCCCATGTCTTATTATCACTGTTTTTAACTTTGTTCACTTGGTTAAGGTGGTATCTGCCAAGCCTCTTCTTTTAAAGTTATTATTTTTCCCTTTATTGTTCTATAGGCACTTGGAAACTATGCAAATGTCCTGTTTCTCATCATAATTTTTACCTACTAATTTTAGCAATCATTGATAGTTCTTGCTTACAATAATTATTACTGAAGTGTGTGCCAAATGGTGATTTTCTATTTCCATCCTTCTTTCTACATTAATTAAGCTTCTAATTTAAAGAAGAGCTATCATTTCTCCACTTATTTATTCAACTGTTTATAATAATATGGACTCACAGATTCACTTCTTTTTCTCCATAATATTATTCTCATGATTTATTCATGCTTAGATTGTTCTAGATTTGGTCATTGGGAACTCCCTCAAGTTGGTTGATTTTCTTTCAAAATAACCCCCCCCCCCTTTTTGAGTACTTCCTTACTTTCTATTATCACAAGATGTTCTAGGCCAAGGGTTGGCAAACTTTTTCTGTATAGGGCCAGATAATAAGTATTTTAGGCTTTGAAGACTTTAGGTCTTTGTTGCTTTGGGGGCTGGGACAGTGTTGTTTTATCTTCCAACCTCTTAAAAATGTCAAAATCACTCTTAGCTATGGATTTGGCTTGCAAGCTGTAGTTTGCTGGCCCCTAGGAGAATCCCAGGGACGGGGGAGCCTGGTAGGCTACCGTCTATGGGGTTGCACAGAGTCGGACACGACTGAAGTGACTTAGCAGCAGCAGCAGGCTAGAATCTAGGTTAATCTTCTCTCTTGCCCTAACCCTAAAATCAGGGAGTGGGGGCTTTTATTGGAGAACAGCACCTCAGAGTCAAGATCAGGCATTAGGTATGCTCATTGCTTTTGGAGTATCATTGCTATTAGCCCTTTAAAGGAACAAAGCGAGGAAATATGTGTATGTACTCACACAAATATACACACATCTACATTTACCTATCTGAAGAACAGCTAGTTCATACTGATGTATGATTCTAATCCAACATCACAGAGTTTATTCTAGCCTTCCTCTTTCCTTACTTTTAACTCCATTCTTGGACATTGAGAAACCCGGCTGTTATTATCCTCAGTATATTTACTTATTTGTTCAGTCCTAAAGTACATGTAAGTTGTAACATTGCCAATGTACCCTGTGAAGAACAATTTCACTAACCAGTGTAGTTCTTTGGTTTTAACCTTATAGGATATAGTCAAAATATCATTTTCCAAAATTACTTAGGTCAGTTCTTTTCTTTCCCACTCTCTTCTGAACTCTCTATATTTCATTTGTAAAATAATTATATTCACTTGTTACTACTTGTATTCCATTTTGGGAACTCCCTTCACAACTTCCTGGTTGATTAGCTTTAGTCCTTCTGTCTATCTAGTTGGTAAAGAATCTGCCTGCAATGCAGGAGACACAGGAGATGTGGGTTCAATCCCTGGGTTGGGAAGATACCCTGGAGAAGGAAATGACAACCAGTATTCTTGGCTGGGAAATCCCATAGACAGAGGAACCTGGCAGGCTACAGTCCATGGGGTCACAAAGAGTTGGACTTGACTGAGCATATACACAGATCTATCTTATCAGTCTCTCTATGTATATGAAAAAGCATAGATAATTTTTTAAAGTGCTCAGGTGATTCAAACATGAAGTTGATTTTAAGAGCTATTATATTTAGAATAGAGAAGAAGCAGAAGACATAACTGTTGCTCTTAAGGATGCTATAATGTAGGTAAAAATAAACACATGTATGAATCAACAAAATAGTAATTGTAAATTAATATAATGCCATAAATGCTTTAGGGCTTCCCTGGGTGCAGTGGTAAAGAACCCGCCTGCCAATGCAGGAGATACCAGAGGCAAGGGTTCGATTCCTGGGTTGGGAAGATCCCCTGGAGGAGGAAATAGCAACCCACTCCAGTATTCTTGCCTGGGAAATCCCATAGACAGAGGAGCCTGGCAGGCTATAATCCATAGGGTCACAAAGAGTCAGGCACGACTGAAGTGACTGAGCACACACATATAAGTGCTTTATGTAAGGCAGCAAAATCATATTAAAGAAACAGGGAATTAGTGTGATAATCAGAGTGTGATTGAATTAGATAAGAAAGACTTCTTAGACATGTGTGTTGAATTTTGTCTTAAAGAACAGAGGGGTATTTTCTTTCTGGCTTACTTCACTCTGTATAATAGGCTCCAGTTTCATCCACCTCATTAGAACTGATTCAAATGTATTCTTTTTAATGGCTGAGTAATACGCTATTGTGTATATGACCAATACAGTATACTAACACATATATATGGAATTTAAAAGATGGTAACAATAACCCAGTATGTGAGACAGCAAAAGAGACACAGATGTATAGAACGGTGTTTTGGACTCTGTGGGAGAAGGCGAGGGCAGGATGATATGGGAGAATGGCATTGAAACATGTATAATATCATATATGAAACGAATCACCAGTCTAGGTTTGATGCAGGATACAGGATGCTTGGGGCTGGTGCACTGGGATGACCAAGAGGGATGGTACGGGGAGGGAGGCGGGAGGGGGGTTCAGAATTGGGAACACGTGTACACCTATGGTGGATTCATGTTGATGTATGGCAAAACCAATACAATATTGTAAAGTTAAAAAATAAATAAATATTTTTTAAAAAAAGAAAAAAGAAAAACAGAGGGGTAAAAGCATCCTAAAATTGCCATTTAACAATTTTAATTGGAGACTAATTACTTTACAGTCTTGTGGTGGGTTTTGCCATACATTGACATGAATCAGCCACAGGTATACGTGCGTCCCCCATCCTGAAGCCCCCCCCACCTCCCTCCCCATCCCATCCCTCTGGGTTGTCCCAGTGCACTGGCTCTGAGTGCCCTGTTTCCTGCATTGAACTGGGACTGGTCATGTATTTCACATATGGTAATATACATGTTTCAATGCTATTCTCTCAAATCATTCCACCCTCGCCTTCTCCCACAGAGTTGAAAAGTCCACTCTTATATCTGTGTCTCTTTTGCTGTCTCACATATAGGGTCATCGTTACCATCTTTCTAAATTCCATATATCTGCGTTAGTATACTGTATTGGTGTTTTTCTTTCTGACTTACTTCACTCTGTATAATAGGCTCCAGTTTCATCCACCTCATTAGAACTGATTCAAATGCCATTTTTTTTTAAAGATGAAAATCTACAGCTGGTAAACCATGAAGCAAATTCCATGGCAGTGGATGTTGTTCCTCACGTTGACAACCCAACCTTTGAAGAAGATGAAAGTCCTGATCAGGAGACCACTGTTCGAGAAATTAAATCATAAAATCTGTATCAATAGAAAACTTGAACCTTTAGTAATAACAGAACTGCCAATCAGGGCCTAGTTTACTACTAAGGAACTGGATAAACTTAATAAAATAAGAATGATACTGAAAGTGCTGAGATAACTCATATTATGCTATAGTTAAATGACTTAAAATATTAAACCTATTAACTTTTTCCACAAACACATTATAATATTTTTCATAGGCAAGTTTCCTCTTGATAGCAGTAGCAACATTTTTAAACATTCAAAACTCTTATCAAGTAATCATGTTTTCCATTTATAACAATTTTCTTATCAAAACATGTTTCTTTTAAAATGTGGAACAGCTATAATCACTTTATTTTATGATAGTATCTTAATTAAAAATAATACTACTTTAGCTTGGGCTATATGTGTCAGGGTTTTTCTCCAGGTGCTTATATTGATCTGGAATTGTAATTTAAAAAACAATGCAAACTTAGGCTAGTACTTCATGAAATATCTTTTAAGCTGCATTAAGTTGATAGAACAAGATTAAAGCAAAATACTCATTTTAACAATTTCTTATTTTAAAAATCAGGCTAAATTTACTTCATTTGAGTGTCAAGCATAGTTTTTTAGAGAATATGGACTGGACTGGATTGATTGGTATATTAATGACACCAATTTGACAAAAGATCATAGACACAAACTTTCCTTACAAAAACACTGTATAACTATTTCTCAAACCTTACTTATGGGACTTTCAAAAGTAGAACATATAAATCATCATGCCATTTGAGAATGATTTTGAATAAGTCACACAAAAATTGGTAATTGATCTCTGTGTATGAATTTGTCTACAGAAATTAGTCTATAGAAAATGTTTTCCAAATAAAGTTGACTGAAAATTGAGTTTATATTTTACCAAAATGGGCTTTATAAAATAACATTAGGTAAAATAAAATTCTATCTATGTAGCTATAAATTTCGTGAATGCATTTTCTTGGTGTTTGAAAAAGAATTGGTGTTGGGGGGTAGAATTCCAGGTGCCTTAATATAAAGTTTGAAGCTTCATCCACCAAAGTTAAATAGAGCTATTATAAAAATGCACTTTATATTTTCTGTGGCTTATCTTTGGTTTTAGAGTTTTGTTTCCAGTACAAATTCCAGCAGAATTTAAGCAAAAGCAGAATAGACATGTATTTTTGTTGGCTAAATGTAGAGTGGATGAAACCATTGCATTCTTGTACACTGATTTGAAATGCTGTAAATAGGTCCCGATTTATATTGATTCTCTTTAAATATAAAACGTAAATAAAATATTCCAATAAAAGTTTGTGTCTGGTATTTAGTAATCATATACTAACTTTTAACATATGCTTGGATTTAGGAGGAAAATGTTTAATGTAAATATTTGTTGATTTATTTGATTAATAAAAACTAAAACTTTAGTATTTGGGCTTCCCTGGTGGCTCAGATGGTAAAAAAAAATTCACCTGCAATGCGGGAGAGCTGTCTTCTATTCCTGGGTTGGGAAGATCCCCTGGAGGAGGTCATGGCAACCCACTCCAGTATTCTTGCCTGGAGAATCCCCATGGACAGAGGAACCTGGCAGGCTGCAATCCATGGGGTCACAGAGTCGTACATGTCTGAGCGACTAAGCACAGCACAGCGTGTTTACATATTTCACTACATAGTGAGGAACTGCTGCCATTATAAAATAACTGAATCTATCATGAATTATTTTTAAATGTCAACAAGGTAAATAATGAGGTTGACCACTGATAAGTTTTTTTCTTTTTCTTTTTTTATTGGAGGACAATTGCTCTACAATATTGTGTTGGCCTCTGCCACACATCAACACAGATCAGTCACAGGTATGCATATGTCCCCTCTCTCCAGAACCCTCCTCCTATTGATCACTGAAAATTTAGGGTTAGAAAAGGACCATGATGCCAGTCCATCTTTACACTGCTGCTGCTGCTTAGTCGCTTCAGTCATGTCTGACTCTGTGTGACCCTATGGATTATAGCCCGCCAGGCTCCTCTGTCCATGGGGATTCTCCAGGCAAAAATGCTGGGGTAGGTAGATTGCCATGCCCTCCTTCAGGGGATCTTCCCAACCCAGGGATCAAACCCAGGTCTCCTGCACTGCAGGCAGATTCTTTATCACTAAGCCACCAGGGAAATGTCCATCTTTATATTACAGAAAACATAAGGCCACTTTATTGCTTTATAATTACCTTTTCCTTCAGTCTTCTCTTTGGAAGTATCATTCTTTGGATGCTATTAATGGGTTAAAAGCAGCTCTTTATTTTGGCAAACATGTTAAGAATAAACAGTTGTTTGAAACACTTCAGAACCATGATTATGAAATCCAGGATATACATAATGTCTTCTGTGGCAATATGCCCAATGTGTGTGATGCCACACTATAAAGTTTCTCTATATTCTTAGGAAGTCTCTCTATATTCTTAGGAAGTTAATCATCTCAAGCTTTGCAGCAGTTCTTCTGGGGAGGCATTTATAATTTTTGAATATTTACTAGCTGTATGAACATATAATTTATAAACCAAAAATTCAGCCCTTGTAAATGTATGGTTCTAAAGATGGATAGAATTGTGCCCACCACAAGTGAATTTGAGAACATTACATTAACCAGAAGATCAGTCCTGGGTGTTTATTGGTAGGACTGACACTGAAGCTGAAACTCCAATACTTTGGCCATCTCATGTGAAGAGTTGACTCTGAAAAAGATCCTGATGCTGGGAAAGATCGAGGGCAGGAGGAGAAGGGGTCAACAGAGGATGAGATGGTTGGATGGCATCACCGACTCAATGGACATGGGTTTGGGTGGACTCTGGGAGTTGGTGATAGACAGGGAGGCCTGGCATGCTGTGGTTCATGGGGGTCACAAAGAGTCAGACACAACTGAGCGACTGAACTGACTGACTGACATTATCCCCTAAAATCCCTTCATATCCATTTTTAGTCAGTTTCTGCTCCCATTCCTAGCCCCCGGGAACCATCAATTAGCCTTTTGTCTCTATGGATTTGCCTATTCTGGACATTACATTTAAATGGAATCACACAATATATGGTCTTTTGTGACTGCCTTCTTCTACTTAGCATATTTTCAAGGTTTATCCATGTTGAAGCATGCATCAGTATTTCATCCTTTTTAATTGCTGAATAATATTCCAGTCTATGGGTATTCCATATTTGGTTATCCATTCATCAGCTAAAGAAAACTTGGATCGTTACCACTTTATGGCCATTATGGCTAATGTTCCTATGAACATTCATGTACAAGTCCTTGTGTAGATTTATGCTTTCAATTCTCTTGGGTATATGCAAAAAAGAGGAATCCATGTCACTTGTGAATTTTCTTCCTGGTATTATATTTTGATATAAATAAGAGTTTGAGCAACAGACTATATTATTTTCACATAGTCAAAATATAGGGCTTCCCTGGTGGCTCAGTGGTAAAGAATCTGCTTGCCAATGCAGGAGATGGGGGTTCAATCCTTGGGTCGGGGAGATCTCCTGGAGAGGAAATGGCAACCCACTCCATTCTTCCTGCTGAGAAATCCCATGGACAGAGGAGCTTCGCAGGCTACAGTCCATGAGGTTGCAAAAGTGTTGGATACAACTTAGAAACTAAACAACAACATGACATTCAAAATATAGGCTGATATTTTTAAACAGTGACAGTAGATATATTTGTATGTATAGGTAGTCTCCAACTTAAGATGGTGGGGTTTTATGAGAATTCATTTGTAAAAGTCACGTTGTGTTAAGATCATGGAAGAAATCAAAAAGGAAAGCAAAATATGCATAAAAACAAATGAAAATGAAAACATGACAACCCGAAACCTATAAAAGCAATGCTAAGAGGGAGGTTCATAGCAATACAAGCCTACCTCAAGAAACAAGAGAAACATCAAATAAATAACATAACTGTACACCTAAAGCAACTAGAAAAAGAAGAACAGAAGAAAGCCAAAGTTAGTAGAAGGAAAGAAATCATAAAAATTAGGGCAGAAATAACTGAAAGAGAAATGGAGACTATAGCAAAAATCAACAAAACTAAAAGCTGGATCTTTGAGAAGATAAATAGACAAACTGTTAGCCAGACTCATCAAGAAAAAAAAGGAGAAGAATCAAATCAATAAAATTAGAAATGAAAATGGAGAAATCATGACAACACAGAAATACAAAAGATTATAAGAGACTACTATGACCAATTATATGCCAATAAAATGGACAACTTGCACGAAATTGACAAATTCTTAGAAAAGTATAACATTCCAAAACTGAACCAGGAAGAAACAGAGAATCTTAACAGACCCATCACAAGCATGGAAATCAAACTGTAATCAAAAATCTTCCAACAAAGAAAAGCCCAGGACCAGATGGCTTCACAGGTGGATCCTACCAAAAATTTAGAGAAGAGCTAACACCTATCCTATTCAAACTCTTCCAGAAAATTGCAGAGGAAGGGAAACTCTCAAACTCATTCTATGAGGCCACCATCACCCTAATACCATAGTCAGACAAAGGTGCCACACACACACACACACACAAACTACAGGCCAATATCAATGATGAACATATATGCAAAACCCTCAACAAAATTCTAGTAAACAGAATCCAACAACATATTAAAAAGATCATACATCATGATCAAGCGGATTTTATTCCAAGGATACATTCTTCAATATCACAAATCAAACAATGTGATACACCATTATTACAAATTGAAAGATAAAAACCATATGATTATCTTAATATATGCAGAGAAAGCCCTTGACAAAATTCAACACCCATTTATGATTAAAAAGAAAAACAAACAAAACTCTCCAGAAAGCAAGCATGGAAGGATCAGACCTAAACAAAATAAAAGCCTTATACAACAAACCCACAGCAAACATTATCCTCAATGGTGAAAAATTGAAAGCATTTCCTCTAAAACAGGAACAAGACAAGTGTGCCCACTCTCACCACTACTATTCAACATAGTTTTGGAAGTCCTAGCCACAGCATTCAGAGAAGAAAAAGAAATAAAAGGAATCCAGATTGGAAAAGCAAAAGTAAAACTCTCACTGTTTGCAGATGACATGATCCTCTACATAGAAAACCCTAAAGATACCACCAGAAAATTGCTAGAGCTAATAAATGAATATAGTAAAATTGCAGGATATAAAATTAATACACAGAAATCCCTTGCATTCCTATACACTAAAAATGAAAAAACAGAAAGAGAAATTAAGGAAACAATCCCATTCACCATTGCAACAAAAATAATAAAATAGTTAGGAATAAATTTACCTAAAGAAACAAGAGGCCTATATATAAAAAACTACAAAATAGTGATGAAAGAAATCAAAGGTGACACAAATAGATGGAGAAACATACCATGTTCATGGGTCAGAAGGATCAATATAGTGAAAATGAATATATACCCAAACCAATCTATAGATTCAATAGATTGAAGCTACCAACAGTATTTTTCACAGAATTAGAACTGTCAGGGAACATTTAACAGAAGGATTCCTGCATGCTGTTTTCTATTTCTCAAGGATTCTCTGTTCCTTATCAGTTCCTATTCTGAGAATGAATAGAGCTGCACGCAGTTCTCAGGACTGAAATCATGGGAAAGGGTATCTGCTTGGATTCCTTTCAGCAACTCCCTTCAGTGACTCTTTTCAGCGTCAGCGACCTTGTATGTATTAGACTATCCATATTGTGGCTATTGATAAAATTTCATCCTGTGTAATAGCTGAGTAATCATCTTACTAAAGATATATAAGCCTACATTTCTGCTAATAAAGCACCCTTGCTCCATCAGAGCTTGGGTCCCCATGTCTTTCCTTCTCTTTTTCTTTCTTTCTCTCTCTCTCTTTCTCTCTTTTACTTTCTTATTATCGACTCTGGACCGCCAGGTTCCGGTCCATTAAAGGACCACAACAAGTGGCCCCCAGAACAGGGACCTGGTATATGTGGCATTTCAGACGGAGTGACTCAGGGCCTATTGAGGTTGGTAAGTACTCAGACATGGATTAAACGGCTGAAAAGCCCCATCATTTCTCTACTTTACTTCACCATTTGTTTAAAGCTCAGGGACTTTTGGTTTCATGCAAACGAATAGAGGCTTGCCTTCAAACAGTGGTTGAGTGTAATCCTTGGTTCCCTGATAAAAGCAGTTTTGATTTAGAAATTTGGCACTGGGTCAAAGAAAATGTTGAATGAGCCGCCAGACGGATAAAAAATATTCCAATTGATTTCTGGCCCTTATGAGCTCTCATTAAAGCTGCAATTCTGCCATTTCAATGTAATTCTAGCCCTCATGATATTCGACAACAGACATAAAAGTTGTTACATAAATATGAATTAGATGATGAAACTTTACAAAAGGCCCAATTAGAACAACATAAAATATTTCAGAACTTTCCTACAAATCCTTCCCTGGCTGCTCCAAATGTTCCTCCTCTGCCAGCAGACACAAATCCAAAAGTCTCTCCTTTGCTAGACTTACTCGCTCTCCTTGAAATTCTCCTATTTTTGTTATAAAAAAGAAATCTAACAAATGACGTCTCTTGACAGACCTTAGAAAAGTTAATGAAAGGAGAGCCTAATTTAAAGAGCCCTCATTCACTTTCTCAAGAGACACAAGAGGAACTCTATTTAGTGTAAAATAAACTACAAAAACAGTTTCTTACTCGCATCAGACTAGATTTACCTCTAAAATTATTTGTACTCCCTCTCTTCATTCTCCCATGGGACTTCCTGACCCAACAGCTCCAACCTTGATACAACAAAAACATGCCTAGGTAAAAACATGCCTAGGTAAAAGCTTATATCTTATCACATTATTGAAATAGACAACCCACTTTGCCTGAGATGTCAGCCTTAGACAGATGAGTACAACTTCAAGCCAGAAAAAGAAGTGTGAGACAAACAGACCTTTTAAATCTTAAAGCAGAAAACTATGAGATCTCTGTCTGTCTAGATATGTATGTATGTCTTTATCTCTGGATAATATTGCTGAGGTTAATTTATAAATGAGCTAAACAACAGTTCATGGTTTCTAAAAAAAAAAGGTACGATACATATTTTCAGTAAAAAAAGGTATAAGAAATGAAACTACATTTTATTAAGAAAACAAAGAAGTATGGCTTATAGATGGCTATTCTATGAATGGACAAATAAAGTGATGAATACAGAAAGTGTAAAAAAGGTTTGTGGAAAGTGTAACCCAGAAAGAAAGTTCTATATGAGAAAAAAAAAATATGTACAGATAAATGCAAAAAGTATACAAAAGGTTTATGACAAGTAGAAAAGTGTTTTATGCATGATACGAGTTTCTTAAGACATGATTTTACTAATAAGTGCTAACTATAGCTATATTATTTTCTATGTCACTTGTTTCAGAAGAATTTCTTACGTTAACAAATGTATGACTGAGCCTGTGATATAATGCTGATATGCAGTTCCATATGACATCAATGATTGTAACAATGTAACTCTAGATATGGGAAAAAACAACAAGAGAAAATATTTTCCTGGACCGAGAGGCTAGTAAGACAGTGGTCCAGAGACTTTTGCTACTTGCAAAGCCTGGTCCAATAACAGCACACTGAGTGGCCTATCAATGGAATCTTCCCTAAACCTGGGAATGAGCTTTCCCAACACCGTGAGACACAATGGCCATAAAATGCCCCCCAAACACGGTCAAATATGTGGCTATGAAGGACCCTACTGACTGAAAGTTGATACTCACCAGCTGCCTCTACAAAGATCACATCATGACCACTGCAAGCTGCTGACCTTCAACACCCCCTGAAAGGAGTTCAGGGCAGAAATCAAAAATAAGACACTCTATGCTCTGGAAAAAAAAAAAAAAAAAACAGAAAAACCAGCCTTCAGACAGTCAGATGTTTTCAGGTAAAGATTTTATGAGCCCAAATTCTTGCATCTTCTCATACCTAGAGAAACATTAATGTCATGAACCCAATGTCTGGTCCTAGTTCTCCTGGTAGCCCCTAAACAGCTTTTCTACTTCTCTTAATCTTTGGGCCATATACCTTTAACTTTCTTGTTAAGTGTTTCTTCCAGAATACAACAAATCTCCAAATGGTAGTATGACAAAAATATTCCCTGACCAACACCTAGACAATGCTGAAAAAAGTCACCTTATCATTCCATGGACTCTCATCTCCCTCTGTTAATACACCCTGACAGAAAACAGGCAAAGGAAACTCAAAACCCCATGATGCCCCTGTACAGCCTGAAAAAGCCAGAGTGGTCATCGCCCCCTTTCCCCTGAGACTGGATTCCCAAATGACAAAAAAGGAAAATAGGTAGACAGTTAGACATGAACAGGATATCAAAAGGGACCAAAATCCAAAATCAAGAAAATTAATGTTTATGGCTAATCATACAATTGTCGATTGGAGACCCCATGGTATGTGGTTATCTAACTGCTCAGATGATATTAACAGTACTGTGTATGACTGTGCTACTCAAGTAACATAAAAAGTTACTAATACTATGATAAAACATTACCATGATAAAGGACTTCTTGGCTGGCTTGACGATAAAATGACACCCCCCTCATCCTCAAATTGTCCTCGATAAACACATTGGGCCTGAACAATGAGACATCTGAAAACTTGTCATGAACACCAAAGAACTTAGAACTTAGACTGGACATTTCACAGAGAGTAATTATAGTCATAGTAACTATTTCTTTCATTATAATCAATCATATTTCATACAAGCTTGTATTCCCCTTCCTTTTGTTACAATTATATTTGTTGTTTACCATTGCCTTTATGCAAAAATTGTTAAAACTAAACAACCTCAATTAGTCAAGACCCTTTTAACAAATATAATAAATAAGGGTAAATTGTCAGGGAACATTTAACAGGAGGATTCCTGCATGCTGTTTTCTATTTCTCAAGGATTCTCTGTTCCTTATCAGTTCCTATTCTGAGAACGAGTAGAGCTGTGTGCAATTCTCAGGACTGAGGTCGTGAGAAAGGGTATCTGCTTGGATTCCTTTCAGTAACTCCTTTCAGTGACTTTTTTCAGCGTCAACGACCTTGTATGTATTAGACTATCCATATTGTGGCTATTGATAAATTTCATCCTGTGTAATAGCTGAGTAATCATCTTACTAAAGATATATAAGCCTACATTTCTGCTAATAAAGCACCCTTGCTCCATCAGAGCTTGGGTCCCCATGTCTTTCTCTCTCTTTCTCTCTTTCATTTTCTTATCGTCAACTCCAGACCGCCAAGTTCTGTTCCATTAAAGGACCACAACATAGAACAAATAATTTTACAATTTGTATAGAAACACAGTTCAGTTCAGTTCAGTTGCTCAGTCGTGTCTGACTCTTTGCAACCCCATGAATCACAGCACGCCAGGCCTCCCTGTCCATCACCATCTCCCGGAGATCACTCAGACTCATGTCCTAGAGTCCGTGATGCCATCCAGCCATCTCATCCTCGGTTGTCCCCTTCTCCTCCTGCCCCCAATCCCTCCCAGCATCACAGTCTTTTCCAATGAGTCAACTCTTCGCATGAGGTGGCCAAAGTACTGGAGCTTCAGCTTTAGCACCATTCCTTCCAAAGAAATCCCAGGGCTGATCTCCTTCAGAATGGACTGGTTGGGTCTCCTTGCAGTCCAAGGGACTCTCAAGAGTCTTCTCCAACACCACAGTTCAAAAGCATCAATTCTTCGGCACTCAGCCTTCTTCACAGTCCAACTCTCACATCCATACATGACCACAGGAAAAACCATAGCCTTGACTAGACGGACCTTAGTCGGCAAAGTAATGTCTCTGCTTTTGAATATACTATCTAGGTTGGTCATAACTTTTCTTCCAAGGAGTAAGTGTCTTTTAATTCCATGGCAGCAGTCACCATCTGCAGTGATTTTGGAGCCCCCCAAAATAAAGTCTGACACTGTTTCTACTGTTTCCCCATCTATTTCCCATGAAGTGATGGGACCAGATGCCATGATCTTTGTTTTCTGAATGTTGAGCTTTAAGCCAACTTTTTCGCTCTCCTCTTTCACTTTCATCAAGAGGCTTTTTAGCGCCTCTTCACTTTCTGCCAAAAAAGTGGTGTCATCTGCATATCTGAGGTTATTGATATTTCTCCCAGCAATCTTGATTCCAGCTTGTGATTCTTCCAGCCCAGGGTTTCTCATGATGTACTCTGCATAGAAGTTAAATAAGCAGGGTGACAATACACAGCCTTGATGTACTCCTTTTCCTATTTGGAACCAGTCTGTTGTTCCATGTCCAGTTCTAACTGTTGCTTCCTGGCCTGCATACAGATTTCTCAAGAGGCAAGTTAGGTGGTCTAGTATTACCATCTCTTTCAGAATTTTCCACAGTTTATTGTAATCCACACAGTCAAAGGCTTTGGCATAGTCAATAAAGCAGAAATAGATGTTTTTCTGGAACTCCACTTTTTCCATGATCCAGCAGATGTTGGCAATTTGATCTCTGGTTCCTCTGCCTTTTCTAAAACCAGCTTGAACATCAGGGAGTTCACGGTTCACGTATTGCTGAAGCCTGGCTTGGAGAATTTTGAGCATTACTTTACTAGCATGTGAGATGAGTGCAATTGTGCAGTAGTTTGAGCATTCTTTGGCATTGCCTTTTTTTGGGATTGGAATGAAAACTGACCTTTTCCAGTCCTCTGGCCACTGCTGAGTTTTCCAAATTTGCTGGCATATTGAGTGCAGCACTTTCACAGCATCATCTTTCAGGATTTGAAACAGCTCAACTGGAATTCCATCACCTCCACTAGCTTTGTTCGTAGTGATGCTTTCTAAGGCCCACTAGACTTCACTTTCCAAGATGTCTGGCTCTAGATTAGTGATCACATCATCATGATTATCTGGGTCGTGAAGATCTTTTTTGTACAGTTCTTCTGTGTATTCTTGCCACTTCTTAATATCTTCTGCTTCTGTTAGATCCATACCATTTTTGTCCTTTATCGAGCCCATCTTTGCATGAAATGTTCCCTTGGTATCTCTAATTTTCTTGAAGAGATCTCTAGTCTTTCCCATTCTGTTGTTTTCCTCTATTTCTTTGCATTGATCGCTGAAGAAGGCTTTCTTATCTCTTCTTGCTATTCTTTGGAACTCTGCATTCAGATGCTTATATCTTTCCTTTTCTCCTTTGCTTTTCACCTCTCTTCTTTTCACAGCTATTTGTAAGGCCTCCCCAGACAGCCATTTTGCTTTTTTGCATTTCTTTTCCATGGGGATGGTCTTGATCCCTGTCTCCTGTACAATGTCACGAACTTCATTCCATAGTTCATCAGGCACTCTATCTATCAGATCTAGGCCCTTAAAACTATTTCTCACTTCCACTGTATAATCATAAGGGATTGATTTAGCTCATACCTGAATGGTCTAGTGGTTTTCCCTGCTTTCTTCAATTTGAGTCTGAATTTGGTAATAAGGAGTTCATGATCTGAGCCACAGTCAGCTCCTGGTTTTGTTTTTGTTGCCAGTATAGAGCTTCTCCATCTTTGGCTGCAAAGAATATAATCAAACTGATTTCAGTGTTGACCATCTGGTGATGTTCATGTGTAGAGTCTTCTCTTGTGTTGTTGGAAGAGGGTGTTTGCCCTGACCAGTGCATTTTCTTGGCAAAACTCTATTAGTCTTTGCCCTGCTTCATTCCGCATTCCAAGGCCAAATTTGCCTGTTACTCCAGGTGTTTCTTGACTTCCTACTTTTGCATTCCAGTCCCCTATAATGGAAAGGACATCTTTTTGGGGTGTTAGTTCTAAAAGGTCTTGTAGGTCTTCATAAAACCATTCAGCTTCTTCAGCGTTATTGGTTGGGGCATAGACTTGGATAACTGTGATATTGAATGGTTTGCCTTGGAGATGAACAGAGATCATTCTGTCGTTTTTGAGATTGCATCCAAGTACTGCATTTTGGACTCTTTTGTTGACCATGATGGCTACTCCATTTCTTCTGAGGGATTTCTGCCCGCAGTAGTAGATATAATGGCCATCTGAGTTAAATTCACCCATTCCAGTCCATTTTTGTTCGCTGATTCCTAGAATGTCGACATTCACCCTTGCCATCTCTTGTTTGATCACTTCCAATTTGCCTTGATTCATGGACCTGACATTCCAGGTTCCTATGCAATATTGCTCTTTACAGCATCAGATCTTGCTTCTATCACCAGTCACATCCACAACTGGGTATTGTTTTTGCTTTGGCTCCATCCCTTCATTCTTTCTGGAGTTATTTCTCTACTGATCTCCAGTAGCATATTGGGCACCTAATGACCTGGGGAGTTCCTCTTTTGGTATCCTATCATTTTGCCTTTTCATACTGTTCATGGGGTTCTCAAGGCAACAATACTGAAGTGGCTTGCCGTTCCCTTCTCCAGTGGACCACATTCTGTCAGACCTCTCCACCATGACCCGCGGGCATGGCTTGGTTTCATTGAGTTAGACAAGGCTGTGGTCCTAGTGTGATTAGATCGACTAGTTTTCTGTGAGTATGGTGTTAGTGTGTCTGCCTTCTGATGCCCTCTTGCAACACCTACCATCTTACTTGGGTTTCTCTTACCTTGGGCGTGGGGTATCTCTTACCTTGGGCATGGGGTATCTCTTCACGGCTGCTCCAGCAAAGCACAGCTGCTGCTCCTTACCTTGGATGAGGGGTATCTCCTTACCGCCACTGTTCCTGACCTTCAACGTGGGATAGCTCCTCTAGGCCCTCCTGTGCCTGCGCAGCCACCACTCAATTAGAGAATCTAAAACTTTAATATTCCTACAAATTACCAGGATCTTGTTAAAATACACGCTCTCATTCTAAGGCCTGGAATGGGTTCTGAGATTCTGAATTTCTTTCACTTTTGCACCAACCTAGTAGCAAGCTCCCTGGTAATGCAGATTTTGGTGGTCCAGGGTCTGTACTTTGAGTACTAAAGTTTTAGATGGCTCTCCTCTAGCAATGCTCCACCTGTTTTGAATCTTACTGCTTCTAAACCTGCTTCAGACTGTAAAATATCAACTAAGCTTGTGAAATTCACTTCAAGTAAGAATCCAGTGGAATCTTGAGTGACAGCCTAAGCCTTTCCATGGCACAGGGTTTGGAAATGCTATTTGGTGTTTCCCAGTACCTTTCACATAGGTGTTTGAGACTCTGATTTAGAAGGCTGAGTCAGCTGGGAGACTGAATTTTGGATAAATGGGGTATTCAGCCCTGCATTGTATAACATTGTGTCCATAAATATGTGGCTTGGATAAATCAGAAAACGTGCGTGGTAGTAGACAAATGAGTTGGGAGACTATTACGGTGCAGCAGAAAAGTGATGTGAGGCTTATCTGAAGTGATAATAGGAGGGTGGAATGGACTTTTGAAAAGAAGAAGAGTAGTGTGTGTGTGTAACAGTGCAGGTGGTGAGAGTAGGAAGTTTAAGACTATTCTCAGGTTCCTTACATGCACCCCAGTGTTCATAGCAACACTATTCATAATAACCAAGATGTAGAAACAACCTAAGTGCCCATCAACAAATGAATGGATAGAGAAGATGTGGTATACATATATATATATCAATAAACACACATGACGGAATATTACTCAGTCATAAAAAAGGAATGGAGTAATACCATCTGTAGTAACATGGATGGACCTATAAAATATTGTACTAAGTGAAGTAAACCAGACATAGAAAGACAAATATAGGATAACAATAAAAATGAATCTATTTACAAAACAAATAGACTCACAGATACAGAAAACACTTTTCTCCAAAAAGAAAGGGGGATAGATAAATTAGAAGTATGGGACTAACAGATCCACACTATTATATATAAAATAGACAAGCAATAAGTATTTATTGTATAACACAGGGAACAAGGTTCAATATCTTATAGTAATCTATAATGGAAAATAATCTGATATATATATATATATATATATATATATAAAAAAAACTGAATCACCTTGCTGTACACCTGAAACTAACACCTCATTTTTTTAAATGTAAAAAAGGGTGGGGGGAGGGAAGACTGTTCCAAGGTTCTTAGCTTGAGCATCTTGGTAAACAGTGGTGCTTGGAACTATGAGAATGTAGTAGAAGAGACAACTTTGGGGAGGGAGGATACTAGAGAAAAAAATTACGCTTTGGACATATTGTCTTTGAGGTATCTATAAACCATATTATCAGACATATTGTACTCAGACAAACCCATGTTCAAACCCTAGCTCCACCATTTATTTAGTTATCTGATTTTAGGCAAGTTAATTTCTTTGAGCCTCCTGTTCATCTGCAAACTAAGGATGTTAAAATGTACAAGTTTATTAATGAGGGTCAAATGACTATCTGTGCATCCAGTCATAGATAGATATCGATATTACCAGCACAGTACCAGCAGTGATATCCATGGCAGTTTGTAATTCTTGTCCTTCTTCTCTAAAAACAATGTACACTTATATACACAATTGAATAGTGACATGGTCTATTTTTTAAGTCATTTTAAGAAAAATACTTCTATTTTCAAAGGCTTGAAATATAGTAGATGATCAAGACAAAACGTTATATTCCAGGAGTAATTTAAACGTGTTTTATTTTATTCACATAATCAACAAAATGTTTACTACAGCGGGAGCTCTCTAAATGCCCTGCTTCAAGCCAAAAGTGGGTCCACTTCTGTAACAGGGAGCATGTGGGTTTATCTGAATAGAGTTGCCCAGTAAAGAGACAGAAGAATCATCCAGCTCTTCACAGCCCTTGCCACAACTCTTACAGTTTAAGGGTATTGGAAAAGAATGTGGCTTGATGAGGAAGTAAAAAGGGGAAGGAAAGGTAAAAAATAAAGGATACTTCACATCTCTTTTTATTTGCCACATTTACTGATCTTTCACCAGGAAGATTTAAGAAATTATCTTCCTTAATACATATCCAAATTAGGATGGCTTTCCCCAAGCATTGCAGTTCCGGCTCTGGGAAGATTGCTGTCCACTGCCACCACTCCCCCTACACCGACCACCCCTGCCCCCCGCCTCCAAAAAGCTGCCTTGGGACTAATAACTGCATTTTAGGAAAAAAGAATCCAAAATTGGCCTTTTTTTCACTTTCAAGAAAAATCCCTGCTTGTAGTACACACCTGCTTTCTTTGAACTGGCCCACGTTTTGTGAGGGTTAAGCCACAGATGCTGCTCTGAGGCAGAGTTTTATGGCTCCTTGGCATCCGGGTGTGCCCCACCCCATTTTTTTTTAAGTCATATTTTTGAGGCTTCATTCTCAATATAGCTTGCCAAGAGACCCCCCCCCCCTTTATTTGTACGCTGCCTCTCAACTCTTTCCTTCCTATAAACGTTTTCACTTTCAGTTGTTGTGTGTTAGTTGCTCAGTCTTATCTGACTCTGCGACCCCATGGACTGCAGCCTCTGTCCATGGAATTCTCCAGGCAAGAATACTGGAGTGGGTTGCCATTTTCTTCTCCAGAGGATCTTCCAGACCCAGGGATTGAACCCAGGTCTCCTGCATTGCAGACAGATTCTTTCCCGTCTGAGCCACCCGAGAAGCCTCTTTAATTCTGGTGGGCTTAGTGACAGCAGTAAATAAAAATGTCCCTCAAATAATTTCTCATAATGATGTCTCACAAAGTACCAACTTCAAAGTGTTTAAGCAGCTGCATATCATTAACAAGGTACAGGCTGCCCTGAAAGGGATTCTTAAAGAACTGAAGAAAAAAATTGCTCAAAAATTATTATATCCAGTAAAGCAAAGTTGGACGACATTTTCTGTGGCTGATTACAATATTTAGAACAAATCTGGGAAGGAAGGAGCACACGGTGTGAAAAAAACTATATGGTTTCTGGAGATTTTATATTTTTATTGTATGGGCAGAAAATCCAAGAAAGATTTTTCAATCAGACAATGAATAGTATCAGGCTCCACTTTCTGTGTAACTCTGGCTAAGTCACTCCAGACTGCACATTTGTTTATGTACAGAGTGGGGAATGAGATATACATTGTGAGACTTCTGTAAGGATTATGTCAGACATTGTAAGTGAAATCGCTTTAGTACATGGTAAGAGAAGGCAATGGCAACCCACTCCAGTACTCTTGCCTGGAAAAATCCCATGGACGGAGGAGCCTGGTGGGCAGTCCATGGGGTCGCTAAGAGTCGGACAGGACTGAGCGACTTCACTTTCTCCTTTCACTTTCATGTATTGGAGCAGGAAATGGCAACCCACTCCAGTGTTCTTGCCTGGGGAATCCCAGCGACGGGGGAGCCTGGTGGGCTTCCGTCTATGGGGTCGCACAGAGTCGGACACGACTGAAGCGACTTAGCAGCAGCAGCAGCAAGAGCTCTTTAAACGTTAGTTCTGGAGAAGGAAATGGCAACCCACTCCAGTATTCTTGCCTGGAGAATTCCATGGACAGAGGAGCCTGGTTGGTGGGCTACAGTCAATGGGGTCGCAAAGAGTTGGACACGACTGAGCTACTGAACAACAACAAAACGTTAATTACTGCTACAGCTCCTTCCCAGAATGGCCGTTCGTTACTCCCAAATTCCAGAAACTATTTACTACAGTTTAACACCCTCAGCTGTAAAAGGATGAGAAGAAACAACACCTCTCTACCCGGGCCTCACTTATTCGCTCCAAAAACCGCTTTAAACTTTCGATTGGCAAAAGCCACTTAACTGGTGCCTGGACTCGCTTTGAAAGGACGCGCACCCAGTTCTCACCCCAATGGATTGTGGGAAGTGTAGTCCCGTGCTCCAGGTGCTTGAGTACAGAAAAGCGGGAAGCAAACTACAATTCCCAGAAGGGAAAGGAACAGGACTATTTCCCAGTCGGGCGTTAGCGCTGTGGGAGGGAATTGGCAATCTCGCTGCCTACGTGGGAGAGAAGGGAGGGTTGGGGGAAGTGTGGAAAACCAGAACTCAAGCGGCTGCCGCCTGAGGCAGATTTAGTGGGAAGAGAAGTAGAGGGGAGGAAAAGAGTGGAGGGGTGAGGTGAGGAGGGTATCTGGGTGGCTGCTCCAGGGCGGCATAAAGTTCTTCGCGATGTGGCTGAAGCCCGAGGAAGTGCTCCTGAAAAATGCGCTGAAGCTGTGGATGATGGAAAGGTCCAATGACTACTTCGTGCTGCAGCGGCGTCGGGGCTACGGGGAGGAAGGCGGCGGGGGACTCACAGGTAAGCTGTGGCCGTTACCCCCACCCTCGCTGGTACTTAAAGGAGGTGAGGGACAGTTACTCGTCGCCGCCCGCCGCCTGGTTCTCAGCCCTGGGCGGGGAGGGTGGGGGTGGGTGGGACTCGGATTCTTCTCCCCCTGCCACCACCTTTGCGTCGCCCTCACTGAGTCCTGAGAACGCCTCCCTGGACCAGCAGTCGCTCTTTGGGTGGGACGGCGAAAGGGAGCAGGGGGTTCTTTCTGAAGCCAAGGAAGAATCTGAGGTCAAGGAGGGGCTCTTGCAGAGGCAGAGTGCCCATGGGGGAGGGGGCTGGTGACAAGCGTTAGACGTGGGCAGATCGCTTTCAGGCTAGTGATCAGGGCCAGTTCGCAGTTGTGCACTTAACTTTTTCCCACAACCTCCCCTCCTCCCCCATCTTTAGCCACCATCCTGGGGGTTAGGGGGGTAATTGTGTGGGAGGACGGATGAGGAGAAAGGGAGGAACTCCAATCACATCTAAGGGGATCGGCGTCAAAAGAGAGATTCGGGAGTCGGGGTTGAGCGGGGGGTGGGTGGAGAGAGTCTGAGTGCGGGGAGAAGGTGAGGAGTAGGTCTCAGAATTGCTAATTCCTCCCCATTTAGCGTTTTTCACTTTGTCTCCAAGTTTTCGATCCTTGGGATCTCCTCCCAAAGTAACTGTTGTATTCGTTTCTCTCTTGAGTGTTTGGCGCTGGCTGCCCTTTCTTTCAGAGCCAAGGTTGTAAAGCAAACCGATTGAACTAACGGAAGTTTCTCTTCCCGCCTAATTCATCCTGCCTTCACTTCTTTGATTTACTAATCAAGAACTCTATTTATGTCTAGTCTGGGTACTTTGCTTTGAGACCAGCCTTCTTGGGCAGGTGCAAACTTTTGGTGCAAACTTTTGGTCACTGGAGAGACCAGAGCTTATTTTCGTGACAACTTCTAGTTCGATATTGTGGCCTTGAAGTGATGGTCCAGGATTAATTCAGCAGCGAGATGGAATGAGAAGGAAGTGTCTCAAAACCTGCTTGTTAGTCCCATCATAGTCTCCTGTTGAATGATGTTCAACAAATTCTTTCATTCATTCAACCTTAAGAGCCTACTGTGTGCCATATGGAATGCTAGTATACAAAGATAATTAATATTCAGTTCCCTGTCTTTGAAGTGATCATAATCGAGATAAGTGGCAGAGGGTCGGGTTTGAGGGAAATAATCAGCAAACCAGGCAAATTATAATTATGACCTGTAACTGCTAAACCAGGCGAATTGTAATTAGAACCGAATAACTGAAGGCATTGCTTTTTTTCTTCTGTTAAATGGTGTCTACCTCAGAGTTGAGAGGATAAAATGAAAGATTATAGGCACCAAATCAATGTGTATTGTTGAGATGGTGATGAACATGTGCTATTATTTCCTTTTTTTTCAAGATCTGGCTAGTGTGGTGAGAATTCTGAGGTCCTATGGGACATTTAAAAAAATATCTTGCAGGACCTATTCGTCCTATTCAGCTTCTAAAAGAGCCCTCTTGAAAATACCACCACAAAAATTGCCTGATTAAACTTCATGTTTTGCCACTTTATAATTTTCAAAAATTAGAAGTGTTATTTTGCAGAGGAGTCTTTCCATTTAATAGATTTATATATTTTCCAGATTAAAATTTGAGAATCAGTGTTCATATTTACCCAGTGATGTAATTTGCCCATTTGAGTCCATTGAAAACAGATCAGAATATATTTAAAATATATTTTCCAGCCCAGTGTTACAGCATAAAATTTTGTTTCCCCATAATTTTATTTGACCAGAAATTTTCTGTTGCTCCTGTTATGTCACTTTGTTACAACTACTGTATTCCTGGAAAGTAATAGGTGAATCAGATTTTTGAGAATCAAATCACTATTATATAGTAGTAAATATGTTTTTACTTGTTGCAAATTTTCTTTATATAATCACTCTTTGTTTTATTTGGGTTTTCATTTGACGCTGTAGTGTTTGTTTGTTTGTTTGTTGCCGCGTGACTTGTGGGATTTTAGTTTCTTGACCAGGGATTGAACCCAGGCCCCTTGGCATCGAGAGCCCGGGAGTCATAACCACTGGACCACCAGGGAATTCCTTTGACGTGCTTTTTCTTAAAGCATGCATCAATTGCACCAGTTTCTTATCTGTCTCCCACCCATTCGCATTTACTCTAGCCCCATCTCTGTAAAAGAAGAGAGGGTTTGTCTGAAGAAATAAACCAAGATTTCTGCCATACCTGTACGATGAGAACAGATATAGCCCCATTTTTGTGATCAGTTCGTATCTGAGCATATTTGTCTTTATCTGTGGTGTGGTAGAATGGTTGAAATTACCACATGAGAGCTACCACTATTATATTTCATGTAAATTAAAATGGATCAGAATGGAGCAAGGAGTTGTTTTTAAGGTTTATTTGGTTCTTTTTGGTCCAGAGCAAAAGTGTGTGCTGATTTCCATGGCTGCTCAATTACTGTATTCTTAAAATTGTGAACCCAACAGCTTTGCTGTGCTTTACCGCAAATACACATTTGGATTCACTCTCATAGGAGATTGATTCTGTGCCAGTATAAGCTTGCCTTTGTCCATTTTGTTTGCTAAAATCCAATGCTACATGTTCTCCCTTTAAGAGTTTCATTTATACATTTTATTTTAATGAAGAAAATGAACACCTAGAGATGCTAATATTGTACTTTTTTTTTTAAGATTTCATTTCTTGGCCATGTGATAATTGGCAATAAGCACCACCAATGTAATGAATTTAGCTGTGGATTTGGAGAAGTTAGTTGGCTCTTTTTAAAAAAATTCTAGTAATGGAATTGGATCAATAGAGAACCCTAGGATGGTTTTAGCAGGTGACTAACTTGGAAGTTAGAATTCTGAAGTCCTTTTCTAAATTTTCTGAAACACTTCTAGTGGATATCTTAGCATTTGGTAAGATTACTTACCATTGTATCATACTTAATTGTCCTAGTTCCCAGCGGGGTAGAATATCTTGTGAAAAATTTTTTATACATAAGATTATTTTTCAGATAAAGTGATTTTCATTTAGAGAAGTAATTCACCCTTCTAGATTTTTGCAGTTACCTTGCAGTATTCCTTGTTCCTCCTGGATGATAAGGGTAATGACTTTTCTCTGGCACTTACCACTTGGCTTGATGTAATTAAAAATAATTTATGCATATTTGGCTTATTAAGCACAAATCAACAATTTGCTTGTCAGATGGTAGCTACTACATGAGTGAAATTATGGGGCTACATTCTATTAAGTACTCTAGTATGGGACCTAGGAAGGTCTGCCGATTAGGAAGCTTTAATTTAGATAGTTTGTTGAGAGTATTTTACTCTTTTTAAAAAATTTTTATTTATTTGGCTGCACTGGGTCTTAGTGGCAGCATGTGGGATCTAGTTCCCTGACCAGGGTTTGAACCCTGGCTCCCTGCATTGGGAGCTCAGAGTCTTAGTCACTGGACCACCAGGGAAAACCCAGTATTTTACTCTTGAATTTTCCATATCTGAATAGTGTGAGCAGGTTCTTGTGTGTTGACTGACAGTCTCCTTCAGTAGACCTTACTTTTTTGTGATGTAGAATTAGACTAAGAAATAAAACATGAAAATGGAGGATGTTTCCTTATCCCTTTTTGCATCTTGGCACCACTACTTTGAAATTAAACCATCTGTAAACACTAGAACATGATAATATTTGAAATGAGCTTCCCATTTTATGATATTTATATAAACTTAATAAGTCACTCTGTGAGTTATCATAAATAAACACACACATAAAAATCAATTAGGTAGCCTTTAAAAAAGTTCTTCATGACCATCCCTCAAAAATACAAGGTTTTTCTCTCCCTTTTCCCTATTCCCAACTCAAGGACCCAACTCTGAAAATGTTCTCAAGTTTTCCTTAGCAAAATATTCCTGCATTCCATACTCACAAAGGAACCAGCTGATAAAATTTTGGCCTTCCAGATATCTCATTACTGGAACCTGGGTGCTAAATAGTGGCCTTGACATTTCATTTTACATAAGGAAAGATCAACCCTCCCACCCAGTCCACCGCCCCCGCCCCACCACAGTGTAAATTAATAAATATCATTTTGGCTTATTAAAGAGAAAAATCCCATGGGGCAACCCCTAGGGAGGCAAATCACACTGTATGCTCCCCTCTCGTCTTCCCTTCCTGGAACGTGTATCCATGTGAAATCCAGTAAATAGTTGCCTTTAAAGATCTCGTAGAATGATGAAGGACAGCTTTGCAGGAGGTTTTGAGACATAAAGGATTGTCAGTGTCATCACTTTTTCTAGGGAGTAACGGAAGGATTATTGAGTGCATACCTGTGAGCTTCAGGCCTTTCTTCACATACCTGTTAATATACTGCTCTCTTGCCCTTTTCCCTCCTCTGCTTGCTGCTAGGATCTTTCCTCCCTTAAGCGTAGCCTGGGAACCACCACTCCAGTTCACCTTAGGGTCATGAATCCTCAATCCTCAAGAGTTAAAGTGATAATGATGTGGATTGTGTGCAAAGAGGTTGATTTCTTTTCTTTTTTTTTGGTTAAGATATTGGAGGTTTATAATGTAAGTGGGAAATTAATATTTAATGTCAAGTAGATTTTGTTCTAATGAAAACAGAATACTAAGAAGTGATGACACTGACCAACCTTCATTTTTCAAAACCTACAGACCTGTTTGTTCTTGTCATATCATCCAAAGAAATCTTTGAAGGTAATTTTTACTTAATTTCACCTGTATCAAAATGTCCTAGAAAGGGAAGTGAGCACAGTGTGATTTGCCCTCCCCAGGGGTTACCCTCATGAGATTTTTCTTTTAAGTAAGTCAACTACAAGTCAAAATCCATAAATGCATGAATGCACCACCTAGTCCGGTGATTCCATGTACCCCATTAACCCTATTTCCTTTATCTTTCCTGATTCTTTAATATTTTTATGTGTCTGTTTAGTTGTGATTGTTTTATAAAAGCTTTGTCACGTGTAAACTGGGAACATAACTTATCTTCAGTATCTCATGGCACTGTTACGTGAGTCAATTGCGTTTTGAAACGTGAGCAACTGATTAAAAAATTTGACACTCATTTATCTGTTGATAAAGGAATGATTTGTTTAGTGGCATTTTTTAATTAATTAATTTAAATTGGAGGATAATTTATTTACAATATTGTGGTGTTTTTTGCCTTACTTCAACATGAATCACCCACGAGTGCACATGTGCCCCCCGAACCCCCCTCTCTCCCTACTCCATCCCTCTAGGCTGTCCAGGGCACTGGCTTTGAGTGCCCTGATTCATGCATCAAACTTACACTCTCCATCTATTTCACATATGGTAATGTACATGTTTCAGTGCTATTCTCTCAAATCATCCCACACTCCCCTTCTTCCACATAGTCCAAAAATCTATACTTTACACTTGTGTCTCTTTTGCTGCCTTGCATATAGGATCATTGTTACCATTTTTCTAAATTCCACATATATGTATTAATATACTGTATTGGTGTTTCTCTTTCTGACTTACTTCACTCTGTATCATATGCTCCAGTTTCATCCACCTCATTAGAACTGACTCAAATGCATTGTTTTTTATAGCTGAGTAATACTCCATTGTGTATATGTACCACAACTTCCTTATCCATTCATCTGCCGATGGACATCTAGGTTGCTTCCATGTCCTGGCTATTGTAAACAGTGCTGCAGTGAACACTGGGGTACATGTGTCTCTTTCAGTTCTGCTTTCCTCGGTGTGTATGCCCAGCAGTGGGATTTCTCGGTCATATGGCAGTTCTATTTCCAGTTTTTTAGGGAATCTCCACACTGTTCTGCACAGTGGCTGTACTAGTTTGCATTGCCACCAGCAGTGTAAGAGGGTTCCCTTTTCTCCACACCCTCTCCTGCATTTACTGTTTGTAGACTTTTTGATGGCAGCCATTCTGACCAGTGTGTGATGATACCTCATTGTGGTTTTGATTTGCATTTCTCTAACAATGAGTGATATTGAGCATCTTTTCATGTGGTTTTTTTTTTTTTCATGTGTTTATTAGTCATCTGTATGTCTTTGGAGAAATGTTTGTTTAGTTCTTTGGCCCACTTTTTGATTGGGTTTTTTGATTTTCTGGTATTGAGCTGCATGAACTGCTTGTATATTTTGAACATTAATTCTTTGTCAGTTGCTTCGTTTGCTATTTTCTCCCATTCTGAAGGCTGCCTTTTCACCTTGCTTATAATTTCCTTCATTGTGCAAAAGCTTTTGAGCTTAATAAGGTCCCATTTGTTTATTTTTGTTTTTTTAATATAAATTTATTTATTTTAATTGGAGGTTAATTGCTTTACAATATTGTATTGGTTTTCCCATACATCAACATGAATCTGCCACAGGTATACACGTGTTCCCCATCCTGAACCCCCCTCCCTCATCTCTCCCCATACCATCCCTCTCGGTCGTCCCAGTGCACCAGCCCCAAGCATCCAGTATCATGCATTGAACCTGGACTGGAGATTCGTTTCATATATGATATTATACATGTTTCAGTGCCATTCTCCCAAGTCATCCCACCCTCTCCCTCTCCTACAGAGTCCAAAAGACTGTTCTATACATCTGTGTCTCTTTTGCTGTCTCACATACAGGGTTATTGTTACCATCTTTCTAAATTCCATATATATGCGTTAGTATACTGTATTGGTGTTTTTCTTTCTGGCTTACTTTACTCTGTATGATAGGCTGCAGTTTCATCCAACTCATTAGAATTGACTCAGATGTATTCTTTTTAATGGCTAAGTAATACTCCATTGTGTATATGTACCACAGCTTTCTTATCCATTCATCTGCTGATGGACATCTAGGTTGCTTCCATGTCCTGGATATTATAAACAGTGCTGCGATGAACATTGGGGTACACGTGTCTCTTTCAATTCTGGTTTCCTCAGTGTGTATGCCCAGCAGTGGGATTGCTGGGTCATAACGCAGTTCTATTTCCAGTTTTTTAAGGAATCTCCACACTGTTCTCCATAGTGGCTGTACTAGTTTGCATTCCCACCAACAGTGTAAGAGGTTTCCCTTTTCTCTACACCCTCTCCAGCATTTATTGCTTGTAGACTTTTGGATCACAGCCATTCTGACTGGTGTGAAATGGTACCTCATTGTGGTTTTGATTTGCATTTCTCTGAGAATGAGTGATGTTAGCATCTTTCATGTGTTTGTTAGCCATCTGTAAGTCTTCTTTGGAGAAATGTCTATTTAGTTCTTTGGCCCATTTTTTGATTCGGTCATTTATTTTTCTGGAATTGAGCTACATAAGTTGCTTGTATATTTTTGAGATTAGTTGTTTGTCATTTGCTTCATTTCCTATTATTTTCTCCCATTCTGAAGGCTGTCTTTTCACCTTGCTTATAGTTTCCTTTGTTGTGCAGAAGCTTTTAATTTTAATTGGATCCCATTTGTTTGTTTTTGCTTTTATTTCCAATATTCTGGGAGGTGGATCATAGAGGATCCTGCTGTGATTTATGTCAGAGAGTGTTTTGCCTATGTTCTCCTCTAGGAGTTTTCTAGTTTCTGGTCTTACGTTTAGATCTTTATTCCATTTTGAGTTTATTTTTGTGAATGGTGTTAGAAAGTGTTCTACAAGTGGTTGACCAGTTTTCCCAGCACCACTTGTTAAAGAGATTGTCTTTTCTCCTTTGTATATTCTTGCCTCCTTTGTCAAAGATAAGGTGTCCATAGGTGTGTGGATTTATCTCTGGGCTTTCTATTTTGTTCCATTGATCTATATTTCTGTCTTTGTGCCAGTACCATACTGTCTTGATGACTGTGGCTTTGTAGTAGAGCCTGAAGTCAGGCAGGTTGATTCCTCCAGTTCCATTCTTCTTTCTCAAGATTGCCTTGGCTGTTTGAGGTTTTTTGTATTTCCATACAAATTGTGAAATTATTTGTTCTAGCTCTGTGAAAAATACCATTGGTAGCTTGATAGGGATTGCATTGAATCTATAGATTGTTTTGGGTAGTATACTCATTTTCAGTATATTGATTCTTCTGATCCATGAACATGGTATATTTCTCCATCTGTTAGTGTCCTCTTTGATTTCTTTTACCAGTGTTTTATAGTTTTCTATATATATGTCTTTAGTTTCTTTTGGGAGGTGGGTCCTAGAGAATCTTGCTGTGATTTATGTCAGAGTGTTCTGCCTGTGTTTTCCTCTAAGAGTTTTATAGTTTCTAGTCTTACATTTAGAACTTTAATCCATTTTGAGTTTATCTTTGTGTATAGTGTTAGAAAGTGTTCTAGTTTCATTCTTTTGCATGTGGTTGACCAGTTTTCCCAGCACCACTTGTTAAACAGATTGTCTTTTCTCCATTGTATATTTTTGCCTCCTTTATCAAAGATAAGGTGTCCATAGGTATATGGATTTATCTCTGAGCTTTCTATGTTGTTCCATTGATCTATATTTCTGTCTTTGTTAGTGCCATTTTCTTTACCCGAAGAGCAAATAAAGATCTATATTTGTACCATTTTTTTCTGGTAATTACTTTTCCCATGTTGTATCCGACAAAGGTTTGTATAGTCAAAGCTATGGTTTCTCTAGTAGTCATGTACGGATGTGAGAGTTGGACCATAAAGAAGGCTTGAAAGTGAAAGTCACTCAGTGGTATCTGACTCTTTGCGACCCCATGGGCTGTATAGTCCATGGAATTCTCCAGGCCAGAATACTGAAGTGGGTAGCCTTTCCCTACTCCAGGGGATCTTCTCAACCCAGGGATCAAACCCAGGTCTCCTGCATTGCAGGCAGATTCTTTACCAGCTGAGCCACCAGGGAAGCCCAAGAATACTGGAGTGGTTAGCCTATCCCTTCTCCAGCAGATCTTCCCGACCCAGGAATCAAACCAGGGTCTCCTGCATTACAGGCAGATTCTTTACCAACTGAGCTATGAGGGAAGCCCTTAGTGCTGAACTGTGGTGCTGGAGAAGACTCTTGGGAGTCCCTTGGATAGCAAGGAGATCAAACCAGTTAATCCTAAAGGAAATCAACCCTGAATACGCATTGGAAAGACTGATGTTGAAGCTCCAATACTTTGGCCACCTGATATGAAGAGCTGATTCACTGGAAAAGACCGTGATGTTGAGAAAGATTGAGTTCAGGAGGAGAAGGGGGCGACAGAGAATGAGATGGTTGGATGGCATCATTGGTTCAATGGACATGAGTTTGAGCAAACTCTGGGAGATGGTGAAGGACAGAGAAGCCTGGCATGCTGTAGTCCATAGGGTCACAAAGAATCAGGCATGACTTCATGACTGAACAACAACTTATAGAAATTGATTTGGAGTAGTTTTTGTTCAGTCACTCAGTCATATCCAACTCTTTGCAACCCCATGGACTGCAGCATGCCAGGCTTTCCTGTCCTGCACCATCTCCTGGAGTTTGCTCAAACTCAGGTCCATTGAGCCAATGATGCCATCCAAACATCTCACCCTGTGTCACTCTCTTCTCCTCCTGCCTTCAGTCTTTCTCAGCATCATGGTCTTTTCCAGTGAGTCACCTTTTCGTATCAGGTGGCCAGAATATTGGAGCTTCAGCATCAGTCCTTCCAATGAATATTCGTGACTAATTTCCTTTAGGATTGACTGGTTTGATTTCCTTGTTGTCCAAGGGACTCTCAAGAGTCTTCTCCAACAACACAGTTCGAAAGCATCAATCCTTTGGTGCTCAGCCTTCTTTATAGTTCTACTCTCACATCCATACATGACTACTGGGTGAGCAATAGCTTTGACTAGACGGACCTTTGTTGGCAAAGTGATGTCTCTGCTTTTTAATATGCTGTCTAGGTTTGTCATAGCTTTTCTTTGATGGAGCAGGCATCTTTAAATTTTGTGGCTGCAGCCAATGATTTTGGAGCCCCCAAGAAAACAAAATCTGCCACTGTTTCCACTTCCCCCCTCTATTTGCCATGAAGTGATGTGACTGGATGCCATGATCTATACAATATGCAGTGATAACACTGCAAAATCAAAACAGTGATATTTAACAGGACTTAGACTAAAATAGCAGGACAGCATTTCTTTTTGATCTGTTATTGCCCCAAACCCAGAAGTCCTCAGACAGTGCTTCTGTAGATACAAGCATCACTTGTCTTTCTGAGTGGTGTCAAAGAGTGTGTGTAACTCTAGTTGTCTTTGTTATATTTTTCAAAACATAATACTTGAAGAAGAAATAACCATTCAGCTGGTGAAAGGCCATGCTTCTGGTGGGCAGCTGTGGAAGGAGTATGGATGTAAAATAAGCTAAAAATTAATAAAATAAAGGGGACTATACTGTTTCCCATGTTGCTGTACAGCTATGACATGGATTTTATATTACTTTTATGTTAGAAAATCTGCCCAGTTTTCCTTCTTTTGCTGCTGCTATATGAGCACCACAGATAAGAGTGAATCCTAAATATGATATTACAAGATGCATTCACTCAACAGATAATTACCAAGTGACTTCTAAAAATCAAGCCCTGTTTTAGGTGCTACAGATAACAGCAGTGAGCAAAACAAAATCCCCGTTTTCATGGGGCTAACATTTTAGTTGAGGGAGGCAAATTAATATATGGCTGGTAGCAGTAAACGCTATAAAAAAAATAAAGTAAGGTATAGTAATAGAGAGGGGAGAGGATTGATAGTTTAGATAATTGTGGTTTAGGAATGCTTCCTTAAGGTGACCTATGAGTAGAAACCAGAGGAACTAGAGTACATGAGCCAAGCCGATAATTTAAAACAGACTGAATATACATAATTCTGTCTAGGAATTTCACTGTGAAAAGAAGCAGAGAAATGGATGGTAGCCGGCTACTGGTTTGGATGTTGGGTATACAGTGGTGAATAAAACAAAAATAGTTTATACCCCCACAGACTTTATAATCTGGTAGGACAGACACATAATAAGTAAGCAAGCAAATATATAATTATTGGGATAATCAGTAATAATATCTGCCTGATGTGAGTGGCTTATGAATAGTCATGCATGCCGAGTATTTGAAACTCCCAAAGCAATTTTCCAGGGCCGGATCTGGTGTAAAGTATGCTTTATCTAATTTCCTGTTAAATGATACAAAGATTTCCTAAAAGCAGTGATTAATAACAATAGGTGGTATTTTGGTAGCAGAATTCCAGCATGACATCTGTGGAGCAACTTGTCAAAAGCCAGTTTGGATTGTTTTTTAAAATTAAATCAGCCATCTCTCAGCACTAACAAGATCTGGGATGTGGCTTGGTAGAGAGGAATAATATGCTAGTGCAGAAGCAAAAGATGGCAGTTGTTGGGGATACAGAAAGTACTCCAGATTCACTTATTTGTGGCTGAAAATAGGAAACTCAAGATATATTGCCCTTAGCAACCAGACGGGTCTGTTGAAGAGCAATGCCTTCATCTATAGAAGAGGAAAACCTGGAAAACTGGAGATAGAAAATCAAAAGGACTTGAGAATGAAACCTTTGTTGTTTTTTGTCTCCACTGCCCTTTGAATTCAGTCTAGATGGTTTTGTTTTTTCTTTCACTCCAGTATAAAAAAGTGAACCTTTAAAACAAGAGGTAATCACATTTGTTGATTTTTATCCTTAAATTAGTTGCCCTCTTGTTTTAAACTGACCAAAATCATAGCCAGCTTTAGATCTTCTAAACAATGTTTTTAAAATACTGTACTATATATGAGTTTCCATTTGCTGCCACACTTGCTTTTTGCTTTGCCCCTAGGAATTCAGATGTTGTTATTTTCTTTAATTTTCTGAGGGTTATTCTTTTTGCGCCTTGATGCATAAGTTTTGAAGTGTATTAAGGTGCTGTAAATAAAGATGGTAACAATTCTCATATTTCTCTGATTTAATCTTTAGAAGTATAACTGTTTTTAATGGATAGTTCTTATATTCTTTTTTTCCCTATGACATTGTAATCTGCCATTTATGCTCAGTTACTTACCTTTACAAAATTCTAAATCCTTTAATGAAACAAAGCTTTATTTTCAGTTAGGGAAGGAAATGAGTGCTTATGTATATCTAGTTTTCAAGTAAATGTCTGTAAAAAATGCAAGGAGAGGGAAAATAAGGCAAGATAATTATTTTTATTAACTTTTCTAAAGCTTTTAGTGTAAAGTTGACAGCTTTCAAAATGTCAACTATGTCTGTTGGATTACTGTAAAAGAAGAGTTCACAATCTTGTTTTAAGGACTTAGAACTGGCAGCAAAAGCAGTAGAAAGAGGAAGACCTGTGGCCTTTACTGAGAACATTACTTTCTCCTATTTGAATGTATTTCCTACTAAGTTTACCAATTAGTTTGTTCATCAACATTTAATGAACCTGAGATTATAAAAAATTCAGTAAAGGTGTACTTGTTTGACTTTGTAAACCTGGCAACTGAAGACAAGATACAGAATCCATTATAAAGTTTCAACAGTCATTTCTATGGCCAAATTTTATAATTGAGTGTTTTACTTAGAATGGAAATTAAATGTTCTTTGTATTAGGAAGTGCATTTTAATAACTTCTGCAGCTGGAGCAGTGTTGCCTTACACAATGTCCTCAATCTAGTGTACAGGCAGAAAAAGCCACTTGTCAAATGAAAGTGTACTAAACTAGCACATTGATAATGAGTACCAAGCTTTGGCTATTTTATAGTGTCCCTTCCTCCAACACTCAGCCTACTTGTTCATATTATTATTAACCTAATATAAGAAAAAAAAATGTTTATCAAATTTGCAGGTGGCTGAAAATTGAAAGTAACAGTTAATACCATAGATCAGTTTTCTCGGTACTGACTGCATGTTAGATTCAACTGAGAACCTTTTTAAACAAACTAAATGACACTGGAGTATTTATGGGTAAAATGATATGATATTTGGGATTTACTTTAAAATACTCTAGGAGGGAATAATGATAGAAGATTGGTAAACTGTTGGTAATTATTGAAGTTATGTCATGGGTACCTAGAAGTTTTAGTTTATTATTCTCTTTTTGAAAGTTTTTATAAAACACAGTTAAGGAAAAATAGAATGCCTGGGCCCTACCCCAGATGAATTAAATTAGAATCTTCAGGCTTTAGTGGTTTTAAAAGTTGAGCTTGAGTAGTTTGTAAAACTCCTCCAGGGCTTCCCTGGTGCCTCAGTGGTAAAGAATCTGCCTGTCAGTGCAGGAGACATGGGTTCAATCCCTGATCGGGGAAGATCTCACATGCCCCAGAGCAACTAAGCCCCTGTGCCACAACTATTAAGCCTGTGCTCTAGAGCTACTGCTGCTGCTAAGTCCTTCAGTCGTGTCTGACTCTGTGCGACCCCATAAACGGCAGCCCACCAGGCTCCCCCGTCCCTGGGATTCTCCAGGCAAGAACATTGGAGTGGGTTGCCATTTCCTTCTCCAGTGCATGAAAGTGAAAGGTGAAAGTGAAGTCACTCAGTCGTGTCCAACTCTTCGAGCTAGGGAGCTGCAACTACTGAGCCCACGCACACTAGAGCTATTGCTCCGCAACAAGAGAAGCCACCACAATGAGAAACCCTCAAACCACAGCTAGAGAGTAGCCCCCACTTGCCGCCACTAGAGAAAAGCCTGTGGAGTGATGAAGACCCAGCACAGCCAAAAATAAAATACATTAAAATAAATAAATCTTAAAAAAAAAACCCTCCCCCAAATGATTCAAACTTGCAGTTACAGTTGAGAATCACTATCATGGAAAATAAAGTCAAGATTCAGATATATCTGGACAAGTTAAAAGCTCAGTTGAAATCAATGAGATGAAATTTAACATAGGTAAATGTAAACTGTATTTATGGGTTTTTTTTAAATCAACTGTACAGGACAGAGAATACCTAGGTTGGTGCTTGTGTTTGTGAAAAAGGTCAAAGTAGGTTAATTTATCACAAGGGTAGTATGATGATAATATGACATCATGACTAGAAAGCTAGTATGATCTTTGGCAGCATTAATAGAACCATGTAGCCTACAGTATAAAAAACCTCCATTTGTTCAGATCTTATCTCATATTCAGATTTGAAAGACACATTTTATGAGACTTTGATGAATAGGTATGTTAAGAGAAATAATAAGAGACTCAGACAATCTCTTACAACAAACAGGTGAAAGAACTAGGTCTATTTTAAGCCAGGAGATGAGAAGAATAAGCACAGGGAGACAAGAGAACTATAATCATATTAATAATATTTGAAGGCCTACCGTATTGAATAGATCATATATTTTGTATGGCTCCAAAGTTGCAAAAGTAGTATTTACCCTAAGGAAGACCATCATTTTCTATTTTTTTTAAAGTGTGTAAGAAATACTTTCATTTTTCTATGTTAAAGGTTAAAAAAATGTTCATTTCAGAAAATATGTATAGGTGTGAAAAAGAAAATAATGACCACCTATCATCCTGCTGCCCAGAGATAACCAGTCTGGGCTCAGTGCAAAATGATAACAGGGGGAAGAAGAAAGAAAATGTACAGGGCTCTATGTTAAAAAGTATTAAAGCAAGCATGCGGCCCTTCTGGCATGAGGCCCTATGGATAGGTCATAAGCTCATGAAGCCAGCTTTAATTATATAACATCTAGAAATTTACAGTTCACCCCTGAACAACATGGAGTTTCAACTGAATGGGTCCACTTTATGTGGCTTTTTTCCCCAATAAATACAACAGTATTATACAGTCTTCAGTTTGTTGAATCTGCGGATGTGGAGCTGCAGACATGGAGGGCTGACTATGAAATTATATGCAGTTTTGACTTGCGTGGGGGTCGATACCTCTAACCTCTGCGTTGTTCATGGGTCAATTGTAAAAATATTTTAGAAATAAGTTTCTAATTAGTAGAAATTCCCACCAATGCAATAGGCTGCCTTGGGATAACTCTGGAGTTAAAAAGGGAAAAGCTAGGCTTCCAATCAGGGATACTATAGAATAGATGAATGTGTCAGTGGTTGGACTATATGTATGACATGCTAGGATATTTTTTCATCTCTGATATCAATCATGCTCTATCTCTATCCATCCAAAAATAATTGGTTCATGAACAGTTCATTACCCGCAAGTTGTCTGTTTTTTAAAATCATAGAACTTTGCTTTTTGTTATCTTGCTGTATCATTTAATAAAAAATATTTCATATCAACTATGGTGATGGTTTCTTTCAGAAGTTTGTTGCTATTTATCTGGCAGAGTGCTATAAACTGCACAGACCTTTAACAGGTTGTAGAACATTACCTTAATCAGCTATAGACATTCAAAAAAATGATTTGACTTTCTTGATATTTTTAACTCTCTTGTTCTGTCCTGCAGCTGCAGTATTCTTTTCCCAATTTACTATTGCTATGCATGCGTGCTAAGTCACTTCAGTCATGTCCAGCTGTCTGTGACACTATGGACTGTAGCTCACTAGGCTCCTCTGTCCATAGGATCCTCCAGGCAAGAAGACTGGAGTAGGTTGCCATGCCCTCCTCCAGGGGATCTTCCCACCCAGGAATTGAACCCATGTCTCCTGAGGCTCCTGCATTGCAGGCAGATTCTTTACCTCTGAGCCATCAAGGAAGCCCGTTTCTATTGCTATAGATCTTCCCATATGTAGGCTGATTCATGACCTTGGATGTTCAGGCTGTCAGATGATAAACCTCTGTTTATATGGAAAAGCAACCCAAAGTTCTCTGCTTATTTTCTTGTACTTCTAGAACCCAGACATTGGTACATATTAATTCCTGAATGACTTGCAGGGACTTGATGATGATTATAGCTTAATAAGCTGGAAGACTTTCCCAAGTGACTTGAAATTTATTGCACTAGCTTCCTAATTATTTGTTGCATGGTTTTGCACTAGCTGCCAGATTTAAGCACTTACCAAAACTGACCAGTTTCCTTTCTGCATAGTGTAAAGCACTTATAATCTTGCAAACATTTCTGTTGCAAAAACAGTGACCTTTCATGCCAGTGATTTTGACTACTTTGTTCCCAGTCTCAAACTTTCTGTCGAAAAACTAATTTTTCTTATGTTACTCAGAAATAATGATCTGTAGTCTCTCCTTTCCTTTCTGCCTCCTCATACATCCACACTCCCATGTTAACTTTCAGCTGAGCCAAGCTTTTCTTTACCTCTTTGTTCTTTTTCCCATTCTTCTAATACTGCTTTTTCTAGTATATATGAAGAAGGAAATAGACTTTGAGCTCCTTTTCTTTGAAATGTGGCAAAATGTGCAATAAATATTTCTCCTTGCAAATTTGCAAAAACTTTTTTGAAAGCTTTTTTAGAAGTTAAATTCATGGGAGCCAAATCCAGAAGCTTAAATAGTGCTGTTTTTAATGAATGCTTTTATTTGAACTCCTTGTTTTGACAATTTTGTTAAGTCATTGCATGTTTATTTATATAAACAGGCATTCATATACTTGATTCCGCTTTTTCAACCTGAAGATAGTTTCCTCTTTTGGTTTTCTTTCACTGCCTCTTTTTAGTATTTTTACTTTCCCATCTTCAAAATGAAAACATCCTCCTTCTTTTTCTATTTCCTGAATAATTTCAGTTACGTTGCTCTGAAGAGGCTATCTCCCACTTTTCTTTCTCACCAGCTCCCACTTTTCTTACTTTATCCTAATCTCTTAGCAAGATCTCCAATTTCTCACAGTCACTTTTTCATACTGAGAGTGATAGACTTATTTTTCCTTTTATCTCCAACCCTTCAGTAATTCCCTCATTAGTTGACATAGAATCATTTCCTATATCTCACGTCTTCATTCCTATTCTCTCTTCCCCCGTACCGTCTCTTTCATAATATTTGTCTGGGTGTTCATATTTCTTTTTCTTAGTCTTCAATTCATAGTATAACTTTTTCATATCAGATAATTGCTTTTTTCTATAATCTGCACATGTTATGATTGCCAAAATCTTCTTTCTAAGGCTGCCCTCTAAGACTGCTAATTAATATGCTGCATTTGTGACCCCTGTTTTTACTTTTTACCAATTCCTACATCTCTCTCCCACCCTTTCCTTTCACCTGAGCCAAGTTTCTCTTATTTCTTTGTTTTATCTTCTACTCTTCTAATTTACTTCCCTCTATGCTTATAATAACTCCCTACCTCACATCTGCCAATGTACCTATATTCTCATTCAAATCTTGCTTGAAATCTTAACGCCTCTTAAGTGGGTAAAGATAGGAAAATAGCCAAAGGCCTGTTTTATAACTTTTTTTCTCAAGTCTGTATGCTAAATCAAAGAGGAATGCCTCATAAAGTAAAACCAACAGTCAACCAGTCAAAGCTTCCAGAAAAGAAAGATTGATTTATGTTTCTCAGCCATCTCACTGATTTGCTTCTGCAAATTAGGGATAGAAACTTAGAGGTAGAAGACATGGTTATTGTCCTCAGAGAACTAATAATCTAGGTAAGGAGACAAAATTAATATACATGAAGTACTTAGAAAGTAGTTGTAATAACTAACCTAATAATCAGAATGCTGGCTTGTATCATACAGACTTTAAGTGCTGTGTATAATCAGAGACAAGGGAAGGCATAATTGCTTGGGGTTGCCAATGAAGATTTCATAGGGGAATTGGGTCTTGAAGAAAACATAGAATTTGGATTAGCCACACTGGGCTACAAGACTTGCATTAACATTTCTAGGTAAAAAAGACTTGCTTAGCAGAGACTTTTTAAGTTTTTATTGATTCACTTCTTTTTGGCTGTATTGGATCTTTGTTGCTTTCCGTGGGCCTTTTCTCTAGTTGCAGCGAGCCCAGGCTGCTTTCTAGTTGCAGTGCCCAGGCTTATTTTGTTGCTGAGCACAGACCCTGGGCCGCATGGGCTCAGTCGTTGTGGCTCTCTGGCTCTAGAGCACTGGCTTAATTGTTGTTTCACGAGCTTAGACGCTCTATGGCACGTGGAATCTTCCGGGAGCAGGGATAGAACTGGGGTCTCCTGCACTGGCAGGTGGATTTTGTGCCACTGAGCCGCCGGGGAAGCCCAGACTTGCTGTGCAAAGACTTTACGGGAGAAATTAAGAAAACAGGAAACTTAGCTGTAGGAGGAGTAGGAAATATCAGATAATTAAATTGAAGCTAAATAATCAAAACCTAGAATTGGAAATTGAGGAATTAAATGTTGAAAAGGAAAAAATCCCCTTTAAGCATTTTAATTAATCAAGATTTTTATCTTGTTAGAATCCATTGTTTTTCTTATAGTATTAGCTAACATTGAGTCTTCTACTATGTGCTAAGCATTGTGCTAAGTGTTTTATGTGTAATAATAACTCATTTTATCTTTCCAACAACCTTTTGTGGTAGGCTCCAGTTTTACCCCCCTATTTTACAAATGAGGATGAAGAAAAGGTAAGTACAACTGGGTCAAGTTGACACAAGTTAGTACTAGGATTCAAACCTAGGAAATCTCTGTTACTAGAATCTACATTCTTATCTGCTCTATACATAACCTTGTAAAGGAGGTAAATAAGTGCTGCAAATGTATCATGAGGTTTAGACAAATGAATCTGACTTATTTTATTGAAAGATAATTTTTTAAAGTACTACTGACATTGGAACACTGTAATCTCTTCATCCCGATTGTATTTTTTTCTTTAAGAAAAATCTCTGTGAGGAAGCTTTGAGTTAGAAATTAAAAAAAAAAAAATCCATTGGTTGTTAGTCGTGTGAAGCAATATTGATTTTATCTCTTGTAAGATCCTTGTTTCAATGGTCTCTTTATTACAACAGGACTTTTGGTTGGGACTCTTGATTCAGTCTTAGACTCTACTGCAAAAGTAGCTCCATTTCGCATTCTACATCAGACACCAGATTCTCAAGTTTACCTGTCAATTGCATGTGGTGAGTATGAATTTTATTTTCTTTTTTCTTTTTTTTTGAGTATGAATTTTAAAACATAGAATTCAAACAAATAAGGATCTTAAGAAACTGAATATTTAAATTTATTTATACTCCCCAGTTTTTAAAAATTAATTTTTATTGGAGTATAGTTGATTTACAAATAGAGTCACAGATGTAGGAAAAAATGAGTTATATGGGAGGGTGAAGGATAAATTAGGAGATTGGGATTGACATATACACACTACTATAAAATAGATAACTAATAAGAACCTACTGTATAACACAGGGAACTCTACTCAATACTTTGTAATGATCTATATGGGAATAGAATCTCCCCGGTTGTTTTGATTTAGAATTGAGGTAAATGTGTAGCTCTCCTTTGAGAGACTAGAAAAATATCTATTTA
The DNA here is from genome assembly GCF_001704415.2 of Capra hircus. NCBI lineage: Eukaryota > Metazoa > Chordata > Mammalia > Artiodactyla > Bovidae > Capra > Capra hircus. Next base: position 36,683,078 of record NW_017189517.1, on the reverse strand, counting down.
AGAAAGATTACAGACTTTTTAAAAATCCATTAATATGTGAGACCTGAAGCATGTGTTCTGGCAGTGTTGATTCTGAGCAAATTTTGATCAGTGCTACTGCTAATCTGACTCCTTTCTTCAACTCACCTTTCCTGCTTAACCCAACTGCTAGGAAGATGAGAACCTCCCCCATGAAGTTCTTTGTTTCATCTCTAATAATTCAGATGAGGAGAATCAAGCCCAAAACTTAAAGGCTGATCTCTAAGAAAATATAAGCCTGAAAACCTGAACAAAGCATCATATCCTTGAAATATGAAGGGATAATTTACATGTAGTGCAACATATTCATCCATGAATATGTTCAAATGCGTCCTTCAGGGGGTTCAGATTCTTCAACATGTATCTATTGTTGTAGAAAAGGAATTAGGATGATTCTTAACATAGCAACTCAATATTAAGAAAAAATACAGTGATAGTTGTTACTTCTTTAATGATGCCATTACAATGTTGGTCTAAATTAGAATCTGAGATTTATGGGTTTTTTTTTTAATGTTGGAAGGTTGCCTTTTTCTGATTCTTTCTCTCTTCTCCCCCTCTCTTTTTTAAATAGATATACTTAAAAAATACAAAAGCATGTGAACTTCTGGACAGTTCATGTGTGTGAACATATAGCATACAATTAATTTTTAAAACTGTGTGGCTTGTTTTTTGCATCTCCCTGTCAATTTCCTTTAGTGTTTCTGATGAGTGTTTTCTCTTGACTCTTTCAAATTGAATACCATTTAAACTAAATATGGAAGATATTATACTTGCTGATATCATGAGATGTCTATAACCTCAACTCTAAGTTGAGTTGGTAGAAATTATATCCTCATTTCTTAAACAAAAAGGATGATCATACAGCTTATTTCCCAAATTAACTTGATGCAGAAACAGTGCATGCGTGTTCAGTTGCTCAGTCATGTCTGACTCTCTGTGACCCTATGGACTGTGGCCTGCCAGGCTCCTCTGTCCGCGGGCTTCTCCAGGCAAAAATATGGGAGTGGATTACCATTCCCTCCTCCAGGAGAGCTTCCTGATCGAGGAATTGAACCTGCATCTCCTGCATTGGCAGGCAGATTCTTTACCTCTGAGCCACCTGGGAAATGCACAGAAATATGGTACTTACCTATTAGTGAAGCTTCTTTTTACCTAAAGGGCCACAATAAAGGCCTTAAAATTTCCCCATGGCTTTTATTTGTGGTTCATTAAAGAAAGTTATCACACATGGTGTGATGACTTGAGTAACATGAATACAGTTCTAACTTATCTGTAGGAAATAGGCAGTTTTGAAGTGTCAATACTTTAAAAAAAAATTGTTTATTTTTGGCTGCCACTGGGTCTTCGTTGCTACATATGGGCTTTCTCTAGTTGCGGTGAGCAGGGGCTACTCTTCATTGCAGTTCAGACTTTTCGTTGTGGTGACTTCTGTTGTTGTGGAGCACAGGCTCTAGGTGCGCAGTCTCAGTAGTTGCAGTGCATGTGCTCAGTAGTTGTGAGGTATGGGGTTAGTTGCTCCACCTTATGTGGTATCTTCCCGGACCAATGATAGAACCCATTTTCCCTGAATTGGCAGGTGGATGAATTCTTAACCACTAGACCATCAGGGAAGGCCATCAATACATCTTTTAGTGTATCACTCTCCGTATGTCATAAAACGTACTTAGAAGTCAGATTATTTCTTTTGAGTGAGATTTGTATAATCTACAGTGCTGGGGAGATCTTAAACGTATGTTGGTTATAGGGCAAAATTGATAGATAGTAAAATGTTCTTCAAACCAAAGCAACCCAGAGTTAAGCATAATACTGACCGTCAATGCAAGTACTCTGACCCTCAGTAAACCACCTAACCTTGATTCAGCAGATCACAAGGATTTAACCTTGCTATAGGATTTCTAATCTCTTTCATAAAATTTCTGTAAGTTGACTAGGCTTTTTAATGAAAGAGTTGACTGAGAGAAAGCTTCATACTTCTGAGGGTTGCCACAGTTGAGATCCATGTTTATGCAGTGTGCATAGGATTGTCATATACATGTTGTTTTCAGTCATACAGTATTATTAGAAGACTGTATTATTTGAAGACCAAAGATTAAATTATGTATATTTATATTCTAGTACCCTATATATTTGGGCTTCCCTGGTGGCACAGATGGTAAAGAATGCGCCTGCCATGTGGGGAACCCAGGTTCAATCCCTTGATTGGGAAGATCCCCTGGAGAAGGGAATGGCAATCCACTCCAGTACTCCTGCCTAGAGATTCCCATGGACAGAGGAGCCTGACAGGCTACAGTCCACGGGGTCGCAAAGAGTCAGACACGACTGAGCGACTAACAAATACACACATACTCTATATATCATGGCTTCCCTGGTGGCTCAGCAGTTAAGAATCCGCCTGCAGTGCAGGAGCTGCAGGAGATGCAGGTTCGATCCCTGAGTTGGGAAGATCCCCCGGAGGAGGGCATGGCAATCCACTCCAGTATTCTTGCCTGGAAAATCCCATGAACAGAGGAACCTGCGGGTTACAGTCCGTGGGGTCACAAAGAGTCAGATATGCCTGAGCAACTGAGCACACACTCGATATATTCCCTTAAAAGAACTGGTTACTATAGGTACCAGTTACTGGCACCTTGTTTTCAAAATTTTATATCCTTTCTCATGAGTTGTATTTACTTTTCTCCACTTTCATTAAATATTTCATTCTTTCTATTTATAACGAAAACTAGTGTTCATACTCACATTTAAGGATGACATGGAGAATAAACATTGTATCCTGTTCCTTTATGATGATCATTTTTTAAAAGAGCAAATATTATTTTATAGCTTTTTAAACTAAGCTTATAAATATCAAGAGCAGTTTTTTTGTGTGTGTGAAGTTTTCTTTGAGTCTCTCTTTCTCTTTTATTATTAATCAGGAGCCGACAGAGAAGAAATAACCAAACATTGGGAGTGGTTAGAAGAAAATATCATGAAGACCTTATCTGTGTTCGATTCAAATGAAGATATTACTAATTTTGTACAAGGAAAGATAAGAGTAAGTGGCATGGATATAGTTTGTAGATGGAATACTAAACTCTTTGACCCATTTATTTGAGGATGAAAGTTGCATGGAAGCTCATTGTTTTATTGGCACCTTTCAGGACTGGCAGAAGCACACATATAAATATCAGAATCAGAACTAAAGAGAGTTGTAAACTTAGTGGTTATTTTTTGGTGCCCTTGTGAGTGCAGTTAGGGATATTTTCATTTCAGAATCTCTTTGAAAGAACCCTTCACTCAATCAAAATATTTAGCACCTGTATTTTTGGTAGGTTCTTTTGAGGCATTAGGAAAAGATTAAATTATAAAATTGCAAATTTAAAGATATTGAATTACAAAATTAAAGATCTGCTCACTTCTGTCGTAAGAGATGTAGGTATGTGTGTATGTGTATACACAGTTTTATTCAACGAACTGTTTAAACGTGTGAGGTATATTTTTGTTGATGGGTAATTATTAATTTTCAGAAATTATTTTGTCTCCTTTAGGGATTAATTGCTGAAGAGGGAAAACATTCTTTTGCAAAAGAAGACGATCCTGAAAAATTTCGAGAAGCCCTTTTGAAATTTGAAAAATGTTTTGGTTTGCCAGAGCAGGAAAAGTTAGTTACCTATTACTCGTGCAGTTATTGGAAAGGAAGAGTTCCTTGTCAAGGTTGGCTATATCTTAGCACCAATTTTCTGAGCTTCTATTCTTTTTTGTTAGGATCAGAAAGTAAGTGGTTTCTGTTGTTTACTATGACTTTGAATTTACAAACTTACCTATCAACTTTGTGATGGTATTAGGTTGCATGTAAAGTAATAGAATAGATATTAAAGGTAATTAAACTATACATTTAAAAGTTCACTTCATCTGGGGAAGAATACTTTTAAGACTGGTTGTTTAACATAACCATTTGAATTGTATATAGATGCCTTGCCTGTTGTGGGAAGCAAATGAATATTAAACGATGATGGTGATCTGACTTCAATCTATATTTAAATAATTGTTTTAAACATGCAATACACATATGTGTAGTAATCATAGTACCTAATGTCCTACAGCTACAAAGAAGAATCAAGCAGTACTGTTCATAGCACATGTATAGCTTTTACACCAATAGTTATATAATTGTATAAATTGAAATACCAAATTTAATATCAGGTTTAAATATCAAATCAGAAAAAAGATTAGAAATTATTTAAAATTAGGGACTTCCCAGGTGAATTATATCTGTTCCTAAAATCAGTTGTTGTATGTTCATTGTTATGCTTCGAAATTTAAACTAATCTTGAACTCAAAAGCATTTAAATTGTTCATAGCATTTTTTAAGTGACTGTTGTTTGTTTTGAAAGACCTGATTAATAAACATTAATCAACATTGAGAAACTTAATCATATCTACTTATAACTCTAATTTGCAGTAAAACTCATTATCTCCTGGGATGCAGTCTCAAAACTTGAAAAGACTTCAAATGTCATACTGACAGAGAGTATTCATGTGTGTTCCCAAGGGGAGAATCACTACTTTTCGATGTTTTTGCATATTAACCAAACATACCTTCTTATGGAACAACTGGCAAACTATGCTATAAAAAGAATTTTTGATAAAGAAACATTTGATAATGACCCAGTCCTTGATGATCCTCTACAAATCACTAAAAGGTATTCAAAGCTTAATTAATATTTATTTTTTAAAGTATTGTTTGACCAAAGAATGGTGGCATTGAATAACATTAAAAGACGAATGGGTAAAAAAGTTCTGATACATATACACAATGGAATATTACTCAGCTATTAAAAAGGACACATTTGAGTCAGTTCTAATGCAGTGGATGCAACTGGAACCTATTATACAGAGTGAAGTAAGTCAGAAACAAAAACATCAATGCAGTATATTAATGCATCTATATGGAATTTAGAAAGATGGTAACAACGACCATATACTTGAGACAGAAAAAGAGACACAGATATAAACAGACTTTTGGACTTTGTGGGAAAAGGTGAGGATGGGATGATTTGAGAGAATAGCATTGAAACATGTATATTGCCATATGTGAAATAGATGACCAGTCCAAGTTTGATGCATGAAACAGGGCACTCAGAGCCGGTACACTGGGACAACCCAGAGGGATGGGATGGGGAGGGAGGTGGGAGGGGGGTTTGGGATGAGGGACGCACGTACCCCCATGGCTGAGTCATGTCAATGTATGGCAAAAACCACCACAATATTGTATAGTAATTAGCCTCCAATTAAATTAATTTTTAAAAAGTTAACTGTTCTATGTTATATGATAGTTTTTCTTTGGAGTAATCATTGATGTGTGAGTTTTTAAAGTTTATTCATTTGCATTTTACAAATAGTATCCTCTCTGAGAAATTTAATGTTAAGAAGTAATATAAGTTAGATTTGAAAATTATTTCTTGAGATCTCAGTAGGATTTGCTCTGGAGTGTTTTTAGAAACATAAGTTTTTGTGTGCATGGTTAGCCTGAGGAGTAGCCTAGATAGATTTAAGACTGAAATTGTTAAATGTATTGTTTAGTTTTAAACACATTTTATAGGTAGGTTCATTTTTTCTTTGTTTACAAAATTTTATTGACATATAGTTGATTTACAATGTTGTGTTAATTTCTGCTATATAGCAAAGTGACTCAGTTGGCTATACATATATTCTTTTTCATATGCTTTTCCTTTATGGTTTATCAGAGGATATTGAATATAGTTCCCTGTGCTATACAGAATGATCTTGTTTATCCATCCTATATGTAATAGCTTGCATCTACTAATCCCAAACTCCCAATTTTTCCCTCTTCCAACTCTCTCCCCCTGAGAGTTTCACATTTTAGTATAAGGATAAGTTAGTAGAATCAATGGAACATGAGCTTTAGAATAAGATTAGAGCAACCCTGGGAAAAGTTGTAACCTCTCAGGACCTCAGTTTTCTCATCTGTTGTTTGTACCTCAGAGAGCACTTGTGAGGAATGAGCAATGTAACTTGTGGAAGCACTTTGTAAAATATTAAGCACTAGATAAATAGTTACCATTATTAGTGCCTGCATCAGAAGTATCTGTCTTATAGCTGTTTGCCACTATATTTGGTTTGCTGAAACCGACCAGAGCCCTTTCATCCTGCTCAACACTCAGAACAGTTGGCTGAAATGAGTGTGCCAAAGGGGAGAGAATCCAGAAATAGCTAGTGAGAACTGCTTCTGGCAAGAAGGATGAGGGTATAGACTGTATGGGGAAGTGTAAATAAGAGAAAGCTAAGCTGCAGTCCTGTGGATAGACCAGAACTAGTAACCTGGATGCTGTGTGTTACATAGCCCTAACCTGGGTACAGTTGTTCCTCTTACCTATTCTTAAACCATTCCTAAAATCTATATACATAAAGGTTCCCTTTGTGAGCCTTCTTACTTTTCTGGAAATAGATCGGCAAGGTGAATTTGTTTTACACCTTACTATCAAAATTAGGTCCCAATGTGCATGATTTATCAGTAGAACTCCATAAGAATTAAGAATATAATTTATGTTATGTTATAGTGAAGCATTTGTTTATATAGGTTGTTTTGATTAGCCACCCTAAGCATAAACATTTAAGCTATTTTATTTCCCTTAAAATATCCTAAAAGGCCACTTATAAATGAGTTATTCATTACCAAGTCTGTATTTAAATGAGGTATAGTAGATTCATTTTTGTCTATGTGCATGTTTAAAAGAGCCTATTGAAAATTAGGGCTTCCCCTGCAACTCAGCAGTAAAGAATCTACCTTCAATGCAGGAGACATGTGGGTTTGATCCCTGGGTCTGGAAGATCCCCTGGAGGAGGAAATAGCAACCCACTCCAGTATTCTTGCTGGGAAAATCCCATGGACAGAGGAGCATGGTGGGCTGGTAGTCCATCGTGTGACAGAGAATCGGACATGACTGAAGTGACTAAGCACATGCATTGAAAATCATATATATCTAAATCCTTTTCCCTAGTACATTAGAAAAATAGATTATTCAGACTTCGTCTCCAAGTGACATTTTAAAAATGGAATATCTATTGCTTTGGTTTACTGTTTTTACAAATATGTATTATAGTAGCTAAATTCAGTGTATATCCTTCCAGACCTTTTAATGCATGAATTAAAAAAATATTTGCCAAAAGCATGAATGGGATTAAACATCACATATTATGCTACAGTCTACTTCTCCTCTTAAAATAATATATCACAGACATCTTTTCATTCATATAAAAAGATCTTATATTTTTCAATAATAGTGGAAAAACCCACCAAATTGCAATTTAAGTGAGGTAAAAATTGTGAGTCTCTGTTCATATTTATCAGAATTACTTTTAAAAGACATGGTGAACTGCCACATATTCAAACAGTATATGCTGGAAGGATAAATTTAGTTTTAACTTTTTTGGCTTAGAATTAGAACTTGCATAATTTACTCACTACCCCAGATGGCTTTGCTGCTTAGCACAAGTGTTTAATGACTAGAAAAATTGTGCTATTTTAAGCAATTGTTTTTTATTTATATATTTATGTGTCAGTTAACAAGTCATCTGTATTTGTTGACACCCATCCGGTGCCCAAAACTGTGCAAGCACTGTTGTTTTATTGTGTCTCTACTTTGAATTTTTTAAACATTCATTTAGATTTTTGTTTCATTTGATTTTAATGTTATTTTTATGTACTAGTCTTCCCATCTAAATTTTGATACCGTAAACTTTCATCATTTTGTTTGAACTGGGTAACTCTCTTGATTTTCCTGATAACCAAGTGTAAAAATTATTGTCTTCCAAGATTGGTTTTAGCCATATTCACATATGAATATAATAATAGAATAGTCTCCTAGCAAATCACCCTTTAACAGATGGTTTGAAGACCTACATCATCTCTAACCGTTGTGTACTGGAATCTAATAATGCAAAACTGGAAAAGAGAACAAACAAATTGATTAGGAATCAATGTGTTTCTTCCATTCCATAATTTGTTGAAGAGCATAACATGTAGTGTTTAATCGTTCTGTTTTACAGTGCACTTAATCAGTGTAGACATGTGTACACTTGAGAAGGCATCATTTGAGCCCCTTCTTTTTTTCTTTCCTATAGAGGTCTGGAAAACCGAGCCCACAGTGAGCAATTTAATGCTTTTTTTAGGCTGCCCAAAGAAGAGACTTTGAAAGAAGTACATGAATGTTTCTTATGGGTACCATTCAGCCACTTCAACACTCATGGAAAAATGTGCCTATCGGAAAACTATATCTGCTTTGCTAGCCACGATGGCAACCTGTGTAGTGTAATCATTCCATTACGAGAGGTAAAGTAAGTTTAGTTGCATATCAGTTTTTAGTTCAAAAATGTTATCATTCACAGAGTAAAATACCCTTTTTTGTAAATTGTTAAAAACAATGTGCAACATCTTTTTAGTAATTTTTAAATAATCTTTTTCAAGTTCCATAATATTCTCCAGGATAAGAGTACCATTCCTAAGGATAAGAGTACTAGGATAAGAACCTTATAGCTCTTATTGAAAATGAAAACAACTAAAAGTTTATGTACAACATAAGGGTTTGGGGTGATGCAACATGGAGTATAATCACTCAGACATTTATGACATGAATACCAAAACTTACACTATCACATTTGATATATATACATGGTCAGAAAGAATAGATTTGATAGCTTTTCTATAAGTCAAAAATCAGTTATCAGTATTGCGGCATTGAATTTTTACATTTGTCATTTTTAAAGGTTACATGTTAACCTTTTCCTAAAGAAGTGAAATAACTTGCGGTGAGATTGCTTGTATCAGTGATACTACTAGTACCCAGTCTATTCCCTTACTAAGTCCTACCACAGACCAAAACTTGTTGCCACAAAAAACAGATAATAATAAGCTAAGCCATTTTGCCTGACCTTGTCAAAAATGAGAAAAAAAGTGATTCACTTATGTTTTCATCCCCCAGGTCTTAGCTATAGATAAGACAAATGATTCCAGCAAATCTGTCATCATTAGCGTCAAAGGAAAAACAGCTTTTCGCTTCAGTGAAGTAAAAGAATTTGAGCAATTGGTGGCAAAACTCAGGCTCAAGTGTGGGGCAACTTCAACTCAATATCACGATATTAGCACAGAGGTAATTATATACCAATCAAATCATTTTGAAAAAAAGATTTATGTTTGTGTGGTCCCCTCTTTAAAAGGAACTCACAGTACCTTTCCTAATATTCTTCTGTTTAGTTTTTATAAGATGAATACCAAAGAAATTGTATGCTCTAAGTCACATCATAAAGCAGAAGTGAAAATTAGGGACGTTATCACTTTTTAGGAATTCAGACTTTTAAAAAATTATCTTGTTATTTTTCTTGACTATATTTGTTGTTTAATCATATATACATACCTTGTACTTTCGCATAACATGGCTTTTAACAACTAAACTATGAGAATTCAATGGGGCATTAAAAAAGGACTCTTATTGCTATAGGGAGATGGTCTGATAATCTTTTTATTTAACATCAAGCAGGTGAGCCTTATTTATATAATCTGGGCCAAAGCAAAATAGTGACATATCTATTTACTTGTAAAATATTAGACAAAGCAAATATTCTTGGCAAAACATAATTAAAAGCCTGATTTTGATGTTTGTCTTTTATGGAATGTTTCAATTCAAATTAATTTTTCTTTTTCAATCTCATATTTTAATAGATTGATAAAACATTACATTACAACTACTTTTAATTAAAAATTTAAAGAAAAAATCAACATTGGCTTCACTGGCTATATTATTTTACTTGGATTGGATTATAGAGGCTTTTATTTCTTCCCCTAGAGCAGAGACTGAAAATATTATGCTAAGTCAATTCGAATGCAGAATTAACAAGACTGACTCTCTCCTTGATAAGAGAAAAGTGCAGTGAAAGCATATAATTTAAAAATATTTATATATTTCAGTTTAAGAGTTGGACATGACTTAGCGACAGAACAACAACAATCTCTATTCCAGACACAGAACCTTCATGTTGGCCATTAAGAGTTTTTGTGCTCCAACTTGCTAATCTTTCATTCTTGTCAAATATATATACCCACAGTATACAACAGTTTGATGTGAGGACATAAGTAAACTGATCAGTCTTGCTCACATATTCTTGCTTATCTCACTTTTGTTTTTCAGTCCTAAGTCCATTTCAGATTCAGTCTCTGTGTTGGATGTAATGTTCTGCTTATCTTTTCCTTTTCGTCAATTTTTCTGTTTCTCTTAAACCTGAATACTTGGAATTTTATTCCCTTGAAAATTCTCAGATGCATATTAATAGGTGGATATGCTCAATTGTCAAGAAAGGATTTTGTTTCAAAATGAGTTTGCCGTCTTTTCAGATGTATGTCGAAGTTCTAAGGTTTTCTAGTTTCTCTTGGCCATTTTTAAAGGTTTTAACAAAGATATGTACGAAATACCAGTTAGTAAACTGGCTTGCTTGGAAATTTGTTTTTTTTTTAATTCACATAACATTCTATTTTCACTTAAGATTTTTATCTTCACAATGAGGAGGAATATTAACTTGTTTACTATAATCTGTATATGTCTAGCTTTATTTTTATACTACATTTTAAAAAATAGTAAAGAGAGCTTTTTAAAGAGGAGCTGGTTCCATTTGATTTCTAAATGACAGACATTGTAGTTATTTTATAGCTACACCTAGCATACTGAAAAAGAAAAAATTATATTAAAAAATTATACACAAACAACAAGACTTTTTATTCTAAATCTCAAGGAAGTCTAAATCAACAAATCTAAATATGAATACAGGAAGGACTAGGAAATTTTCCCCATGAGTAAATAAAATTGTGAAACAAAGAACAAATGCTCCCAGAAACAACTGGGAGTATGGATAAGTATCAGTTCTGTCTAAATTTTTAAATATGTCAATTAAAATTCTCCACATTTTGTTAAGTTAAGATCCAGGTACATACACAGGTTTTGAAATTTTCCAATCAAATGCTTAGAAAACACATTAATCTTTTATTTTTTATTAACATGTATACTCAAGAAATATTACCAGATATGATACTTTTTCAGAACTATAATAAGTAAAAGAAAAATGTGCCCTTTTAGGTTAGTTTTAAGCAAAGTGATTTAAGAGGGAAAGTACTGCTAAAGATCCTTTACTTGATGCTTTGCAACTACATTGTGAGTGGATCATAGGAACTATAGAATGTCAAGAAGAGGTATAAATTGAGCTATGCATTGGAATGTTTAAAAGAGCAAAATCTACAGATTATTGAAGTGTTTATAAATATACTTGTTTCATTAGTTTTCATAACCAACCCTATCTAACGGCTTCCTTATCCTCCATGATAATGCAGAGAAGAATAATACTTTAGGGCTTCCCTGGTGGCTCAGTGGTAAAGAATCTACCTGCCAATGCAGGAGACAAGGGTTCAATCCCTGATCCAGGAAGATCCCACATGCTGTGGAGCAACTAAGCCTGAGCTCCACGACTTTTGAGCCTGTGCTCTAGAGCCTGGGAGCTCTAGAACCCATGCTCTGCAACAGGAGAAACCACTGTAATGAGAAGCCCAAGCACTGCAACTAGAGAAAAGTCCATGCAGCAATGAAGACACACCACAGCCAAAAATAAATAATTTCTTAAAAAAGAATAATCTAACCCACACAACTGATGTTTTCTTTGCCTTGTCAGAATAAAGTAATATATTTTCTGTAGCTATAATGTAAATTAGAGATGCTTAAGCTGTGTGGAGTAGCTTTATTTCAACATTTCTTGTTGTTCATCTGCTAAGTCATGTCTGACTCTTTGTGACCACATGGAATGCAGCATGTTAGGCTTCCCTGTCCTTCATTATCTCCCAGGGTTTGCTTAAACTCATGTCCATTGAATGCCATCCAACCATCTCATCCTCTGTCATCCCCTTCTCCTGCCTTAAATCTTTCCCAGCTTCAGGGTCTTTTCTAATGAGTCGGCTCTTCGCACCAGGTGGCCAAAGTATTGGAGCTTCAGTATCAATCCTTCAATGAATAATCAGGGTTGATTTTCTTTAGGATTGACTGGTTTGATCTCCTTGCTGTCTCAGGAGCCTTCTCCAGCACCACAATTCAAAAGCATCAATTCTTCGACGCTCAGCCTTCTTTATGGTCCAACTCTCAAATCTGTATATTACTACTGGGAAAACCATAGCTTTGACTATACGGACCTTTGTTGGCAAAATGTTGTCTCTGCTTTTTGATATGCTGTCTAGGTTGGTCATAGCTTTTCTTCCAGGAATAAGCTTCTTAATTTCATGGCTGCAGTCACCATCCACAGTGATTTTGGAGCCCAAGAAAATGAAGTCTGCCACTGTTTTCATTGTTTCCCCATTTATTTGCCATGAAGTGATAGGACTGGATGCCATGATCTTGCTTTTGAATGTTGAATTTTAAGCCAGCTTTTGCACTCTCCTCTTTCACCCTCAGCAAGAGGTTCTTTAGTTGCTCTTTGCCTTCTGCTATTAGTATTATCTGCATATCAGAGGTTGTTGCTATTTCTGCAGGAAATCTTGATTCCAGGCTTGTGATTCATCCAGGCTGGCATTTTGTGTGATGTACTCTGCATATAAGTTAAATAAGCAGGATGACAATACAGGCTTGACGTACTCCTTTCACAATTTGGAACCAGTCTGTTGCTTTATGTCTAGTTCTAACTGTTGCTTCTTGACCTGCATACAGTTTTCTCAGAAAGCAGAGGTAAGGTGGTCTGGTATTCCCATCTCTTCAAGAATTTTCCACACTTTGTTGTGATCCACAAAGTCAAAGGCTTTAGCATAGTCAATGAAGCAGAAGTAGATATTTTTCTGGAATTCCCTTCCTTTTTCTATGATCCAATGGATATTGGCAATTTGATCTCTGGTTCCTCTGCCTTTTCTAAATACAGCTTGTACATCTGGGAGTCCTTGGTTCACATACTGTTAAAGCCTAGCTTGAAGGATTTTGAGCATTATCTTGCTGTCATGTGAAATGAGAGCAGTTGTGTAATAATTTGAAAACATTCTTTGGCATTACCCTTATTTGGGATTGGAATTTCAACATTAGGAAATCAGAAGTTTTATTAAAAATAAAATTAACACTAATTTAAAGTTATGTACAATGTGCAGTCAAACCAGTCAATTCTAAAGGAAATCAATCCTGAATATATTCATTAGAAGGACTGATGCTGAAGCTGAAGCTCCAGTACTTTGGCCACCTTGTGCGAAGAGCCAACTCATTAGAAAAGACCCTGAAGCTGGGAAAGATAGAAGGCAGGAGGAGAAGGGGGCAACAGAGGACGAGATGTTGGATGGCATCACCAACTCAATGGTCATGAGTTTGAGCAACGTCCGGGAGATAGTGAAGACAGGGAAGCCTGGTGTGCTTAGAAACCATGGGGTTTCTAAGAGTCAGACACGACGGAGTGACTGAACAACAATGTACAGGAGCATATTTTAAGATAAGCTTGTGATATCTAAGGGAAGTATTTCTTCGTATTTTTGTTGTAGTTTTTGAATTTACAGATCAACTGTGGCCCCCAGTCATTATTATACTGAGTTTAATGAGATATTTTAATTTAAATCTAATTGTGGAAAAGTTAAAGTTACACATACAGAAATATTTGTCTTTCCTCTGCCTTTTCTTCACTTTTAGAAGCCATATGCTGTTTCTAAAGTCAATAGCAGATACCAAAAACCAAACCAGTCTAAGAATACCCTTTATAAAGTCAGCAACCTACGTTGCTTCTTCATGTGATTGGATTTTGCTCAGGCAGTAAATGTCTGAAGAGTGCCAAATTTATAATCATCACAAGTGTGAGTGTATATTTATATACAGCATATTCTACATATCTATATAGCTATATGGATATATAGAATTGTTATGGCCTTGGGGTAAAATCCTCCCATTCAAAGTGCCAGAACAAAAATAAAAGTTAAGAAATTTAAGCTTATCTTCCTAATTTTTTATTATGCTCTTCAAACCAAATATTAAATTGATTTTTAAACAAACATCTTTGAAGGTAAATATGAAATACGAGATGCAGGTTCAATCCCTGGGTTGAGAAGATCCCCTGGAGAAGGGAATGGCAACCCACTCCTGTATTCTTGGCTGGAGAATCCCATGGACAGAGGAGCCTGGCAGGCTACAGTCCACAGGGTTACTAAGAGTTGGACACAACTGAAGCAGCTGAGCAGCAGCAGTATGTTAATGTGACTTTTGTGAATACTTAAAAGGTAATGATGGAGAGAAGCAGCACACTTGCTGTCTGTTTTATATGTTGATATTTGGCATTTTATAAAGGTTATTTTTATTTTCCTTCTTGGCTACTTTTACTATAGTTTAGATATACAACTAATAGATAAGCTGGAGTCTCAGTCATATGTCCTAAATTAAGAGAATGCACTTTACTTTGAGATCCAGACTACAACCACGACTTTTTGAGTTGGTTTTGGAAAAACATAATCTCTAATTAGAACATCAAAATTTAGCATTAATAGTAAAGTATACTTGTCAAGTAGAGAGGGAGATGGCAACCACTCCAGTATTCTTGCTTGGCAAATGCCATGGACAGAGGAGCCTGGCCAGCTGTAGTCCATGGGATCGTAGAGTCAGATCCATACTTGTCAAAACAAGCTTTTTTAAAAAAGAAAGTGTTGTAACACAGGACATATACTCACTAATATTTTTTTTTTCCCTTTCTAAGATTCTTCTGTCCTACCCTTATATTCAGACGTTGTTTTCAATACTCCTTTTAAACTTTCACTGAATCCTCTTTAACTTTCAACCCTTCTGTGTTGTGTGTTCAGTCGCTTAGTCGTGTCCAACACTTGGACCCCATGGGCTGCAGCACGCCAGGCTTCCCTGTCCTTCACCATCTCCTGGGGCTTGCTCAAACGGATGTCCACTGAGTGCCATCCAACCTTCTCATCTGTTGGCCCCTTCTCCTCCTGCCTTCAATCTTTCCCAGCATCAGGGTCTCTTCTCATGAGTTGGCTCTTTGCATCAGGTGGCCAAAGTATTGGAGCTTCAGCTTCAGCATCAATCCTTCCAATGAATATTCAGGGCTGATTTCCGTTAGGATTGACTGGTTTGATCTCTTGCAGTCTGAGGGACTCTCGAGTCTTATCCAGCACCACAATTTGAAAGCATTCGCTGGCCCTCAGCCTTCTTTATGGTCCAACTCTCATATCCATACATGACTACTGGAAAAACCATAGCTTTGACCATATGAACTTTTGTCAGCAAAGTATTGTCTCTCCTTTTTTAATATGCTGTCTAGGTTTGTCATAGCTTTTCTTCCAAAGAGCAAGTGTCTTTTAATTTCATGCTGCAGTCACCATCCACTGTGATTCTGGGGCCCAAGAAAATAAAGTCTTTCACTCTTTCTATTGTTTCCCCATCTATTTGCCATGAAGTGATGGGACCAGCTACCATGATCCTAGTTTTATGAATGAGGGGTTGTCTTTTCCAAAATTTTATATAACGTATGTATTCTTTTCAGAGTGACTCCTTGGCAGTATGCATTTAAGGTTCCTCCATATCTTTTTGTGGTTTGATATCTCATTTTTTAAATTAAAAAAAAATTCAACAGATACTTGTTAAACTTCAGCTATTTATGTAAGGAACTGCTAGGTTCTTTCCCCGCTCCCCTCCAGATTTATTGTGATAATTGACAAATTGTGTAAGAGATATATGATGTGATGATTCGATACACAGATATATTAAAATGGGCCTTAATATATCTGTGTATTGAATGATCACATCATACATCTCAAACTTATACAATTTATATGTCAATTAAATGATTACCACAGTAAAGTTCTTTCACTTACCACCCACTCATGTAATTACAATTTTGTAGTTATAGTGAAAACATTTAAATTCCACTCTCATAGCAACTTTCAGATATACATTATCAATAACTATAGTCATCATGCTGTACATTAGATTCCTAGAACATTAGATTCCTAGAGTTTATTTCTCATATAAACTAGAAGTATGTACACATTAACCAACATCTCTTCATTTCCCCCTTTCCTAGCCCCTGCAAACCCCCATTCTACTCTGCTTCTGTAAAGCTGGCTATTTTGGATTCCACATATAAGTGAGATCATACAGTATTTGTCTTTCTCTGTCCGATTTATTTCACTTAGTGTAGCGCCCTTAATGTCTGTCAATATTGTTGCACATTGCAAAACTTCCTTTTTATGGCTGAATAATAATTTTTTGTTTATCTGTATACCACATTTTCTTTGTTGATTAATCTGTCAACAGTTAGGTTTGTCTTAGCTTTTGTGAACAATGCTGCAGTGAACATAAGGGGTGCAGTTATCAACTGAAGATAGTGACATCATTTCCTTTGAATATATACTGAGAAAAGGCTCTAGAGGACAGACTCAGTAGTTGCTCTGCAGCATGCAGAATCTTCTCGGACCAGGGGTCAAACCCGTGTCCCCTTCCTATATTATATTGAGACAGGCAGATTCTTAACCACTGTACCATCAGGGAAGTCCCCAAGTGGTAGTTCTAGTTTTAATTTTTTTGAGGAACCTTCATACATGTTTTCCATAGTGCAGCACCAATTTGCATCATCACAAACGGTGCTTGTGCTCTCTTTTTTTCCATATTCTTGCCAAGACTTAACTCTTGTCTTTTGATAAAAGCCATTCTAACAAGTGTGTAGTTATATCTCATTTGTTTTTCTTGCTTAGTTTCTCTGGCCCGGATGTATGGTACTTTGTTAAATAGTAGTAGTGACAGTGGGCACCCTTTTCTTGTTCTTAATCTTAGAAAGCTTTTAACCTTTCACCATGGAGTATGATGTTTGCTTTGGGTTTGTCACACATAGCCTTTATTATATTGAGGTATGTTTCTCTGTATACACTTTATTGAAAGTTTTTATTGTGGGAGGATGTTGAATATGTGTCAAATAATTTTTCTGCATCTGTTGAAATGATCATATGGTTTTTGCCTTTTATTCTAATTCATTTTATTGATTTGTATATTTTGAACCATCCTTGCCTTCCAGAGATCATAGTTGATCATGGTGTATGATCCTTCTAATGTGCTGTTGAATTCAGTTTGCCAGTATTTTGTTGAGAATTTTTGCATCTGTATTCATCATGAATTTTTGGCCTGTAGTTTTCTTTTCTCGTAGTGTGCCCATCTGGCTTTGGTTTCAGGGGACTGCTGGCCTTGTAAAAGAAGTTTGGGAGTGTTGACTCCTATTTAATTTTTTGGAAGAGTTTGAGGATTAGCATTAATTCTTCTTTACATATTTGACAGATTTCACCCATGAAGCCAGGGATTTTTATTGTTATTGTTGGGAGATTTTGTATTGGATTCCGTTTCCTTACATATCATTGGTTAAGTTCAGATTTCCTGTTTTTTATGATTATATCTTGGTAGATTGTATGTCTCTTGGAATTTGTGTGTTTCATCAATGTCATCCCATTTATTGGCATATAATCAGTCATAGTAGTACGTTTTAATTTCTGTGTCATCAGACAAAGTCTCTTTCATTTCTAATTTTGCTTGAATTCTCTTTTTTCTTGGTAAATCTAGCTAAACGTTTATCACTTTTGTTTATCTTTTAAAAAAAACAGCTCTTAGTTGTGATGATTGTTCCTGTCTTTTTATTGCTGAAAAGTATTCCATTTTTGGATATATTTGGATATATATAATATATGTATAATATATGTATAATAGCAGTGTTTATCCATTCACCTATTGAAGGATACCTTAGTTGCTTCCAGGTTTTGGCAGTTATGAATAAAGCTGCTATAAACATTCATGTGCAGATTTTTGTGTGGATGTAAGTTTTCAGCTTATTTGGATATGTCCCTTGGAGCACAGTTGCTGAATCATAAGGTAACCCTATGTTTAGCTCTATAAGAAACTGTCACACCATCTCTTAAAGTACTGTACTGCTTTGTATTCCCAATCAGCAATGAGTTCTTGTTCCACATCTTCAGTAGCCCTTGGTGTTACCAGTATCCTGGATTTTAGCCATTTTAATAGGTATGAAATGGTATCTCGCTCTTTAACTTTGCAGTTACCTAAAGATATTAAGGGGCTTCCCTGGTGACTCAGAGGTTAAAGCATCTGCCTCCAATGCGGGAGACCTGTGTTTGATCCCTGGGTTGGGAAGATCCCCTGGAGAAGGAAATGGCAACCCACTCCAGTATTCTTGCCTGGAGAATCCCATGGACTGAGGAGCCTGGTGGATTGCAGTCATGGAGTCACAAAGAGTCAGACACGACTGAGTGGCTTTACTTACTTACTTACTAAAGATATTAAAAGATGCTTGCTCCTTGGAAGAAAAGTTATGACCAACCTAGATAGCATTTTGAAAAGCAGAGACATTACTTTGCCAACAAAGGTCCATCTAGTCAAGGCTATGGTTTTTCCAGTGGTCATGTATGGATGTGAGAGTTGGACTGTGAAGAAAGCTGAGCACTGAAGAATTGATGCTTTTGAACTGTGCTGTTGGAGAACACTCTTGACTTGACCCTTGGACTGCAAGGAGATCCAACCAGTCCATCCTAAAGGAGATCGGTCTTGGATGTTCATTGGAAAGACTGATACTGAAGCTGAAACTCCAGTATTTGGCCACCTGATGCAAAGAGCTGACTCATCGGAAAAGACTCTGATGCTGGGAGGGATTGGGGGCAGGAGGAAAAGGGGACAACAGAGGATGAGATGGTTGGATGGCATCACTGACTCAATGGACGTGAGTTTGAGTGAACTCCGGGAGTTGGTGATGGACAAGGAGGCCTGGCATGCTATGATTCATGGGGTCGCCAAGAGTCAGACACGGCTGAGCGACTGAACTGAACTGAAAGGTATATGATATTGAGCATCTTTTCATATGATTGTCATCTTTATATATATATATATATATATATATATGTATATATATATATATATATATATTGGTGAAGTCTCTGCTTAGGTCTTTTACCTACTTTTTAACTGAGTCCTTTATTTGTTTTTTAAACAGTTTCCTTTAGTTCTTTGAATATATGTATAATAGCTGGTTTCTATTCTTAGTTTAAAAAAATCTAAGAAGTGAGGCCCTTCAGGGACGTTTGTTGGTTGCCTTTTTTCGAAAAAAAATTCTTGTTTATATTTTTAAAAATAATTTAATTAATTATTTTTTTTGGCTATGCTAGGTCTTCGTTGCTGCAAGGGCTTTTCTCTAGTTGTGACGTGCAGGGGCTGCTCTCTAATTGCAGTGTGTGGGTTTCTCATTGTGGCACAGGCTCAATAGTTGTGGTGTACAGGCTTAGTTGCTTCACAGCATGTGGGATCTTCTTGGATCAGGAATCAAACCCGTGTCTCCTGCATTGTCTTCTGTTTCTCCTTTACCACTGAGCTACCAGGGAAGCCCCTTGTGTGTATTTTTAAGCCTGGCTTCTTCAGATCACCCCCTCAGTCATTATAAATGAGTGGTCAGCCAATGATGGGTCAGAGATGTCCTTAAATGCCTTGAACCATTAGGTTCTCCACCTTCTACCAAGGGGATCTTTGTGTAAAGGTATTCCTCATACTTTAGGCAGTTTATAGTCAGCCTTAGTTTTCATTTCTTATTTCCAAGATCAGCCTGAGTTGAGTAACTGGGGCCTTCTCCTGCCCCATCTTGTTCCTGGGCAGGTTCACAGTCTTGTATACTCATGCATACTTTCAGATTCCCAATAATATGTTGGAATCTTTCAAAGTTCCCTTATGGCCATCTGGTTTTCAAAGCCTTTCTTTAACATTTTAGCCAGGCTCTTGTTCGCTCCAAATTGATATCATAGCCTTAGGCAGCTGTGACATTATCAGCAGATTGCCCTGAGGAAAGTACTTTTTACAAAGAGCTGAGCTCTGAATATGCAGGTCAGGAACAACAGACTGGTTCCAAATAGGAAAAGGAATACATCAAGGCTATATATTGTCACCCTGCTTATTTAACTTATATGCAGAGTACATCATGAGAAACGCTGGGCTGGAAGAAGCACAAGCTGGAATCAAAATTGCCAGGAGAAATATCAATAACCTCAGATATGCAGAAGACACCACCCTTATGGCAGAAATTGAAGAGGAACTAAAAAGCCTCTTGATGAAAGTCAAAGAAGAGAGTGAAAAAGTTGGCCTAAAGCTCAACATTCAGAAAACTAAGATCATGGCATCTGGTCCCATCACTTCATGGGAAATAGATGGGGAAACAGTGGAAACAGTGTCAGACTTTATTTTTTTGGGCTCCAAAATCACTGCAGATGGTGACTGCAGCCAAGAAATTAAAAGACGCTTACTCCTTGGAAGGACAGTTATGACCAACCCAGATAGCATATTCAAAAGCAGAGACATTACTTTGCCAACTAAGGTCCGTCTAGTCAAGGCTATGGTTTTCCCAGTGGTCATGTATGGATGTGAGAGTTGGACTGTGAAGAAGGCTGAGCGCCGAAGAATTGATTCTTTTGAACTGTGGTGTTGGAGAAGACTCTTGAGAGCCCCTTGAACTGCAAGGAGATCCAACCAGTCCATTCTAAAGGAGATCAGCTCTGAGTGTTCTTTGGAAGGAATGATGCTAAAGCTGAAACTCCAGTACTTTGCCCACCTCATGCGAAGAGTTGACTCATTGGAAAAGACTCTGATGCTGGGAGGGATTGGGGGCAGGAGGAGAAGGGGACGACAGAGGATGAGATGGCTGGATGGCATCACCGACTTGATGGACGTGGGTTTGGGTGAACTCCGGGAGTTGGTGATGGACAGGGAGGCCTGGCGTGCTGCGATTCATGGGGTCGCAAAGAGTCGGACACGACTGAGCGACTGAACTGTACTGAACTGAGCTCTGAGTCAAATCCAATGGTAACAACACCCTGGGAATGGAGTTTTCTGGGTAGCTACTAATTCGGTGAAAATATTGACTGTGTTCTGGGGATGGGGCTTTTAATGAACCTCCAAGAGATCCATTGGCTGTGATAGTGCTGACTTTCATGACTACCATACCTTTGAACTTGGAAGGGAGGGAGGATGGGAATAACCTCCAGTTAAAACTTAACAGACTGGTGTTCTTACTGAGGTTCAATAATTTTTTTTAATTGATACTTTTCAGTTCATTCTGTACCTTTGGTTAATTTCCAGTGTTCTGAACTGTTTTTGCTCTTTAATATTTTGCTAGTATTTTATTGCCCATATAGAGGAATTGATTCACTAAGGTCCTAAGTTTGATGTTCTTGACATTGGTTTGTTGACATCTCTAATTTTGATAGAAAAACAATGTTCTTCTGAGACATTGCATTAATATTTATTATGTATATAAATCATGGTTCTTAAATGACAGATAGAACATTAGCACTTTTTCCTCTTGCAGAAACTTTTAGGCATACATTTGGAACAATTATATTCTTTCTTTTCCAGGTTCCTATTAGTTCTGATTCTATAGACCCATCTGATGATACCGACGTACAGTCTTTGACATGTCAGAGAGAATGCAGCAACACTGTGAACACTGAAGCTTTAATGACAGTATTTCACCCTCAGAATTTGGAGACTCTTGATTCCAAAATGGTAGGAAAACAAAATATTTAAATCTATGGATTGAAACAATTGATTAAAAATAAAAATATTAGACTAGAAGGTATTGCAACTGAAAATTCTTTTAGGGCTGGAAAAGATTTTCTAGCAGATACAAAATATGACTATTATCTAGAATTAAGATGGAAGTTGAATCTTGGGTATATTTGCATTGATTTCTGACAGTCAATCCTAATTGGAGTGATTGGTGAGAATGATGGTTCAAAGTTTTACCTACTAAGTGTCCTGATTTTCCCATTTTAACGTGAGTTTAGCTAAGAACTAAAATAGTAAATTAAAGCTGTTATGCTCACATGGGTTTAGAAGATTTTTGTGATGACAGTATTCCAGTGGTTAGCCCATCTGTGAATACCAATTTTGACTTTCTATGTTCTTATTTTTCATAGGTGTTGTTTCTTGGTGAAGAAAGTTGTCAAGTTATTTGAAACTTAATTTCAAATTAAGTTGATTTCTCACCATGTTTAATTGCTTTGATTTTTTTTTAATAGTTGAAAGAAAAGATGAAGGAACAGTCCTGGAACATTCTATTTTCAGAATGTGGACGTGGTGTTAGCATGTTTCGGACCAAAAAGACTCGAGATCTGGTTGTAAGAGGGATTCCAGAGACCTTAAGAGGAGAGCTCTGGATGCTTTTTTCAGGTATTACACTTACTTACTTTATTCATTTAATAGACATTAACTATGCCCCAATAAAAATAATTACAAAGGTGGCTAGAACAAAGTCTTACTCGTCATCCCATCATGAGTTCAGACTAGTCAAACAGAGTACAATAGTTATGTGTACTTACCTTTATATACACACATCCAGTGCCTGAGCAGATTAGTTTATGAGGCAATATATAGCTAACTGGAAGGGATGGAATGGGAACCTCTGGTGTCAGAGGAAATTTAAGGGGAAATGACATTTCATGAAAATGTTGCTCTTTTGGATAAGATTGGTGTCCTGATGTTAGAGGTTTTAGTGTGAAGCTTTTCCTTTTTTTTTTTAATTTATTTTTTGTTGAAGGATAATTGCTTTACAGAATTTTGCTGTTTTCTGTCAAACCTCAACATGAATCAGCCATAGGTATACATATATCCCCTTCCTTTTGAAACTCCCTCCCATCTCCCTCCCCATCTCACCCCCCTAGGTTGATACAGAGCCCCTGTTTGTGTTTCCTGTGCCATACAGCAAATTCCCATTGGCTATCTATTTTATATATGGTAATGTAAGTTTCCATGTTACTCTTTCCATACATTTCACCCTCTCCTCCCCTCTCCCTATGTCCATTAGACCATTCTCTATGTCTCTTTCTCCATTGTTGCCCTGTAAATAAATTCTTAAATACTGTTTTTCTAGATTCCATATATATATGTTACAATATGGTATTTATCTTTCTCTTTCTGACTCACTTCACTCTGTATAATAGGTTCTAAGTTCATCTACCTCATTAGAACTGACTCAAATGTGTTCCTTTTAATGGCTGAGTAATATTCCATTGTGAATATGTACCACAGCGTCTTTATCCGTTCATTTGTCGATGGACATCTTGGTTGCTTCCATGTTCTAGCTATTGTAAATAGTGCTGCAGTGAACAATGGGATACATGTGTCTCTTTCAATTTTGGTTTCCTCACAGTATAGGCCTAGAAGTGGGATTGCTGGGTCATACGGTGGTTTTACTCCTAGTTTTTAAAGGAATCTCCATACCGTCTTCCATAGTGGCTTTATCAATTTATATTCCCATCAACAGTGCAAGAGCATTCCCTTTTTCTCCACACCCTCTCCAGCATTTATTACTTGTAGACTTTTTGGTGATGGCCGTTCTGACCAGTGTGAGGTAATATCTCATTGTAGTTTTCATTTGCATTTCTCTAATAATGAGCGATGTTGAGCATCTTTTCATGTATTAGCCATCTGTATGTCTTCTTTGGAGAAATGTCTGTTTAGGTCTTTTTCTCACTTTTTTATTGTGTTGTTTGTTTTTCTGGCATTGAGTTGTATGAGTTGCTTGTATATTTTGGAAATTAATCCTTTATCAGTTGTTTCATTTGCTATTATTTTCTCCCATTCTGAGAGTTGTCTTTTCACCTTGCTTATAGATTCCTTTGCTATGCAAAAGCTTTTAAGTTTAAACAGGTCCCATTTGTTTACTTTTGTTTTTATTTTCATTACTCTAGGAGGTGTGTTATAGAGGATCTTGCTTTGATTTATGTCATCGAGTGTTCTGCCTATGTTTTCCTCTAAGAGTTTTATGGTTTCTGATCTTACATTTAGGTCTTGAATCCATTTTGAGTTTATCTTTGTGTATGGTGTTAAGAGGTATTCTAATTTCATTCTTTTACATGTAGCTGTCCAGTTTTCCCAGCACCATTTATTGAAGAGGCTGTCTTTGCCCCATCGTATATTCTTGCCTCCTTTGTCAAAAATAAGGTACCCATAGGTGCATGGGTTTATTTCTGGGTTTTCTATCTTGTTCCATTGGTCTGTGTTTCTGTTTTTGTGCCAGTACCATACTGTCTTGATGACTATAGCTTTGTAATATAATCTGAAGTCAGGAAGGTTGATTATTCCAACTCCATTCTTTCTCAAGACTGCTTTGGCTATTTGGGGTCTCCATATGAATTGTGTTTCCATATGAATTGTGAAATTTTTTGTTCTATTTCTGTGAAAAATGCCATTGATAATTTGATAGGAATCACATTGCATCTGTAGATTGCATTTGGTAGTATAGTCATTTTCACAATATTGATTCTTCCTACCTGGGAACATGGAATATCTGTCCGACTCTGTGACTCCATGAATTGCAGCACGCCAGGCCTCCCTGTCCGTCACCAACTCCCGGAGTTCACTCAGACTCACAGCCATCTCATCGGTGATACCATCCAGCCATCTCGTCCTCTGTCATCCCCTTCTCCTCCTGCCCCCAATCCCTCCCAGCATCAGAGTCTTTTCCAATGAGTCAACTCTTCACATGAGTGAGGTGGCCAAAGTACTGGAGTTTCAGCTTTAGCATCATTCCTTCTGGAGAAATCCCAGGGCTGATCTCCTTCAGAATGCACTGGTTGGATCTCCTTGCAGTCCAAGGAACTCTCAAGAGTGTTCTCCAATAGCACAGTTCAAAAGCATCAATTCTTCGGCGCTCAGCTTTCTTCACAGTCCAACTCTCACATCCATACATGACCACTGGAAAAACCATAGCCTTGACTAGACGGACCTTTGTTGGCAAAGTAATGTCTCTGCTTTTGAATATGCTATCTAGGTTGATCATAACTTTTCTTCCAAGGAGTAAGCATCTTTTAATTTCATGGCTGCAATCACCATCTGCAGTGATTTTGGAGCCCAAAAAAATAAAGTCTGACACTGTTTCCACTGTTTCCCCATCTATTTCCCATGAAGTGATGGGACCAGATGCCATGATCTTAGTTTTCTGAATGTTGAGCTTTAGGCCAACTTTTTCACTCTCTTCTTTGACTTTCATCAAGAGGCTTTTTAGTTCCTCTTCAATTTCTGCCATAAGAGTGGTGTCTTCTGCATATCTGAGGTTATTGATATTTCTCCTGGCAATCTTGATTCCAGCTTGTGTTTCTTCCAGTCCAGCATTTCTCATGATGTACTCTGCATATAAGTTAGGCAAATTTATTCCTAGCTATTTTGTTTTTGTTGCAGTGGTGAATTGGATTGATTCCTTAATCTCTCTTTCTGATTTTTTATTTAGTATATAGAAATGCAAGTGATTTCTGTGTATTGATTCCGTATCTTGAAACATTGCTAATTTCACTGATTAGCTCTAGTAATGTTCTGATACTATCTTTAGGGTTTTCTATGTATAGTATCATGTCATCTGCAAACAGTGAGAGCTTTACTTCTTCTTTTCTGATCTGGATTCCTTTAATTTCTTTTTCTTCTATGATTGCTGTATACTGTGAAGCTTTTCATTTTGTTTGTACTCAGATAACACTTGAGCATAGAGCTAAATTTAAAAGCAATCCAGTTCTTCATGTATATATGCAAATAGTAGCTTTTTTATATTCCTCTTCTTTTGTGTGTCAATGTAATCATCTATACAGGTGCTGTTAATGACATGGCTGCTAATCCTGGCTATTATGCTGAAGTGGTTGAGCAGTCCTTAGGGACCTACAACTTGGCTACTGAAGAAATTGAACGTGATTTGCGTCGCTCCCTGCCTGAGCATCCAGCTTTTCAGAGTGACACTGGTATATCTGCTCTGAGGCGGGTACTTACTGCTTATGCATTCAGAAATCCCAAAATTGGATACTGCCAGGTATGCTGTCATTATGAACTCAACTATTTACATGTTCCAAATGATAAAATCACATCAAATCCAACTCTACTAATAAGAACAGAGGTTGGGCTGCGATTGATAGTGGATATTATTAATCTAAGAATGGTAGTAGAAATATTTAGAATTGATATACCATTAATTCATTTTTCTTTTATATTTAACAAATATTTATTGAATTCCTGCTCTGTGAAAGATACTGTGCTGGGTACTCAGGACTACATAAAGCTGAATCAGATAAGAATCCTCCCCTTAGAAATATTTGGACTGGCAGGTATTAAAACAGATTAATTGGCAAATGAAAAACAAATGAGACAGTTTATAAGAGAATATTAAGTCTCACCAGGATTCATAAAAGGAATAAGTTGGAGGAACAGAAAAGACTTCATGGAAGAAGTGGCATTTGTAGGTCTTGAAATCTGTGAATTTTGGATATATGGAGAAGGAATGAAAGACCATTCTAGATGAAGGGATCAGTATAACCAGGCGCAGATAGAGGTAAATATGGAATATATGTAGGACCATATTCTGTTTTGGAGGAAGAAATGGCAAACCACTCCAGTATCCTTGCCTGGAAAATCCCATGGACTGAGGAGCCTGGTGGGCTGCAGTCCATGGGGTCACAAAGAGTTGGGCATGACAGTGACTAACAGACAGATGTTCTGTTTAGTAGAAGTGTAGAGTTAATGAAATGAAGTAACTGGGCAATTGGCCGGTGGAGGAGGGATCAATCAGGTAGATTGAGATAAGTCAGGAGTTTGATTTTACTTTGTAGACAGTGAGGGAATCATTGAAAAAAATCCTTTAGGAGGACACTAAAGGGTATGCTTGACTGCTAACAAATAATTTCAAACAGATAATAGCTCAAACACAGAAGTTTACTTAAAGGAATAAACAGTTCCTTTAACAGAGCAAGTTTTCAGGTCAGTAGGTAGCTCTACTCCATGTGATTATTCAGAGGTATAGGATGACAGCAGGCTCTGTCATCTTTAAAACATGCCTTCCACGGTGCTCTTTCATTGCCATTACTACTCACAGGAAGAAGGGAGAAAGCATAGAGAAACAATTAGGGGAAATTATTTTGACCAGGCCTGGAAGTTGTATACATCACTTCACCCACATATTATTGGAGGATCTTGGCCTCAGGCAACACATATTTATAAAGAAGTCTGCAAAAATCCAGCATGATTACACACACGTACATCCAGATACTATGGGAGAAAGGGAGACTGGATTATGGTGACTAGCTAGCACTCTTAGCCACACATTTATTTATAATGAAGGTTCATCCAATACTCATCACAATGAATGGAAATGGACCAAGTTACATCTCTGTGAAATTTGAGAATTCCAAAAGTGAAGAGAAAATCTTTAAACTTCCCAGAGAAGGGAGAAATACATCACCAGAAAGGAAACAAAATTAGAATGTCACCAGATTCCTCAGCAGTAACTCTTAAGGTAGTAAACAGTGAAACGATGCCTTTAAATCTTGAGGAAAAAAATCTTTAACTTGGTATTCTATATTTAATCAAATGGTCAATTAGATGTCAAATGCAAGCATTTAAAACATTTTTCTTCCATGTGTCCTTTCTTAAGAAGCTACTGGAATGTATGATTTTATAAAATAAGTTGTGTGCCTGCGTGTGTACTCAGTTGTCTGACTCTTTGCAACCCCATGGATTGTAGCCCAGCAGGCTCCTCTGTCCATGGAATTCTCCAGGCAAGAATACTGGAGTGAGTTGCCCCAGGGGATCTTCCTGACCCAGAGATTGAACACGTCTCCAGTGTCTCCGGCATTGGCAGGTGGATTCTTTACCACTGAGTCCACCTGAAGAAGCCCACAAAATAAGCTGAGGAGGATGAAAAAAGGAAGAGATGATTCTCAGAAAGAGGACATCAACCTAGGAAAGGAACTGAAGGAAACATGCCTTGAGAGCAGCTACTAAAGACTGAAGCAAGAGGCTAGATAGTTCTGTGAAGAAACCAAAAGAAAATTTGAATCAGTACATACTTGTATGTTCAGATATTTGAAAATTACAGGCCTTTTACAGAGTTAATTACAGTGTTTTACAGTTTCTGGTGGCTCAGTGGTCAAGAATCCACCTGCCAGTGTGTAAGACATAAGTTCAATCCTTGAATTGGGAGGACCCCCTGAAAAAGGAAATGGAATCCTACTCCTGTATTTTTGCCTGGGAAATCCCATAGATACAGGAGCATGGTGGGCTATAGAACATGGGGGTCCGAAAGAGTTGGACACAACTTATCAACTAAACAACAACAACAACAAACCATTATGACTGCATATAAATCCTATCTATCCATTGAAACTTATCAATAGAGAGGAAAGTTTGAAAAGTAATTTAAGTGAATGGATCATCTAAATGACAAGTATTTAGCCTGTTTTAGAAGGCAATGGCAAGCCACTCCAGTACTCTTGCCTAGAAAATCTCATGGACTGAGGAGCTTGGTAGGCTGCAGTCCATGGGGTCGCTACTAGTCAGACACAACTGAGCGACTTCACTTTCACTCATTCGAGAAGGAAATGGCAACCCACTCCAGTATTCTTGCCTGGAGGGTCCCAGGGTCGGGGGAGCCTGGTGGGCTGCCGTCTCTGGGGTCGCACAGAGTCGGACACGACTGAAGTGACTTAGCAGCAGCAGGGTCTCTGAAAGGTAAAAAAGAAGCATAATGCCTCTTTTCTCAAAGAGCTTACACTCACAAAGCCTGAGATATTATCTGTATGCAGTAGTTTAGAGGCAGCTTCAAAGTAGGCATTACTCAATTTTTTACTTCTAAAAAATGAAAGCAAAGTTAGAAACTTGGAGGGCCAGAGGAAAGTTACTGAGTTAGGTAACACTATGAGCATTATCATTCAGGTGAAAATAAGTCGGCCATGGAGTTCAGACTGACTAGGTTCATGCTGGACTCAAGAAGTAAGTAAGTTTGTGTGAAGCAAGATCGTGGTGAATCTTTTAAGTTTGGGGAAAGTTTGAATTTAATATGGTAAGCAGGTTTTATCGCTTGTTATCAAAAACCCAGGTGAACAATACTGACTCATTATGGCTGGCTGACTGGCTTTATCTCTTTATCATCTTAAATTTTGTTTGTTATTGTTGAGTTGTAATGATTCTTTATATATTTTAGATACTAATCCTTTATCAAATATAGTAGTTGCAATTTTTTCTTCTCTTCCATGAATTGTCTTTTCATTTTCTTAATGGTACCCTTTGAAGCACAAAAGTTTTAATATTTATTTTTATGTTTTCCTTTTGTTGTGTGTGCTTTTGATGTCATATCTAAGAAGCCATTGCCTAAGCCAAGGTTAAAAAGATTTATTCCTATGTTTTCTTCTAAGGGTTTTATAGTTTTAATGCTTAAATTTCGGTTTCTGGGCGCTTTTGTGTTAATTTTCATGTGTAGTATATGAAAAAGGTTCAGCTTCATTCTTTTACTTGTGAATAGCCAGTTGTCCCAGTGTCATTTGTTGAAAAAAACCAATCTTTTACTCACTGAATTGCCTTGACACCCTGCTGAAAATCAATTGACTATAAATGTTAGGGCTTACTTCTTGACTCAAAATTCTGTTCTATTATGTTTCTGTTCTTATGCCAATATCACACTGTCTTTTTTACTGCAGCTTTGTAGTAAGTTTTGAAATTGGGAAATTTGAGTCCTTTAACTATTTTTCCAAAAGTTATTTTGGCTTTTTTAGATCTCTTGCATTTCCATACGAATTTTAGTATCTGTTTGATAATTTCTGAAGAAAGCAAAAAAAAAAGCCTGGTCTTCTAATCCATGAACACAGGATTTTTTTCTTTTCCCATTTAATTCTTTTTTAGATTTTATTCAAGGTTGTTTTGTAGTTTCCTATGTGGAAAGCTCTAGATTCTTACTTCCTTTGTTAATTTTATTTCTAACTTTTTTATCTTTTTGACATTACAATAAATGGAATTTTTTTCTTGATTTTATTTTTGGATTGCTCATTTGCTACTATATAGAAATACAGTTGATTTTTGTATATATTGATTTTGTATCCTGTAATCTGTTTTTTTTTTTCTTTTGTGGATTCCTTACTTAGGATTTTCTGTATACAAGATCATGGAATCTGAATAGTGAATATTTTTACTTTTTCCATTCCAACCTGGATGTCTTTTTCCCCTCTTTTTTTGCCTGGTTGACTTGGCTATAACCTTCAGGTACAATGTTGAAGAAAAGTGATGAGAATGCATATTCCTTTCTTGTTATTTATCTTAAAAGGAAGCAATCAATCTTGCATCATTAAGTAGATGTTAGATGTGGGCGTTTTATAGATTCTGTTTATCATGTTGTAGAAGTTCCCTTAAATTCCTAGTTCATTAAGTCTCTTTATCATGAAAGGGTAATGGATTTTAAGTAATTTTCTATGTCTGTTGAGGTAATCATGTGACTTTTCCCCTTTATTTTAGTAATATCATTGTTGACCTGAAACAAATAGACCACCAGATATTTCTTCAGCAAAGATGGATTTATTTAGAATGAGCAGAGAATTGGCAGTTTGGTGTCTACAACCATGGTGAGCCATAGGCAAGTCCCCTCATGGCAAGGGGAGGAGAAAACTTTTATAGAGAAGAAAAGGAAGTTGGAAGGGCTATAGTAAACTAAGAGTCCATAGCTTTGCATTGGCCTTGCCAGGAAAGAAAACTCTTATTCCTGTTAGTCTCTGCTGTAGTTGCAGGGCATGAGAGCACCCCCTTCTGGTCTCCAAACTCTTTAAGTGAAGTTTCCATTTGTTAATTTTTTACATCATGTATTACTTTTGTTGTCATATTTCACCACACTTGTATTGCCAGGATAAATCTTACTGCGTCATTATGTGTAATCCTTTTTTATAAGCTATTGTGTTCGATTTTCTAGTATTTTGTTGGAGATTTTTGCATTTATATTCATAAAATGTATTGATAATAATTTTCTTGTGATGTCTTTGTCTGGTTTTAGTGTCAGGGTGTGTCAGGGTGTCAAAAGAATTGTGCTTCCCAGGTGGCGGCTAGTGGTAAAGAACCAACCTGCCAATGCAGGGGACATAAGAGATGGCAGGTTTGATCCCAGGGTCAGGAAGATCCCCTGGAGAAATGATTGGCAACCCACTCCAAAATTCTTGCCTGGAGAATGGCCGTGGACAGAGGAACCTGACAGGCTGTAGTCCATCGGGTTGCAAAGAGTCAAACATGACTGAAGTGACTTAGCACACATGTACGCACGTCAAAGAATGAGCTTGGTAATGTTTCTTGCCCTCCCATTTGGTGTTAATTCTTCTTTAAATTGTGATAGAATTGGCCAATGAAACTATCTGTTCCTAGAGGTTTTTTTTGTAGAAAGTTTTTTTTAATTATTATTAGTTCAATATCTTTACTTATAATAAGTGTTATCAGATTTTTCTGTTTCTTCTTAAGTTGGTCTTGGTTTTTCTAGGACATTGTCCATTTTATCTAGGTTGTCTAATTTGTTAGCATAGAGTTATTCCTTGTATTCCCTTAATAATCCTTTTTATTTCTGTTAACATTGGTAGTAATGTTCTCTATTTCTTGATTTTAATTTGAGTCAGTCTCTCTCTTTCTATTTTTTGTCCTTTTGGTTAGGTTACCTAAAGGTGTTTCAGGTTTTTAAATCTTTCTAAAGAACCAGCTTTTGATTTTGTTGAGTTTTCCCTATTTTTTCTATTCTCTATCACTTCCTGTTTGTGCAGAGCCTCAAGATTAGCCAGAGATAAGAGCTTAGGGCTTTTTCTGTTCTTTCCTGAATGTGCCTACAGCTCTGGGCAGGCAAAAAGCCATATCATGCACTTGGCCTTCTAGATTCCAGGAATAAATTAGAGCTTTCCAAAGCCCTCCATGGATGTCTCATTCTGCAGCTTTTCATTTTCACCCCTTATTAGCCTGTTGTTTGGCCCAGTTGTTATCCATTACCTCAGGAAGCCACATGTTCAACAACTGCTTCTGATTGTTTAAAGGAAAGGCTCTTTGCCTTGGGTAAGCTCTGTGTTGGGTCAAATAAAGACAGCCTTGTGAGTGCAGTTTTCTAGGGAATGACCAGATAGGTCATATAATGACAGTTCACTGGGAATGTGATGTTGGAGGCACTTCAGCCCCATTCTGTTTCCTCCCATGGCTGCTAGGTGCTGCTTTTCACCATGATTCCTGTGTGTTGGTTTTTCAGGCTTCTGTGAAGCTCAGGAGGGGTGGGACTTGGACAGTTTAAAATGCCACAGGGTTCACTGTTTTTACTGAGATAACTAATGCTTCCTGACTTGCTGTAAGCTTTTGGTGAACTTTCAAAGTTCTGAAAAATTGATTTTTATGATTTTTGCTTGTGTTCTTATTGCTTTTACTGAGGAAAGCTTTTTTCAGAGGGCCTTACTCTGCCATTTTCACTGATCCTGCTCCCATTATGGCTTCTTGAACAGGAAAGTGATGGAGTGAAAACTGAACTTGAAGTCAGATATTACTCCAGATCTGACAAAGATTGATATACTTAATATACAAATCTATAAGAAAAGTATTGAGCTATAAAAATGAGCAATGGACATGAAAAGATTAGTCACAGAAAGAAAATATAGATAATAAAGTTTAAAAAAGAAGGCTCAACCTCAAAGAAAGTCAAATTCAAACCATGACATACTATTTTCACTATCAAATCAGCAAAGACAATTATAATTGTCACAGTTCTTAGTATTGGCAAAGGCACAGGGAAGTAAACATTCAAATACTATAAGTCAGGAATATAAATTGGTACAGTCTTTCTGGAATACAATTGGCAGTAATATCAAGTCATTTAAAAATACTAATTGACCAAATAATTTAATTTCTATGTATCTTTACTGAGAAAATAGTAAACCACTTGGATGAAGATTTACATACAGAGATATTCATTAACAGTGTTATATATAATACTGAAATGCTAAAATCAGCCTAGATGTCCAATAATAGTAGAATAGCTAAATCATTTATAGTATATTACACTTATTAGATTTTTTACAGTCATTAAAATACTATTTTAGAAGAGCTCTTTGATGATTTGATGGCATGGAAAATGTATAATATAATGTTAAGTGAAAAAAAACAAACTTTAATATACAGTTTGGTCTAAATTTTAGAAGGGGAAAAAGAAAATTAAAAAAACAAAAAACAAAAAAAAGTACATCAACTCATTAACAGTGGTGATCTCTGGCTAGGTAAGATGCAAGAGGTTTGATTTTCTTCACACCTTTCCATTCTTTCCAGATTCTATACATTATATTACCTTTATAAAAGGGGCTATGACCAAATATTATACAAAAGTAATGATCTGACATTAGTATGGAAGATAGATTAGAAGAAGGAGAAATTTAGGGAGAATGGAGAGGTTAAAGCAAATCTAAAAGACATTTTAGGAATTCCCTGGTTGTCCAGTGGTTAGGGCTCTGCAGTCCCACTGCAGGGGGCACAGGTTCAATACCTGATGGGGGAAGTAAGATCCCACATGCTGTGCAGTGCAGCCAGAAAAATAAATACATAAAAATAAAAGACTTCTTATAAGAAGAAACTCTACGAAGTGAAGACAAATTGGATGTGGTAGATAAAGGGTTTCTAGCGTGATCAAATTAAGGTAGCATAGAAAATGCTATTTAATAGAAGAAATAAAATTTAGTTTTAGACACAATAGAGAATGACATTTAAGGGATGTTACCCTGTGGGTAGATGAAAATACAGATGAGGTTTGTTTTTCCAATCTTAATATGTCCTCAGTTCAGTTCAGTTGCTCAGTCATATCCAACTCTTAGCAGCCCCATGAATTGCAACACACGAGGCCTCCCTGTCCATCACCAACTCCTGGGGTTTACTCAAACTCATGTCCATTGAGTCAGTGATGCCATCCAACCGTCTCATCCTCTGTTGTCCCCTTCTTCTCCTGCCTTCAATCTTTCCTAGCATCAGGGTCTTTTCAAATGAGTCAGTTCTTTGCATCAGGTGGCCAAAGTATTGGAGTTTCGACTTCAACATCAGCCCTTCCAATGAATATTCAGGACTGATTTCCTTTAGGATGAACTGGTTGGATCTCCTTGCAGTCCAAGGGACATTCAAGAGTCTTATCCTACACCACAGTTCAAAAGCATCAATTCTTCAACCCTCAGCATTCTTTATAGTCCAACTCTCACATCCATACATGACTACTGGAAAAACCATAGCCTTGACTAGATGGACCTTTGTTGGCAAAGTAATGTCTCTGCTTTTTAATATGCTGTCTAGGTTGGTCATAACTTTTCTCCCAAGGAGTAAGCATCTTTTAATTTCATGGCTGCAGTCACCATCTGCAGTGATTTTGGAGCCCAAGAAAATAGTCTGTCACTGTTTCCATTGCTTCCCCATCTATTTGCCATGAAGTGATGGGACCAGATGCCATGATCTTTGTTTTTTGAATGTTGAGTTTTAAGCCAACTTTTTCACTTTTATCTTTCATTTTCATCAAGAGGCTCTTTAGTTCTTCACTTTCTGCCATAAGGGTGGTATCATCTGCATATCTGAGGTTATTGATATTTCTCCCAGCAATCTTGATTCCAGCTTGTGCTTCATCCAGCCCAGTGTTTCTCATGATGTACTCTGCATATAAGTTAAATAAGCAGGGTGAAAATATACAGCCTTGACGTATTCCTTTTCCTGTCTGGAACCAGTCTGTTGTTCCATGTCCAGTTCTAACTGTTGCTTCCTGACCTGCATACAGATTTCTCAAGAGGCAGGTCAGGTGAAGAATTTTGAAGAATTTACTTGAAAAATGTTCCACAGTTTGTTGTAATCCACATAGTCAGAGGCTTTAGCATAGTCAATAAAGCAGAAGTAGATGTTTTTCTGAAATTCCCTTCCTTTTTCTATGATCCAATGGATAGTGGCAATTTGATCTCTGGTTCTTCTGCTTTTGCTAAATCCAGCTTGAACATCTGGAAGTTCATGGTTCACATACTGTTGAAGCCTGGCTTGGAGAATTTTGAGCATTACTTTGCTAGCATGTGAGATGAGTGCAATTGTGCTATAGTTTGAGCATTCTTTGGGATTGGAATGAAAACTGACTTTTCCAGTCCTGTGGCCACTGCTGAGTTTTCCAAATTTGCTGGCATATTGAGTGCAGCACTTTCACAGCATCATCTTCTAGGATTTGAAATAGCTCAACTGGAATTCCATCATCTCCATTAGCTTTGTTCATAATGATGCTTCCTAAGGCCCACTTGACTGTTGCATTCCAGGATGTCTGATTCTAGGTGAGTGATCACACCATCATGATTATCTGGGTCATGAAGATCTGTTTTGTATAGTTCTTCTGTGTATTCTTGCCACCTCTTCTTAATATCTTCTGCTTCTGTTAGGTCCATACCATTTCTGCCCTTTATTGTGCCCATCTTTGCATGAAATATTCCCTTGGTATCTCTGATTTTCTTGAAGAGATCTCTAGCCTTTCCCATTCTATTGTTTTCCTCTATTTCTTTGCATTGGTCACTGAGGAAGGCTTTCTTATCTCTCCTTGCTATTCTTTGGAACTCTGCATTCAAATGGGTATATCTTTCCTTTTCTCCTTTGCTTTTTGTTTCTCTTCATTTCACAGCTATTTGTAAGGCCTCCTCAGGCAACCATTTTGCTTTTTTGAATTTCTTTTTCTTGGGGATGGTCTTGATCCCTGTCTCCTGAACAATATCATGAATCTCCATCCATAGTTCTTCAGGCACTCTGTCTATCAGATCTAATCCCTTGAATCTATTTCTCACTTCCACTATAACTGTAAGGGATTTTATTTAGGTCATACCTGAATGGTCTAGTGGTTTTCCCTACTTTCTTCAATTTAAGTCTGAATTTGGCAATGATCTGAGAAAGTATGTAGTTTTTCAGACTTGTGATAATTTATAGTTTTTACTCATTGAAATTAGTCTAAATTAGAGAGGTTTTACTTAACTGTGTTCTATGTTCATGATATTACTGTTTCATTTTCCTGGAATTTACCATGTAAAATAACTGATTATCAAATGATAGACTGACTTCAACTTGTTTCGCTTTGGACTGGCTCATAGTTCTCATGTTTCTGTTATGATTACTCTCATAGTTGTTGTTATTGCTGAAAACTACTATATTTGAAGAAGAGATGTAATTATTACCCAAGCAACATTTATGTTTTATTTTTCTATGAATTTTAGGCAATGAATATTTTGACTTCAGTGTTGCTTCTGTATGCAAAAGAGGAAGAGGCTTTTTGGCTTCTGGTTGCTGTATGTGAACGAATGTTACCTGATTATTTTAATCGTCGAATCATTGGTAAAAAAAGCACACACACATGTATACATATACAAACATATATTTCTTTTCTAAAGAATTTATAGGCCTCTTGTCTATCCAGTTACCTATCAAATGGAAGAACTGATCAATTAAGTTTTTGAAATACCACATTCACTGACATCCTCAAGAGAAGAGCTTTTTGCACTCAACATATGATTGGAAAGATTGCTTAATATATTGCTTTTTAAAAAGAAAGTACCTGGCCTGTTTCTTTATACAATCAAAGTTTTAAGTTTACTATTGTTAAGTTTCTTGAATGAGATTTTAATCAGCTTAAAATCTCCACATTTTTATTAATTGTATAGATATATGAAAGCTTGGAAAGAAGGATCAAGTTCTTAGTTCATTATATAATATTTTCTTCAGTCATCAAATATTTATAGATCTGTCCTCCCTTACTTTAAAACCGTAAGTGGTCTTTCCTTTGTACCTTCATAAGCCTTCTATTTGCTTCCCTTGTGGCTCAACTTGTAAAGAATCCGCCTGCAATTCAGGAGACTGGGTTTCGATCCCTGGGGCGGAAAGATCCCCTGGAGAATGGAAAGACTACCCACTCCAGTATTTTGGCCTAGAGAATTCCAAAGTCAAACACAACTGAGCAACTTTGACTAAGCCTTCTGTATCATGGCTAGGTCACTGATTATATTATCTTGTGTTATAGTTATTTGTATATTTATCTTAAGTTCTATTAGAGATTAAACTCTCTGAGGATGAGAACATTTTAATTAATTGATATATCTCTTATAGCACCTAGTACAGGTTTCTGGACATAATAAAGATTCTATAAGTAACTGTCGAATATAAATTGAGTTTCTCAAGTGCTTCTTTATGCATGATACTGCTATCAGATAAAGAGTTGTGTGAAATATAGAAAAGGCACTGAAGAAGTTCATAATTTAAGGAAGAGAAATGAGATAGATCAGCCTACTAATAGTAGTGGGAAGGTATTGAAAACAAGTCCTTTTGAAAGGTGTTCATTTTTAAATTTCTTTTTATGTTCTCCAGGTGCCTTGGTGGATCAGGCAGTCTTTGAAGAACTTATCAGAGATCACCTTCCCCAGCTGACTGAACATATGACTGATATGACATTCTTTTCCTCAATTTCTCTCTCATGGTTCCTCACACTTTTTATTAGTGTGCTACCTATTGAAAGTGCAGTGAATGTGGTGGACTGTTTCTTCTATGATGGAATAAAGGCCATTTTACAACTGGGATTGGCAATACTTGACTATAACTTAGACAAACTGCTGGCATGTAAAGATGATGCTGAAGCCGTGACAGCTTTGAATAGGTAATGTGAGAACCATAACATATAAATCTGGAGAGCCCCTTAGAGATTATGTTGCTCAAGCCCTTCTTTTTATAGGTGAAGAAACTGATCCCTAGAAACATTAAATAATTGGCCCAAAGTCACAAAGCTAGCTAGTTGAATGAAAAAGCTAGTCCTAAAGTCCACTCCTCTGTTTCCAAATAGAATATAACAAAAATCAGTTTGAAGGAAACTGCTAGGTTATATACACATTTACACTAATATTGTTGATTCAGTATGCTGAGACTTTCATAGTCCCTGTTTGAGCTATAAAGTCTGTAAGAGTAATTTGAGGGGGGAAAGTTGGTTGATAATATTAAATATACAGTGGGGGAAATTGTTCTGGTTTTTTAGGTATTTTCAATTGCATAGGCTGAGCTTTATTTTCCTGGTGCCTTTTCTGTGAATTCTATTTTGTATTAAAGCCAATATATGGATATGTGTGTGTGTGTATGTATACACTATGTATATGTTAAATGAATGAATATATGAATATTTGGGTAACTGTTGTAATGATGCATCAGATCCCATTTATGTACAGAATAAAGTATAAACACCTCACTCTGGCATTTAGAACTCTCAATGTTAAGGCTTCAATGTATCTTTCTTAAATTATTTCTCCTTACACGCTTCTACATGCCCTAAATTCCATCCTAGTAAGTCTACCTCTGAAGTCTTCATCACCATCCCATCTCTCACTCCCATGTCCTCCTAATTCCCAACTATCTTTAAATTCTACTTCTTCATCAAACTGTCCCTTGTCCTCTCAGTTGAAATTAACCTTTGACTAACTAGGGAGAAATTAGTTGTCATTTTCTCTGCATTTCTCTGCATACTTCTACTAATTCTGTATTATTGTCACTTTTGGATAGGTTCTTCAACAATGTCACTAATAAGGATAGCCCACTGCCGTCAAGTGTGCAGCAGGGTTCAAATGTAAGTGATGAAAAAAGCAGTCATATTAGAGTGGATATTACAGATTTGATTAGAGAATCTAATGAGGTAAGTTTTTCTTATTCCATAAATATAATTAAATAGCATATTTAAAATGATAGATACTATAGCTATATCTCTAGAGTAGTATATTGAGAGTAAGATAATAATACAAGTAAAGTAGTAATTTAAAATCTGACTTTACTTTAAAAATGAGTTCTGTGAACTGTTCCTCAGTTATGTAGCTTCCTCTGCTTCAGTTTGCTTTTCATTAAATGAAATTACTCATATGATTTCACGAATAATGACCACTTTTAAATATTCATCACTATGTTTAAAGGTGAAAAATATTCTCTTCTTAGAGCCTAAGAATTTTACCAATGTTCTTGTACTTAGTCTAGGCCCATAGTAGATGGAATGCTCCCCTGCGAATATATAGAAAAACTGAAATGTGGGAGGTGGAAATTTGCATAATCACTGAACAAGTTGGGAAAATAACTAGAAATAGAACCAAAGCCTCTGAGAATTGAATCTGATGAAATTCAACTGTAAGAGAAGTGGGTATTTGTTATGAATGAGTATCCACTGAAATCATATTTCTTACAGAAATATGGTAATATTTGCTATGAAAATATACACAGCATGCGCTGTCGAAACAGGTTGTATGTGATACAGACCCTAGAGGAAACGACAAAGCAGAATGTGGTAAGTATCCACCAAATGGGGGAAACCAATTGGAATAACAGTTTTTTTTTTCCTCAACTTCTTTTAAAAAATTATCATTTCATATGAAGAAAATAGAATAACTATACATTTGAGCTAGAGTCTTGTCACAGCTTAGCTTACTGTAAATTTTTTGAGAGGAAATAAGTGATTTTCTTCTGGTTGAAACACATTGGTTTCTCCAACATGTTTTGTATTATTTGACCTTTAATATTGAATGCTATGATGCTGGCATTTAAGCATAACATATTTGTGATGTACTTTATCAAGAAGAACAGCTGACCTACATAATAGTCTAGGTTGCTAATATATATTATTATCCTTGGATACTCAAGATAAAGTAGAAAAGGTATAAAACAATGTGTTTTAAGTACTCTTTTTAAACATTTGGATGACTACATTAGAAGCTGTTAATATTGATTGCTTCTAGTGAGTGGGATTAATAGATTGCTGGTTGAAAGAGGGAGCGTTTTACTTTGTTGAAAGAATTCTTCTGGAGTAGGACATGGCAACCCATTCCAGTATTCTTGCCTGGAAAATTCCATGGACAGAGGAGTCTGGCGGGTTACAGACCATGGGGTCACAAAGA
The DNA here is from genome assembly GCF_001704415.2 of Capra hircus. Lineage (NCBI taxonomy): Eukaryota > Metazoa > Chordata > Mammalia > Artiodactyla > Bovidae > Capra > Capra hircus. Next base: position 36,643,288 of record NW_017189517.1, on the reverse strand, counting down.
GTTGGACATGGCTTAGCAACAGAATACGCACACACATGAATGAGAGGAGCCTGGTGGGCTACAGTCCATGAGATTGCAGGGAGTCAGTCATGCCTTAGCAACTGAACATGCACACATGCACATGAATCTTCTGTATTGTTCAAGCTTTTATCATGAGAATATATTGTTTTTGTAAACCTACTTGCTTAAAGGTTAAGTCATCAGATATATAAATCTGGGAAAATTAACATTTCTGAATACATACTCATTATGAATAATTCAAACGTAAAGAAATGTAAAAAAGTAGAACTTACCTACTCTAGGAGTAATCAACATTTAAAATGATTAGGCATGTATCCTTCCAGATCTTTTTTCTAAATATCTATAGACATGCATGTCTATGTGTGTAAGGAAGGGGTGAGAGGGACAATATAGCTTTCTAAATGAGATCATACCATTTAGTTACATGTTCTGTAACTTACTTTTTTCACTCAGAAATGTATCACAGTCATTGCATATCATTGTATAACTCACTTTTCTTAATGTGCTGAACAGTATACCACAGTATGGATATGCTATACTTGACTTAACTATTCCTTGTTGATATGCATGTAGTATGTATACCTTCCTTTCATTTTATTTTATTTTTTGCTCTTACAAGTAATACCTTATTTAAATCACATGGATTTGAACTGTGCAGATTCACCTACATGTGGATTTTTTTCAGTGAACATGTACTTTAGTACTACAGGATCCATGCTTGGTTGAATCTGCAGATACAGAATCATGGATATGAAGGGCCAACTATAAAGTTATATGCAGATTTTTTAAATTTATTCATTCTTGACTCTGCCAGGTCTTTGTTGCTGTGTGTGAGCTTTTTCTAGTTGTGGTGTGTGGGCTTTTCATCGCAGTGGCTTCTCTTGTGGAGCATGGGCTCTAGGGCTTTCAGGTTTTAGTAGTTGTGGCACATGGGCTAAGGAGTTGCAGTTACTGGGCTCTAGAGCACAGGCTAAGTAGTTGTGGCACACGGGCCTAGTTGTTCTGAACATGTGGGATCTCCCCGGATCAGGGATCAAACCTGTGTCTCCCGCATTGACAGGTGTATTCCTTACCACCGAGCCACCTGGGAAACTCTATGTGCAGATTTTTGACTGTGTGGAAGGTCAGCACCCTTAACCCCCATGTTGTTCAAGGGTCAACTGTATTTCTAATCTTACACATTTGTAAATATATTTCTATAAGGTGGATTCTTAGAAGTGGCAGCTGGGTCAAAGGGTGTGCCCATTTAAAAATTGACAAATCCTGCTAAGTTGTCTTCTAAAGGATTTGTATCAAATTATAATCCCACTGACAGTATGTAAAAATGCCCTTTTCCCCACATTTCCACTAGTGTTACTTACTAAAAAATGTTAGTGGTGTTAATTCTTTGTCAGTTATATTTGTGGCTAATATTTTCCCCCAATCTTGTTTCTTTAATTTTTTATGATGTATTTCAGGGTGTGTAAGTTTCAAAATTTTATGTAGTCAAATCTTTTTCTTCTTACATATTGTGTGGGTTTCATGTCAAACTTAGCAAGGCCTTCCCCATATAAAATTATATAATTTATAAACACAGTTTCTCATACTAGCTTTTAATACTGGTATTGCTTTTTTTTTAAACATTTAGATCTTTAATACACCTAAAATATATATTTTGTTAATAGTGTGATACAGGATTCTAATAGTATTTTTTCTAGCTGAAACAATCGATTTTTTGAATACCATTTATTAAATAGTCCATCCTTTCTATACTCTGCCTTTTTCATATGCTAAATACTTATATACATACATGGATTTATTTCTGGAGTTTCTTTTTTCCCTATAACACCACACTGCTAATTATTGTGGCTTTATAATCCATTTTGAAATCTGGTAGTGTGCTTAATCACTCAGTCATGTTTGACTCTTTGTGGCCCCATGGACTGTAGACCCCAGGCTCCTCTGCCCATGGAATTTTCCAGGCAAGAATACTGGAGTGGGTTGCCATTTCCTATTCCAGGGGATCTTCTTGACCCAGGGATAGAACTTGTGTCTCTTGCATCTCCTGCATTGGCAGGCAGATTCTTCACCAGGGAGCCACCAGGGAAGTCCTTTTTAAAATCCATTTGAATTACGTCTTTTTAAATGTCCTTTAGTATAAAATTTTATTGTTTTCATCATATAGATCTTACACATATATTGTTGGGTTTGTCTCCTGTGTAGTTTATGGTTTTGTTACTAATATGAATGAGATCTTTTTTTCCTTTATATTTTCTAATTCATTTATTATCTTATATATAAAACCTATTGATTGGTACATGTTGCTTTTTTAATGACTGTTACTGACTATCACTAATTCTGATTTTTTTCAGTTGAATTTCTGAATAGTCAGGCATGTCTTTTCTAGGCTTAAGAGTTTTGACCCTTCCTAATATGTATACCTCTTTTAGATTTTTATTTGTATTATTGTAGTGGGTAGAATCTTCAGAGAAGTATTAAATAATAACAGTAGAAGCAAGCTTCCTTGTCTCATTCTGGAATTTAATAGAAGTGCTTCTACTATTGTATTAAGTATGATGTTTGCTGTTAATTTTTGAAGGACTCTTTTTAATCAAATTTAGTAGTTTCATTTAATTTCTAGGTTAAGAGATTTGGGACATTTTAAAAAATCAACATTGAGTGTTAACTTTGATCAAGTAATTTTTCTATATCTTGAGATTATATATTTTTCTACGTTAATAATATAGTAAAGTACATTAAAGAATTCCTAGATTGAACTTCTGTTTAATTCTTGAGATGAATCCTATTTGTTCGTGTTGTGTTATTCTTTTAATATTCTGCTTTGATAGTTTTCCTGAATAGTTTAGCTAGGTTCTTTACATATGTTAAAGTGACATTGACTTACAGTGTGTGTGTGCTAACTTTATTTTTTCATATTAGAATTGTTCTCTTGTCATAGAATGGAGTTTTGAACAAATCATATTTTTGTATGTGCTGGGATAGTTTAAACCACATAGAAATTACCCAGTACCTGAAAGTTTGAGATGAACCTGCAAAACCATCTGGATCTGCTGCCTTTGGTGGGCACTTGATTACTTTTTCAGTTCTGTCTATTCAGAACTTGTTCTTCCTGAGTTAATTTTAGTCATTTATATTTTTATAGAGATTACCCATTTCATCTAGACTTTCAGATATGTTTTACAGCTTGTGGAATTCATTGAACAGATAATTAATGTTACTTTCTATATGCTAGACACAATAATTTATATGTCTATATTTATAGTATTCTTTTACTTCTCAATGATATTTATTCATGCTTTCTTTTATCAAACCTACCAGATATTTATTTTACTTTTTTGGTTTAACAAACTCTTTGTTTTATTTATGAAGTATACTTTTTTTTTAGTTACTCCTGTTTCATTAATTCTAGCCTTTATCTTTACCCTTGCTTTAAAATGTCTTAAATACCAAAATCATTGTACCATAAGTGCTTATTCTTCCTGGAGTAGAATGATATTGCATATTTTCTGAGATTATTCATTCTTAGGTTACGTTTTTTTGGCACAGAAAGAGAATGTACATCTCCCAGTGCCTTTGAAGTCTTTAATGACAACCCCACAGGGTGACTTGACAAATTGCCTATGTAGTAAGACAGGAATATATGGAAAAAGACATAGAATACTGTGGCTTATATTTCAGTTAGTTCAGTTCAGTTGCGTCCAACTCTTTGCGACCCCATGAACTGCAGCACGCCATGCCTCCCTGTCCATCACCAACTCCTGGAGTTTACTCAAACTCATGTCCATTGAGTCAGTGATGCCATCCAACCATCTCATCCTCTGTTGTCCCCTTCTCTTGCCTTCAATCTTTCCCAACATCAGGGTCTTTTCAAACGAGTCAGCTCTTCGCATCAGGTGGCCAAAATATTGGAGTTTCAGCTTCAACATCAGTCCTTCCAATGAACACCCAGGACTGATTTCCTTTAGGATGGACTGGTTGGATCTCCTTGCAGTCCAAGGGACTCTCAAGAGTCTTCTCCAATACCACAGTTCAAAAGCATCAATTCTTCGGTGCTCAGCTTTCTTTATAGTCCAACTCTCACATCCATACATGACTACTGGAAAAAACATAGCTTCAACTAAATGGACCTTTGTTGGCAAAGTAGTGTCTTTACTTTTTATTATGCTGTCTAGGTTGGTCATAACTTTCCTTCCAAGGAGTAAGTCTCTTTTAATTTCATGGCTGCAGTCACCATCTGCCGGGATTTTGGAGCCCAGAAAAATAAAGTCAGCCACTGTTTCCCCATCTATTTGCCATGAAGTGATGGGACCGGATGCCATGATCTTAGTTTTCTGAATGTTGAGCTTTAGGCCAACTTTTTCACTCTCCTCTTTCACTTCCATCAAGAGGCTCTTTAGTTCCTCTTCACTTTGTGCCATCAGGGTGGTGTCATCTGCATGTCTGAGGTTACTGATATTTCTCCTGGCAATCTTGATTCCAGCTTGTGCTTCCTCTAGCCCAGTGTTTCTCATGATGTACTCTGCATAGAAGTTAAATAAGCAGGGTGACAATATACAGCCTTGACGTACTCCTTTTCCTGTTTGGAACCAGTCTGCTGTTCCATGTCCAGTTCTAACTGTTGCTTCCTGACCTGCATACAGGTTTCTCAAGAGGCAGGTCAGGTGGTCTAGTATTCCCATCTCTTGAAGAATTTTCCATAGTTTATTGTGATCCACACAGTCAAAGGCTTTGGCATAGTCAATAAAGCAGAAATAGATGTTTTTCTGGAATTCTCTTACTTTTTCAATGATCCAAGGTATTATATTTACACTTATTAACTGGCTCTCCTCTGGTGGCTATCTCTGTGTATGAAGAGACAAAGGTCAAATTACATATCAGAGTAGAATTGAACTATACTCTATGCACAGTTTTTTAAAGGACAAAATAGGTACATTTACCTTTTGTTACTCCTTAAAGTTTAAAATGACATGCTTCCCTGATGGCTCAGACGGTAAAGCGTCTGCCTGCAATGCGGGAGACCTGGGTTCGATTCTTGGGTCAGGAAGATCCCCTGGATAAGGAAATGGCAATCCACTCCAGCACTCTTGCCTGGAAAATCCCATGGACGGAGGAGCCTGATAGGCTACAGTCTATGGGGTCGCAAAGAGTCAGACATGACTGAGCGACTTCACTTTCACTTTCACTTTCAAAGTTTTAAAAAGTATTTAAAAGTATTCTGGCAGAGGGAATTTTCTAAATGGGTTCAAAGAGAATTTCTATACCCAAGTGTTAAATTCTAAATTGCTTTTAATCTTTTTAAAGTTGCGTGTTGTATCACAAGACGTGAAGTTGAGCCTGCATGAACTGGATGAACTTTATGTCATCTTTAAGGTACTCTTTTCCTTCTTTAAATGAAAAATAATATTCTTAGCAGAATTTTACCCCAACCACCCAACTATTTTATCTTTAATTATTTTAGTATACAGGTTTAAAAAATGTTCTGAAGTTACTTTTTCTGATTTAATGACTTTTGTCTTTTTTTCCATTTTTTAAATAGAAAGAGTTATTTTTTTCTTATTATTGGTGTTTGAGTTCTCCAGTATTGAAGCACCATGATCCCAGTCTGCCATATTTGGAGCAGTATCAGATTGACTGCCAGCAGTTCAGAGTGTTGTATCACTTGTTGAGTCCCTGGGCTCATTCTGCAAATAGAGATTCACTAGCTTTATGGACATTCAGATTGTTGGATGAAAACTCCGACTGCCTTATCAACTTCAAAGAATTCTCCTCTGCAATTGGTAGGATGATGTCCAATAACTTTTCTTTTTAAAGCAGAAAAATAAAGGTACCCCTAGAAATACTTAGTACTGCCTGTCATTGCTAATTTAGTCAGATTTTATCAGCCTGATTTACACTATCTCCGGCTTAAGCAATAACTGGACCATTTTCTTTGTTTGTTACTAAATCTAAATATTTCATCTCATCTTGCCCCAACCCTCCCAGAAAAAACAAGCTGTTAGATGTGGTTGTTTTAATGGTTAACATGAAGGAAGATAATGTCCTGATTTCCCCACCTTCAGGCATATAGATTCTTCAGGAGGATGTTCTACCTCAGCAAAAATGCAACCACATAGCTTAGAAAAGTGGTAAAGAAATAGTCAACAAACATTTTGTGCCTGTAAATAGTCCACCAGTTATATGGTTCCTTTGCTTTTCCAGACACCCTAATGTACTTTCTTATCAGGGATTGCCCCTTAAAGAGGAGTTCTCTCCTCTGATGGAGCGTTCAAAAGAAAAAGTAAATTTTAGATTGGGGTTGGGGAGAGAGTTCAGTAGGAGAGCATTTTATTTATCCCTTTATTTTGCTTATATAGTTCAAGGAGAGAATCTGGCCTACTGGGTTTTGGTTAACTGATAGTTTAAGTAACAGAAGGTTTCTGAATCCTGACTCATATCTCTGTCTTAATTATCTGTGTTGCTGTAATTGATTGAATGTTCTTTGGCTGTGATTATTTGCAATTTAATTTTATTGAACAGATATAATGTACAATGGAAGTTTTACTGAGAAGCTTAAGCTGCTTTTTAAGCTGCATATTTCTCCAGGTAAGAGTTTAATAGTTGTAATGTATAGAAGTTGATTCTATACATCAATTATACTTTTTAACAAGTATAATTACAGATATCATTCCATTTTAACGAATAATATAATTTTCCATATGATACAAAGTCGTTGCTTAAATGTGGCCTATGGATCATGTTAGCAATATTTTTGCTAATATATAGTTACACTGAAATCTGTAGAGGAGATTCTGTGCAACAGATAGGTTCATAGGTTTCCTTCCTGTTAGTGGTCAGTCAATTTAATAAGTAGTTTATGTGTAAGAACTGTCTATCATTTGAATATTGGCATAATGTTGAATTTTTATTGTTGTCATTAGACAGTAGAATTTAACTTTAGACAAATCGCCAAACTTGTGAAATACTACAAATTATTCAGAAAAGTGAGACTGGGCAGCAAGTCTATTAAACATTTGGAGGAGGAAACAAAAACTACCATTTATTGAGCACTTGTTCTGTTCAGGCATTTATATGTGTTCTTTTATTTAATTCTCATGATATCCTTGAAAGGTGGTATTATCTGTCCAATTTTGGCGATATGGAAACTGAGAGAAAGATTAAATTTTCTGAAGACAGCATATCTAATAAATTGCTTAGCTGAAATTCAGACTAAGGTATGACTCCAAAACGCAGGTTTCTTTCTGTTCTACCATACTGCCTTACTGTTACCACATCGGTTCTACTTAAGTGTTTCCCTCTGAGCTCAAGAGGCTGCATTTGCCAGCCTGATCCATAATTGGGAATCTAGTCTTAAACTTCAAAGGAACATTGCAAAAGTACCTTTTAGCTTAAATAGGGTGATTCACCAACGGAAAAAAAAAAAAAAAGCACCTCATAATTTGTCTAAAACTACACCTGAGGTCTCTTTTAAAGTCTTCCCAGGATAGCTGGGAACCATTCTTTACCACACCAAAAATCTAAAACTCATGTTTAACCTTCACAAACTCAAATCACAAGCACAGTGTTAAAAACCAAAGACAAATCAAATAATAATTTAACCATGAAGGACTTTACATTGTCAAGTCAAATTGTCATTAGATTGTCTAATATTGTAATGGAATGATTTTCCATAGAAGGATCAAAAATAGAAAAAACACTGTATATCTGTTAGAGCACTCAGTTTCATGTTTCCTTATTATTAATGATGTTTTTAAATGACTGTGGTCACGTTTTCAGAGATTCCCAAGTGTCATATTTTTAAATTTCAATTTGTAATGGCTCTTGGAAAACTGTTAAAAAGCAAGTAATTTGGAGAAATAAGAGAATTCAAAGTGATCAAATACTTCTTGTTAAAATATTTGCTATACAGTAGAGTAGTACTACTTCCATACTTCTTCACATAGGTCTTTCTTTTACAGGGACCCTTTGTTTAATTCTCTGTCCCCAGATTTAATTGATCCATTATAGGACCTGTTTCTGTCTCTCATTGTTACAAATATGATCTGGGTTATCTATTTTCAGCTTATACTGAAGTGCAGTATAAAGACCCTTCAAAGGGAGATGAACTTTCCAAGGAAGAATTGCTGTACTTCAGTCAACTCCATGGTAAATATCTGTTTTGAATATATCTGTTTTGTTGATTAATCACTTAGAGATCTTTCTGGTTTAAACATTCTTTACCCAGCTACCTAGTAAAATTTGAGTTAATTATACCTTACACTTCTTTTGTGCTGCCATAGCACTTAGCATAGTCCTAAATGCATGGTAAGTATTCCATAAATATTTGACTGATTAACTAAACTACATTTTGGATTTTGATTTATGGAATTTCTTGTTTACTGGGGAATTTGAAAGAAAATGCATTTTGTTTCTACTTTTGTAGCAGAAATTTCTAAAATGTATCAGACTTTTTTAATGCCTTGTTAAAATGCAATGAAGACAATAGAATCTTTGATGATAGAAGGTCAAACAGTGAATACTTATTATAAATCACTGGTGTAGGTGTAGGAGATAGGGATGAGTCTGTCTCTGAGACAAAATTTGGAAGTATTATGGGCTTATTGTTGTATCTTTTGCTGCTTTTTCATAAATAGAAGTATCTTAGAGAGAAGTCCTTATGTAACCTTGTGTATGCTTACTGTATGATGGTATTTGAACATTAAGTTTGAAGCAACCTTACAAATCATCTAGTCAAGTCCCTTAATTATATAGAGGGCACTGAGGCCTAGAAGGGAGAAGTGACTCGTGTGAGATTTTTCAATGAGGTTTTACCACAGTTAGGACTAGTAGCTCAGTCTTTTTCTTTCTTTTTTTTTTTTTTTTTGGCTCAGTCTTTTGGCTCTCAATATGTTTTTTTCCTAATAAAAGAAGTAATACTATTCAATTTGAAGAAAATCACAAGGAAAGAAATATCACATAGCACCCAGAAATAAATTAATAATTTGTATACTTCTATCTAAGATTTTTTAATGTGGATTTTCCACCCAGTGTTCTTTTTAAAGTTCTTGAATACTTTGTCTTCTCGTGATAGGAGGTCAGATTAGCTATAATTGGTTTGTTGAATTGAAGAAAATAATGTGTGCTTATAAGTGTATCAAAGTACTATTTTACTTTCAAAAGGTATTTTTTAAATATTTTACAAAATGCAGTTGTCCTCTTCTCTAGTTTCCAAGCCTGCAAAGGAGAAGGAAGCAAAGTCAGCAAAAAACAGCCCTGAAAAAGGTATATGATTTAGGAGTATCATTTAGTTTAAGTTATTGTTTTTGTAAATAAGGTTAACTACACAAGGGGGAGGCATGGATTCCTTTTAAAATCTTTTGATTTATCCTTAGAGCTTTTTCAGTTCCTTTGTGTAAGTCGAATAATTTATTCTTCTCTGGATACTTCAGTCTCAGAAGTTATAGAAAATGTAACAGTAAATGAGCCATATTTATTTATTATTTTAAAATATTTATTTTAATTATATAAGTAATAGATAATTCATATAAAAGAAATTTAAATGGCAAATGCTCATATCCCCACCCAACCCCACCCTGAAGTAGATGTGATGTTGTATTGTCATTTATTTCAGTAACTAGCTCAATATTGATGAACACTTAGGTTATTTCCAATTAATTATATTGCAAACTATGCTCCAACAAACATTTTTATACTTACCTTTAATGATACTTTGGGGCATATTTCTTTAAGATAGGATAAATTCATAGAGGTATGAGAATGCTGGGTCACAAAGAATATGCACATTTAGTATTTTGATAGAGACTGTCAATGGCACCCCACTCCAGGACTCTTGCCTGGAAAATCCCATGCATGGATGGAGGAGCCTGGTGGGCTGCAGTCCATGGGGTCGCTAAGAGTCAGACACGACTGAGCGACTTCCCTTTCACTTTTCACTTTCATGCATTGGAGAAGGAAATGGCAACCCACTCCAGTGTTCTTGCCTGGAGAATCCCAGGGACGGCAGAGCCTGGCGGGCTGCCGTCTATGGGGTCGCACAGAGTTGGACACGACTGAAGCGACTTAGCAGCAGCAGCAGTAGCAGAGACTGTCAAATTGTTCTACAAAAGTCCATCATTCTTTTTATGTTTTTGAGTAACAGCTAAAAAATAATTTTTGAAGATCTGCTTAGATATGACCACTTCACCAGGTTGTTCAGTATATCCTAGTTTTCCAATAGATCTGAATAATTATTAATAAAGTCACATTAACATCATTGTGGTTAAACTCTTCAAAGGAATGAATGAATAAGTACTGTTTTAAATTTTTCAAAGAGTCACCATAGACCACTTTGGTATCTGCATATTAAGAACATCATATGGAAGCTATTTTAAACTTAGTGGTATACATGAGAACATCTACATGAAATTTACATCATCAAATCAGGGTGTACTGTTTAATCTAAAAGGCATTCTTCTTCCCCTCACCTTACACCTTCTCTACTCCCCAACCTTTTCAAAGTAAAAATTTTAGTTTAATGGAAATGGAGAATATTTTGAGAACCAGTAAGTGAAAGAAAAGGTATAGTCAGATCAATTTCTGGAGAAAAAAGTGGAATCTTATATCTCAATGAAATATCTTTCAATAATAATTGTTCTTTTGAGGATTTGGGAAAATATAATGGGCTGTTCATTATGAAATGATTTTATTCCCCTCATTTAGAAAAAGAAAAAGTCAATATTCAAGCATATCTAAGTCAATGGCAAGATGAGCTTCTAAAAAAAGAAGAAAACATTAAAGATTTACCAAGAATGAATCAGGTATTCAGTTCATAAATTCTGGTTTTCTTATGTGTTTTATTAAAATGAATGTGGGTGTTTCCAAATCTAAAATAGCTAACATGCTATTACAAAAATAATCTCTGCATCATCTCTGTAAGTTTCAGATGAGTATAGAAGAGTGGGAGTAAATTTTTAAATGATTTTCTACTTTAAACACTTAAATGCATCTAGAGTTTCAGTACAGTCCTCTGCTGTGACATTTGTACCTATAGAAAAGATGTGTGTATAACATATATTTCAGTGTTTTCTACTTCTAGCTTTATTAGAAATGTTCATTTATTCAGTAGATATTTTTTAGTGACTACTAGATGACATGCCCAATACTAGGTAGTAGGAATAAGAAATAACTAAAATAGGTTATACCCTGGTTCCTAATCATCTTGAATCTGCTCAGATAGTACTAACGACTACTGTTAACACACCTTTTTTTTTTGGCCATGCCATGTAGTATGTGGGATCTTAGTCAGGGATCAAACCCGCACTCTGCTATTGAAGCACAGAGTCTTAAGCTGTGGACCATCAGGGAATTCCCTATTGACACAATTATAAATCCATCTCTTTCTTGCACGCTATTCAGTCATTGTATGTTCTTATATTTTTTAAATAAATTCTTTTGGTACAGATACTGAGGATTCTCAGAACTTAACCAAAATGAGAAATGTGAAATAACTTCATTTTTCTCAGTGGAGTAGGTAATTTGATAGTTAAATAAGTACTTCTTAAAATTAATATATTAATACTAAAATTTTAATAAACAGTGTTACAGACTAAGAAAGAAAAATAAAGCTTAAAGTTTGGTATAATAAATTTTTATAAAGCGTATCTTTTAGGGGGACTTCCCTGACAGTCCTGGGGCTTCCCTGATAGCTCAGTTGGTAAAGAATCCGCCTGCAATGCAGGAGACCCCGGTTCAATTCCTAGGTTGGGAAGATCTGCTGGAGAAGGGATAGGCTACCCACTCCAGTATTCTTGGATTTCCCTTGTGGCTCAACTGGGAAAGACTCTGCCTGCAATGCGAGAGACCTGGGTTCAATCCTGGGTTGGGAAGATGGAGAAGGGAAAGGCTACCCACTCCAGTATTCTGGCCTGGAGAATTCCATGGACTGTCTAGTCCATGGGGTCGCAAAGAGTCAGACATGACTGAGCTACTTTCACTTCCTCTTTCCTTGGCAGTCCAGTAGTTAAGAATCCATGCTTCCACTGCAGGGGGCATAGGTTGGATCCCTTGTTGGGGAACTAAGATCCTGCATGCCTTACAGTGCAGCCCCCACCCAAAGTATATCTTTTTTATTTGCTTTTTATTTACAGATAAACTTTTCTAGAAGGATGATTGACTTATAGGACTTTTGTGTTGGAAAAAAATTTTCTATATTGGCAAGGATCTTCTAGGAATGTCTATGGATTGTCTAGGGACAGTTAGCAAACAATCCAGTTTATTTCTTTACTAGGGCCCCTCCTTAGTCTTTAAAAAGAAACATGTCCACATGACCTCCTTGTATTACTGGATTGATTCCAAAACATTCTTCCTTAAATTTGAGTCATCCTAGTCTGTTCATTAAGATTGATTAGTAAGTGAATTATTTGTATGTAGGCTAATATGGGACTTTGCCTAATTAAAAGTATCACCTAACATTGAAGGAATGCTGGCAGATACTGTCCAGGAATTATTGTATATATAAAATATGTACATATATGTTGTTTGTGGGGCTTCCCTGGTGGCTCAGATGGTAAAGAATCTACTTGCAGTGCAGGAGACCCAAGTTCAATCCCAAGGTCAGGAAGATCCGCTGGTGAAGGGAATAGCAACCCACTCCAGTATTCTTGCCTGGAAAATCGCACGACTGGCGGGCTATAGTCCATGAGGTCACAAAGAGTCAGACATGACTGAGTGACTAACGCTACACACTACATACATACATCCATCCATACATACATACATATATATATATAATTTACTGTTATTAGGCAACAGATGAGAAAACTTAAGTGGAATTTTCTTTCATAATTCATACCCGTTTTTCTAGAACCAAAATTTACTTGGGGATTGATCATCAGTTCTTAGAACTTCTATGGTGAAGGTTATGTGGTGCAGATTCTCAATAGAAAACTATTCACTTCTAAGTTCTTGTTATATATTTGCTAAGTCTAATGTCAAATGTGATATTTCTAACTTGTGTCTTCTAGTCACAATTTATCCAGTTTTCAAAGACACTATATAACTTATTTCATGGGGACCCTGAAGAAGAGTCATTATATCAAGCCATTGCTGTTGTAACCAGCCTTTTGCTCAGGATGGAAGAGGTTGGAAGGAAACTCCATAGCCCTACATCTGCAATGAAAGGACTGTCTGGTGCAGTCTGTGTTTCTGGAGTACCCAGTGAGGGGCAGGCAGAGAAACCCCTGGAAAAAGAACCCTCCTCGCCCAGGGAAGAACCTCAGTGGTCATTTGCGTTTGAACAGATTCTTGCCTCTTTGTTGAATGAACCAGCATTGGTGAAGTTTTTTGAGAAATCCATAGATCTAAAAGCCAAACTAGAAAATGCGAAAACCTCTCAGTTAAGTTCTAGAACCAAGAAGTAAAGCTCTTAACAGGCATTTAACCAAGATTTCTTATAACCGTCAGCTTGATTCCTGGAAATAGGGATCAGGGATTTATCTTGTCACCAATGTATTTTAAGGTTAAAAAGAAGATATTGTAAGCACAATGATTTATTCCTTTGGGGTAATATCTAATTTTGATATTCTATAATTCGAATATACTTTTTATATTTCCCAAGACATGCAGTATCGGGGGGAGTATGCTAAATGTCACCACCAGAGGGCACCACCATATCACTTTTAGTAAGGAAATAACTAGTTTGTGCTGCTATTTACATATGAATGAGTAATGATTTTTGAAAATGTGGTGTTATGTTTGAGTATTAGTGATGCTGACATGCCATAACGATAAATCTTACTTTCCAAATTGCCTCAGTCCTATTACAGTGCTTTAGAAAATCAGACTCTTAGATCTGTAGCCTTAATTATCTATAAGATTACCATATGGGAACCTCATTTTCAAGTTATCTAATGAAATAATATTAACTTCTTAAAGTTAATCTCATTCAGTCTTCTAGTATTACGTGTTTTTTTTTTTAAGTAAATTCTACCTTCTCCTTAACCTGAGCAGTTCAGAAGCTACTGGCACACTTCCAGCTCTGTTACTGACAAAAATAAAAAACTCAAATACTGGGCTGATATGAGGAAAAACTATATTGGATTTGGATTTGAGCTGGTTAAAATGAGCCAATTCAGAAGGGTAAATATACAGTTAACTGTGTACAGGTCTCTCATTGGACTGAGAAGTTACTTGAAATTCCAAGCATTGCTCTTTGTGGTATTTTTCTCAGAGTAGTTTGGTTCTAATTTTAGATTTTGGATTTTCACCAGTCATATTTTAAGTTATAGTATATAGCTTGAATTATTGTATTAGTCTGACGAGTTCATAAAGTATACAGGCATACCTTGATTTATTGCACTTTGCTTGACTGTGCTCCACAGATACTACAGTTTTTTGTCTTCTTCTTTTTTTTTTTTTTTCTGCCACTACATGATTTGTGACTGGTGGGCTTGTGGGATCCAGGCTTACAGGATGGTAGTTCCCCACAGGGATTGAACCCAGGCCCTTGGCAGTAAAAGTGCAGAGTCCTAACCACTGGATCACCAGAAAGTTCCCACAGATACTATATTGGAAATGAAGGCTTGTGGCAACACTGCATTGAGCAAGTCTAATCAGTGCCATTTTTCCAACAGCATTTGCTCAGTGTCTCTGTCACGTTTTGGTGATTCTCACAATATTTGGAACTTTTTCATTATTATTATGTTTGTCATGGTGATCCGTGATCAGTGATCTTTAATGTTACTAATGCAACTCACTGAAGGCTCATATGATGGCTAGCATTTTTTAGTGGTAAAATAGTTTTAATTAAAGTTTGTTCCTTTTTTACACGTAATGCTATTATTGTACACTTAATAGACTACACTATAGTGTAAACATAACTCTTGTATGCCCTGGGAAACCAAAAAATTCATGTGACTCGCTTTATTGCAATATTTGCTTCTATCCCAGTGATCTGGAACCAAACCTGCAACATCCAAGGTATGCCTGTACTTGTGCATAAGGATTGTTAAGATAATGTATAGAATTTTGGCATCTATCTAAAAAGCTGTAATTTATCTGATTTAAATGTGTAATTTCTATATACTTTATGCTGCTTATATTTCAGTCATTACAGTGAAAGTTCATTTAGAGATAATGGGCTTTGTTAGCACTTTAAAGAGAAAAAAAAAACATAGCTGTCTGATATTCTGTGCTGTTTCTGATAAAAACAATTTATAAATCAGTTGATTTGGAAAACTCAGAAGAAGGCATCCATTGGAACTTCTTTCTTCACAAAAGACTTTGGTTTTAAACCTTTTGACTTTTCGGATTTGAAATCATGAGAAGGCAGACATCCTTTAAGAATGACCCAAGAAGTCTCCCTTTGTGGAAAAGAATTGGTATAATCAGCTTTTGGCAAGAATCCACTGTGAACAAGGCTTAACCCAGAGGGTTTCATCACCACAAAATGTGTTATTTTCAGAGGGATTCAAGAATTTTCAAGTTGACCCCTTGAAAATTTTTGTAAATTGGACTTGGCCAAACACTTACTAGTAATGTCTTTAAAATGATTTTGTCAGCTTTGTCTTTTCAAGGAAATTACCACTTAAAGAGATAATTGCTAAATAAACATCTGTGCCTTTTCTCAGAAATGATTTGCCTGAAATGTGTCCAAATTTTAGAGTTCAGTTAATAGTTTGTATGTGAACTATCACACATCTGCTTTTAAGCAATGATTGTTATACTGTAGTAGCTCTATAAGACACAAGGCTCTATGCTTATATTCAAATGCACTGTTGCACATTGTTCAATATTTTGTCAGTCGTATTTACAAAAAAAGATACTTTCTTAAGAGCATATGTTATTGATATTTGATATGATTTTAAAATCAGAATATTGAAGATTACTTAGTATTGTATTTTAGCCTAGATTAGTTAAAATTGAGCACCTAAAGAGATTTTTGAGTTGCAAAAAGATTATAAATGCAAGTTAAAAAGACAAACATTTATTTTCTGAGTCTGCAGGAGAAATAAACTGAACACATAGTTTTGTAGTCACTACCTTGTTGAACAAATGGGTTTTTCTTACGTAGTTGTGTCACACTGAACCAGTGCATTGTACCTTATACATTAAATTAGGTGTTATAAGGTGGGCTTTACTTGTCTTTATAAAAATAAATGTTATAAATCTATAAAAATAAATGTTATAAATCTATTAAATAAATATGAAAATGGCTTACTTAGAGATCTTACTATTATTTATTATGATGTATAATCACTTGAGGACTTCCCTCCTATAAGAGTTAAGGTTCGGTTGCAGAGAACAGAATTCACTCAAATTAGTTTAGGCAGGAAAAGATTTATTACCAGACATTAAGTGACTTATAGAATTATCAAGAGGACTGACTCTAAATTGAGCATTCAAGAACAACTTCCAAAGCTATACCACAGCATCAGGTCACCAAGGGAGTTGCTAATTCTTTTCCGATTAGGAAACTGCCACTTCCTACTCCATGATGAAAAGCCAGCTGTATGGCTCCTGTCCCCAGAACCACACTCCACCTACTACTATTTACACCATCGAAATTGATGCCAAGCATCCTGCCTCTCAGCATCCACAAGCTAGTGACTAAATTGCGGTAGAACAACCAAACAGCTGCAAAACCATGTTTACCAGCAGAAATGGCAGAAGCATAGCCTCCACCTCCCTTCTGCCAGTTGTCTCACACGTGTGTATCTGACTGCCCTGTAATATGTCCAGAGTCCTGGTTGTGAGGGAATCTGGGAAATGTCCTTAGTTTCTTAGCCCCAGCAGTACAGAAAGGCACACTTAGAGGCTGGAATGGACACTGAGCACTGTGTTTCCTTTCTCTTGCTGGGTACCAAATTATCTCAATACACATTATTTCACCATTGCAATGAGTCAGGACTCCAGGCTCAGCTTAGCTGGGTTCTCTGCTTAGGATCTGACAAGCTGCAAAACCAAGGTTTTTTCCAAGGTGGTTCTCATTATAGAGGCTTAACTGGGGAAGAATCCACTTCCAGCCTAACTCAGACTGTTGACAGGAGTTATTTCCATATGGTTACAGGTCTGGAGGCCCCAGCTTCTTGCAGGTGGTTGACTAGAAGTCACCCTCAGCTCCTAGAGGCTTTACTCAGTTCCCAGAAACTGCTTCTTCAGGCTTCCTGACCTTGCCTTGTGGGCTTCACTCAGATGGCCACTTACTTCATTGATACAGCAAGGAGAGTCTCTGAAGCAAGTCTGCTAGCAAGACAGTGTCTTATATAATGTCACATGATCTCACAGTGTGACATTTCCCCTTTGCCATATTCTGTTGGTTAATTAAAGGTAAGCCGCAGGTTCTGTCCACTCTAAAGGGGGGAAGATTACACACGAACATCAGGAAGCAAAGGTTCTAGGGAGTGCACTGTGGATTCCGTTCACCACAAGAATCCGTGTTACCCACCTCTTTTCCCACACAGCCATACCCTTCTCATACTTCTGCAGAAGAGCTAATAGCATCTGACTGTCACAACAGAAATCCTCATAGCAAAAAAATGCACTAATCCTCTCTCCTAAGGGAAAATCCAGGTTTTTAGTCTTAATTCAATCTCCATCCCATCTTACATGTGAACTACAAAAAGTTAGCTACCAGCAACTCACCTTATATCAAGTAGAGAAGTAGGGAAAGAAATTTAAGTATATAATTCAGTTCAGTTCAGTCGCTCAGTCATATCAGACTCTTTGTGACTCCATGGACTGCAGTTCGCCAGGCTTCCCTGTCTATCACCAACTCCTGCAGCTTGCTCAAACTCATGTCCGTTGAGTCGGTGATGCCATCCAACCATCTCATCCTCTGTTGTCCCCTTCTCCTCCTGCCTTCAGTCTTTCCCAGCATCAGGGTCTTTTCCAATGAGTCAGTTCTTCACATCAGGTGGCCAAAGTATTGGAGTTTCAGCTTCAGCATCAGTCCTTCCAATGAACAACCAGGACTGATTTCCTTTAGGATGGACTGGTTGGATCTCCTTGCAGTCCAAGGGACTCTCAAGAGTCTTCTCCAACACCACAGTTCAAAAGCATCAATTCTTCAGTGCTCAGCATTCTTTATAGTCCAACTTTCACATCCATACATGACTACTGGAAAAACCATAGCTTTGACTAGATGGACCTTTGTCGGAAAAGTAATGTCTCTGCTTTTTAATATGCTGTCTGGGTTGGTCACAGCTTTTTTTCCAAGGAGCAGGTGCCTTTCATGGCTGCAGTCACCATCTCCAGTGATTTTGGAGCCCCCCAAAATAAAGTCTCTCACTGTTTCCATTTTCCCCCCATCTATTTGCCATGAAGTGATGGGACCAGATGCCGTGATCTTAGTTTCTGAATGTTGAGTTTCAAGGCAGCTTTTCCACTCTCCTCTTTCACCTTCATCAGTAGGCTTTTTAGTTCTTCACTTTCTGCCATAAGGGTGGTGTCATCTGCGTATCTGAGGTTATTGATATTTCTCCTGGCAATCTTGATTCCAGCTTGTGCTTCATCTAGCCCAGCATTTCTCATGATGTACCCTGTATATAAGTTAAATAATCAGGGTGACAATATACAGCCTTGATGTACTTACTCCTTTCCCGATTTGGAACCAGTCTGTTGTTCCATGTCTGGGTCTAACTGTTGCCCCTTGACCTGCATACAGATTTCTCTGGAGGCAGGTCAGGTGATCTGGAATTCCCATCTCTTGAAGAATTTTCCATAGTTTGTTGTGATCCACACCGACAAAGGTTTTGGCATAGTCAGTAAGCAGAAGTAGATGTTTTTCTGGAACTCTCTTGCTTTTTCCATGATCAAATGGATGTTGGCAATTTGATTTCTGGTTCCTCTGCCTTTTCTAAATCCAGCTTGAACACCTGAAAGTTCTCGGTTCATGGACTGTTGAAGCCTAGCTTGGAGAGTTTTGGGCATTTGCTAGCGTGTGAGATGAGTGCAATCGTGTGGTAGTTTGAACATTCTTTGGCATTGCCTTTCTTTGGAATTGGAATGAAAATTGACCTTTCCCAGTCCTGTGGCCACTGCTGAGTTTTCCAAATTTGCTGACATATTGAGTGCAGCACTTTCACGGCATCATCTTTTAGGATTTTAAATAGCTCAACTGGAATTCCATCACCTCCACTAGCTTTGTTTATAGTGATGCTTCCTAAATCCCTCTTGACTTTGCACTCCAGGATGTCTGGCTTAGGTGAGTGATCACACCATCGTGGTTATCTGGATCATGAAGATCTTTTTTGTACAGTTCTTCTGTGTATTTTGCCACCTTTTCTTAATATCTTCTGCTTCTGTTAGGTCCAGACCATTTCTGTCCTTTATTGAGCCCATCTTTGCATGAAATGTTCCCTTGGTATCTCTAATTTTCTTGAAGAGATCTCTAATCTTTCTCATTCTATTGTTTTCCTCTATTTCTTTGCATCGATCAGTGAGGAAGGCTTTCTTATCTCTCCTTGCTATTCTTTGGAACTCTGCATTCAAATGGGTATTATCTTTCCTTTTCTCCTTTGCCTTTCACTTCTCTACTTTTCTCAGCTATTTGTAAGGCCTCCCCAGACAGCCATTTTGCCTTTTTGCATTTCTTTTTCTTGGGGATGGTCTTGATCACTGCCTCCTATATATAATTATGTACCTAAAAAAGAATGGCAGACACTATGGATAGGTACAGTAGTCATTCCTACAACACAACCATAGTTATGTTTCATTTTTGTTTTTTTAATTATCATACAATAAATTAGCTTTTTTTTTTATGTACACCTCTACGATTTTTTTTTTTTTTTTTTTGCTGTGCAGAGTCTTTGTTGCTCCACACGGGCTTTTCTCTAGTTGCAAGGAGTAGCAGCTACTCTTTGTTGTGCTGCACAGGCTTCTCATTATGGTGGCTTCTCTTTGTGGAGGGCAGGCTCTAGGCGCACAGGCTTCAGTAGTTGCAACGCATGGGTTCAGTAGTTGTGGCTCGTGGGCTCAGTAGCTATGACACATGGGCTTCGTTGCTCTGTGGCATGTGGGATCTTCCTGGACCAGAGATAGAACCTGTGTCACCTGCATTGGCAGGCAGATTCTTATCTGCTGTACCATCAGGGAAGTCCCACTTATATGAATTTTTAACACAGATATGTGTTCCTGTAACCATCACCACAATTAGAATACAGAACACAATTAGAATTCCATCACCCCCAAAACTCCCTGAAGCAGTCTGTCTTTTCATAGTCACATTCTCTCCCCACCTCTAATAACCACTTATCATCAGGGTTTTCCCCAATATATTAAAGACCAGATGTTTGCTGTCCCCAAATCCCTACCCCTTGTAGCCATGTGACAAAGAACTGGTTAATGACATGCTTCTGCTTGAATTTCTCAATCCATAGCAGAGCAGGAGAGAAAGTAGAGAAGACATTCTGGTGGCAGTAGTGGCATCTTAACATCAACACCCTGTTTCTGAAGTAGGACTTCAAGTGGTTATGGATGCACAGACTTTATCCCCCCTTTTTGAGGGAGAGAAGCTTCTTAGTGCATCTCTTGCAGGGCCCAAGAATGGGCTCTTGTTTGACCTTGGAAATGAATTAGGAGACACACATGCTGACAAAGCAAAAACGTTATCGAGAAGGAGCACCCAGGGAAAGAGCAGCAGAGTAAGGGAACCCAGGAGAACTGCTCTACTACATGGCTCACAGTCTCAGATTTATGGTGATAGGGTTAGTTTCTGAGTTTTCTCTGGCCATTCTGCCTCAGGCTCCTTGCTGGTGGCATTTCGCTCAACCAAGATGGATTCAAAGGAGAAGGACTCTTGGAAGTTGGTAAGACATATGGACTAACATCTCCTCTCTCCTTTTGACCTTTCCTGAATTCTTCCAGTTGATGGTGGCTTGTTAGTTCCATGTTCCTTACCAGGATCTCCTGTTGTAAAGTAGTTCATACAAGTGGTTACTGTGGTGCCTGGCCAGGGTGGGTGGTTTCAGTCAGCAATTCCCCTAACACATCTGTCATCCCAACAGTTCAATAAAGTCTTTCTCCTTTTGCCAGCCAGAATCCATTTCATTGGCTATCTAAGGTAAGGTTGATACATGTGACCCTGGGAGCCCTGTTGCACCATCTCCCTTGAGGCCAGGCAAACAAATTATCCTGGTAGCTACATTCCTAGGCTTACACTCACTGGCAGAAGGGCATTTAACCCTTAATCTTACAATTTACTGCAGCATCCATTTCTGTTATCAGAACTACAGTTTTTTCCCCCATCCCCAAAGCGCCAAGCAGTAGATTTCCTATTCTCTTAATTCTACCTGTCTTCCTTTGAGAGTAATGTCTTTTCTTTATGGCTGCTTTTAAGATCTTGGTGTTGCCAATGTTCTGCAGTTTCTTATGATTTATCTAGCTTTTTAAAAAGTGATGTTTGACATTATTAAATTTTGATTATCAACCATCATTCTCCTAGACCTGCATGCTTTTTGCACAAGCCAAACAGGCAAATTAAATGAGGATGTAATAGAAATCACCTCCCATACATACATACATCCTTCAGATATTTGGTGGGCACTCAGCTGTGTGATTTCCCTGGGGGTGAGGTACTGACAGATACAGTGAATTCTACTTGGCCATTTCTACTATAAATAGCCCTTACTACACTGGTCAGGGAGCAAATGTGGTAGGTACTTCAAATATTCATTCATAAACTAAGAATCATATGATATATTTGCAGATCTACTGGATCCATTGTAGATGGATTTAGGATAAAATTTTATTTCTGGGCTCCCTAAGCCCTGACTCTGGCCAATCAATGACCATCGTGTTGTAAACTCTCCCCCCACCCCACCCCCACATTGATCCTGGATGAAAGTGAATTCATAATCACTGTTCAAAACACTGAAAAGTGTGAGTGTTTCTGTTACTGAGTTTAAGCTCACTCTGCTTGCGACACGACAGGCCAATGAATCAGGAGACGAGGTGTTGAGGCAAGGAATAATGACTTTATTTGGAAAGCTGGCAGACTGAGAAGATGGCAGAGTAGTGTCTCCAAAAAAAGCATCATATTGGACTCTGGATACTAGTTTCTTTTATAGAACAGAGAGGGAGAGAAGGTGAGGAAATAAAGTAAAAAGGCCATTTATCTTGCAAAATAGGAGGGGATGTGTTCATCTTTTCTTCAGCCACTCACAGGGTGGCAGGGTCAGTTTTGTCTCCTGTGAGCTGAACAAAGCCACTTTAACATTCAGGCAGAGGGGCAGGGTTCCCTGAGGCAGGCCGTTATGTATGATTATAATAACAAAACCAATGAAAAGCAAAGGTTAAAGTCAAATAGATCCAACATGGAGTCAGAATTAGTTCTTCCCTGTTACATTTCCAATTTCCTAGTGCGTGGCTACCCTGGTAAATGACCAAAGGCCCCTCTGGCTAGAAAGAACGAGGAAAGCTAGGGAGAAAATCTACAACACATGCTTATGGTATTGCTGAATCCTTCTTCAAGGGGGACCTGGCTTTCCCTTCCAGGGCCTCTAAGTGTGTGAACTGACTCAGATCTGCAAATAAGTGAAATTGATACCAAGCAGGACCCTGTGGGGCTCCTGGGCACAAAAGTCTTTTTGTGTCCCCCATTTCTTGATTACAGGAAATAGGCTTCATTCGGCCTCCAAGACCTTCCCTGAGATCCAAGGAGCAGATCCAAACATTTGCTAATTGGGGAAGGAAAAGGATGCAGAGACAAGACAGTCAAAAGAAACAATAGTGCAGCCTTGGGGCAGAGTCCTGGTTCCCCCTCAAGGATACATGTAGCACTATCTTTGAGCTGTTTTGCAGATACTGAAACCCCCTACCAGGTGGGAGAAGTTAACAGTATGCTGCCCACACACACGTAGACCTCAGACCAGTTGAAACCAGAAGGTTGATGATGTTCTTTCCCACTTAGCTCACCACCAACCAGTCAGAGGAATGTCCATGAACTTATTATGCCCTCTTTTAATCATTACTATAAAACTCCTCACTACCCACTCAACACACACAGTTTTGAGGGTATTAGCCCACTGTGGCCCCTTTTGCCTGGCAAAGAGATAAAGCTATTCTTTTACACATCACCCAAAACTCTGTCTCTGAGAATTAATTCGGTATTGGGGTACAAAGGCTGGATTTGGCTTCAAGAGGCCATGTATCTCCATCATAATAACTCAAATTAGATCTTTATTCACCAGGTAGAACTGTTTCTGCTATGCAGATCAAGTAGGAATTAGTAGATTGCTCATCTATTTCCATCTGAAGAATAATTAGCCATCACCAAACTTCTCTGCAGGTCAGAACATTCAGATTACTTCTCTAGCTATGTTCCTGTCATGTTAACCATGCTCACCCTATCTCTGGTCATTAAGTGCTGCCACTTGATCTCTGCTATTCTAAGATCTCATTATTCCCATTGAAATTAGCAAGTTACCTTCAGTGGCAGCATCTCTCAACTCTGTCTCTGGCCTACTGAAAACTTCCACTGTACCATGTTCCAAGAGTGATAAGGCTCCTCTTGTCAATGTATTTTTCAGTGTCTTGTGGAAGAGAACATCCCCTAGGTCCTATCGGGGGACATGGTTAGGATGTAGGTGAGTGGATCATGTATCATAAATGTATTCCAATGTTTCGATTTCCTTAAGCCTTTGGAGAACTTCCTTTACATTATGCCAAGGATATCTGGCATATCAACTTCATTTAATATGGTCTAATTTTCAGCCTTGACTTCAGTCAACCAAGCAAATAGAACCACTTTCAAGTGGGCAAGCTAGTAATTGAATCCAGAATCTCTGATAAGTGGCCCAATTAAAATTACATTCCTTCCTCCAAGTCATAGTATCCTTAAAATACATTCCCACACATATTCTCCAAATTTCTGCTATTATAAATTAGCAAAATTTCATAATTTCCTCCTTTGAGTTCAGACTTATATTTGTATTCTTAGAACATCAGTTCAGTTCAGTCACTTAGTCCTGTCCAACTTTTTGCGACCGCATGGACACCAGGCCTCCCTGTCCATCATCAGCTCCTGGAGCTCTCTCAAATTCATGTCCATTTGCCATCCAACCATCTCATCCTCTGTTGTCCCCTTCTCCTCTTGCTCTCAGTCTTTCCCAGGATCAGGGTCTTTTCCAGTGAGTCAGTTCTTCACATCAGGTGGCCAAAGTATTGGAGTTTCAGCTTCAGCATCAGTCCTTCCAGTGAATATTCAGGACTGATTTCCTTTAGGATGGACTGGTTGGACCTCCTTGCAGTCCAAGGGACTCTCAAGAGTCTTCTCCAACACCACAGTTCAAAAGCATCAATTCTTCGGCACTCAGATTTCTTTATAGTCCAGCTCTCACATCCATACATGACTATATTGTGATCTAACTCTAGTTGTAGGTCTGGAAGCAATGAGAGGTGGTAGGAACGGTACATGAGGAAAATTGGCATTCCCTTGCAAGTAACTTGAGGATGCTGAAGCAAGGCAGGGCCAGCTTCATCAACTAGGGATGGCTTTTAAGACAAAGAAGTCCAATTGATGAGGTACTTAGAATCATCTGAATTCACCCAAATATCCTCATTTCTAGGAGATCTCATCTAATCAAACAAATGCCCTTAGTTTCCCCAAAGTGATACATGACAATGCTGTGAGTTCATTATATATTGTAACTCAAACACCTATAGGAATAAGACTAATTTTCAACTATGTGAAGCTGAATCTGGCCTGTGTACCCTGACATTGAATTAATTCTTAGAGGTGGAGTTTTGGGTGAAGCAGAAAAGAATAGCTTTATTGCTTTGCCAGGTGAAGGAGGCCACAGTGGGCCAATGCCCTCAAAACTGTGTGTTGCAACCTGGAGAGGGTAGTGAGAAATTCTTTTAATAATGGTTCAAAAAGGGCATGATCAGTTTGTGGACATTCTGCTGATTGGTAGGTAGTAAAGTAAGTGGGACTCAGAATCAACAACCTTCTGGTTCCAATCAGTCTGTGATCTATATCAACAAGAGATAATAGAAACTTACCGTCCTCTGTTTCTTAAGCTGGCAATTTAAATCTTAAGATTGCCATTTTCTTAAAAAAAATATATTAGTTTTTGCTGTGCTGGGTCGTCATTGCTGTGTGCAGGTTTTTTCTAGTTTTGCAGGGAGGAGGCTACTCTTTACTTGTGGTTTGTGAGCTTCTCGTTGTGGTGGCTTCTCTTGTGGTAGAGCATAGGCTTTGGGGCATTCAGGCTTCAGTAGTTGCTGCACGAGGGCTCGGTAGTTGTGGCTTGCAGGCTCCAGAGTGCAGGCTCAATAGTTGTGGCACATGGGCCTAATTGTCCCTCGGCATATGGGATCTGCATACCGCACAATTGCACTCATCTCACAAGCTAACAAAGTAATACTTAAAATTCTCCAAGTGAGGCTTCAACAGTATGTGAACCATGAACTTCCAGATGTTCAAACTGGATTTAGGAAAGGCAGAGGAACCAGAGATCAAATTGCCAACATCCCTTGGATCATAGAAAAAGCAACAGAATTTCAGAAAAATATCTACTTCTGCTTTGCTGACTATGCCAAAGCCTTTGATGGTGTGGATCGCAACAAACTGTGGAAAATTCATCAAGAGATGGGAATACCAGACCACCTGACCTGCCTCTTGAGTAATCTGTATGCAGGTCAAGAAGCAGCAGTTAGAACTGGACATGGAACAATAGACTGGCTCCAGATTGGGAAAGGAGTACATCAGGGCTGTATATTGTCACCCTGCTTATTTAACTTATATGCAGAGTACATCATGTGAAATGCTGGTCTGGATGAAACACAAGCTGGAATCAGGCTTGCTGGGAGAAATATCAATAACCTCAGATACACAGATGACACCACTCTTATGGCAGAAAGCAAAGAAGAGCTGAAGAGCCTCTTGATGAAGGTGAAAGAGGAGAGTGAAAAAGCTGGGTTGAAACTCAACATTCCAAAAATGAAGATCATGGCATCTGGTCCCATCGCTTCATGGCAAATAGATGGGGAAACAATGGAAACAGTGAGAGAATTTACTTTTCGGAGCTCCAAAATCACTGCAGTTGGTAGTCACCAATGAAATTAAAAGACATTTGCTCCTTGAAAGAAAAGTTGTGACCAACCTAGACAGCATATTAAAAAGTAGAGACATTACTTTGCTAACAAAAGTCTGTCTAGTCAAAGCCATAGTTTTTCCAGTAGCCATGTATGGATGTGAGAGTTGGACTATAAAGAAAGCTGAGCACCAGAGAATTGATGCTTTTGAACTGTGGTGTTGGAGAAGACTCTTGAGAGTCCCTTGGATTGTAAGGAAATCCAACCAGTCAATCCTAAAAGATCAGTCTTGACTATTCATTGGAAGGACTGATGCTGAAGCTGAAGCTCCAATACTTTGGCCACCTGATGCAAAGAACTGACTCCTTGGAAAAGACCCTGAGGCTGGGAAAGATTGAAGGCAGGAGAAGAAGGGGAGATGAGATGGTTGGATGGCATCACCAGCTCGATAGACATGAGTTTGAGTAAGCTCCAGGACAGGGAAGTCTGGCATGCTGCAGTCCATGGGGGTCACAAAGAGTCACACATGACTGAGTGACTGAACTGAGAACACAGTTAGAAGTCATCCCACTCCATAGTTCTTGGGTTCATCATTACTGCCCAAATAATCTGTAGTAGCAGCTACTCAGACCATCAAGCCTTGCATTCAGGAGGCACTTCATTGTAGATGCCTACTGGTCATGATTTGATTGGTTTGCATTTTGTGTCATGAGATACCAGCATCTCCTCTTCTGAATACTAATAGAAATAGCACTACTTTCAAATCCAATCAAGCTATCTAATCAATTCCAATTTCCCATTTTCCTGGAACACTTTTGGACCTCAAACAAAGCTGGTGGAGGTGGTGGAATTCCAGCTAAGTATTTCATATTTTAAAGGATGATGCTGTTAAAGTGTTGCACTCAATATGCCAGCAAATTTGGAAAACTCAGCAGTGGCCACAGGACTGGAAAAGGTCAGTTTTCATTCCAATCCCAAAGAAGGGCCATGCCAAAGAATGTTCAAACTACTGCACAATTACACTCATTTTGCACGCTAGCAAGGTAATGCTCAAAATCTTTCAAGCTAGGTTTCAACAGTATGTGAACTGATAACTTCCAAAGGTAAAAGCTGAATTTAGAAAAGGCAGAGGGAGCAGAGATCAAATTTAGAGCATTAGCTGGTTCATAGAAAACACAGGGAATTCCAGAAAAACATCTACTTCTGCTTCGTGGACTATACTAAAGCCTTTGATTGTACGGATCACAACAAGCTAGAAAATTCTTAAAGAGATAGGAATACCAGATCACCTTACCTGCCTCCTGAGAAACTGTATGCAGGTCAAGAAGCAACAGTTAGAACTGGACATGGAACAGACTGGTTCCAAATCAGGAAAGGAGTATGTCAAGGCCATATATTGTCAGCCTGTTTGTACGCCTTGTGAAACGCTGGACTGGATGAAGCTCAAGCTGGAATCAAGATTGCCAGGAGAAATATCAATAACCTTGGATATGTAGATGACACCACCCTAATGGTGGAAAGTGAAGAAGAACTGAAGAGCCTCTCAATGATGGTGAAAGAGGGTGAAAAAGCTGCCTTAAAAGTCAACGTTCAGAAAACTAAGATCATGGCATTGGGTCCCATAACTTCATGGCAAATAGATGGGGAAACAATGGAAACAGTGACAGACTTTACTTTCTTGGGCTCTAAAATCAGTGTGGATGGTGACTGCAGCCATGAAATTAAAAGATGCTTGCTCCTTAGAATAAAAGCTATGACAAACCTAGATAGCATGTTTAAAAGCATGAGACATCACTTTGCCAAGAAAGATCTGTACAGTTGTTATACCCAAGTCGCGAAATCTCCAGTGACCACCAGGGAGCCGATATCCTATGCAAAAGCAAGAGAGTTTTTATTACCAAGCTCAAGCTGGGGCTCCCACGGTTACCGATGCAGCAGCTAAGGAGAGGAGCCCTGAACTCTGGGTTACATTGCTTATATAGGGTATTCTCACACAAAAAATTTCAAAAAATGGGAGTTTCCAGGTTGGGAGACGTCTAATTGGTTACCTTCTGTGGAAGGGTTAGGTGTTGGGTTCTGAATGGTTTTCATTTCCCGGGCTTAATTCGAATTTCCCAGGCAGGTCATAAGTCCTGAAGGTAAAGTCAGGAGATCCTGATCTGGGATCTGATTGGCTCGCAGGTGGTGGGGTGAGGTCAGGGGATTTCCAAAGACTCTTTCCTCAGTCAAAGTTATAGTCTTTCCGGTAGTCATGTATGGATGTGAGAGTTGTACCATAAAGAAGGCTGAGTGCCTAAGAACTGATGCTTTCAAACTCTGGTGCTGAAATAGTCTCTTGAGAGTCCCTTGGACTGCAAGGCAATCAAGCCAATCAATCCTAAATGAAATCAACCCTGAATATTCATTGGAAGGACTGATGCTGAAGTTGAAGCTCCAAAACTTCGGCCATCTGATGCAAAGAGCCAACTCATTGGAAAAGCCCATTATGCTGGGAAAGATTGAAGGCAGGAGGAGAAGGGGGTGACAGAGGATGAGATGGTTGGATGGCATCATCGCCTCAATGAACATGAGTTTGAGCAAACTCCCAGAGATAATAAAGATCAGAGAAATGTGGGATGCTGTAGTCAATGGGGTCACAAAGAGTCAGGCAAGACTGAGCAGCTAAACAACAGCAAGAACCCCATGGAGCCTTGTGGGGGAGGGAGCTGTGAGGAGACAGGCCTTCCTCCATATCCTCTGCTTTAGTTCCTCTCCAAAATATCTAGATATTAATATTTGATGCACATTTTCTGAGTTGTTTTGCAGATGTAAAAACCCTTCTCCTGTCCAACAATGGAAGATGTTAACTACTTGACAGAGTCCCAGGCCTCCTGGAACCTGCTGCTAAGTCACTTCAGTCGTGTCCAACTCTGTGCAACCCCAGAGATGGCAGCCCACCAGGCTCCCCAATCCCTGGGATTCTCCAGGCAAGAACACTGGAGTGGGTTGCCATTTCCTTCTCCAATGCCTGAAAGTGAAAAGTGAAAGTGAAGTTACTCAGTTGTGTCTGACCCTCATCGACCCCATGGACTGCAGCCCACCAGGCTCCTCCATCCATGGGATTTTCCAGGCAAGAGTACTGGAGTAGGGTACCATTGCCTTCTCCATCCTGGAGCCTAGGGACTGATAATGTCAACCCCTGTGACACCACCCTGCTGCCTCACCATCAACCAGTCAGAGAAATGTGCACAAGCTGATCTCAGACCCTACGACCCTCTCCCTCACCTGGCTTATATTTTTAAAAGCTTTTTATTTTGTATTGGGGTATGTGCGTGCATGCTAAGTCACTTCAGTCATGTCCGACTCTTTGAGACCCTATGGACCATAGCCTACCATGCTCCTCTGTCCATGGGATTCTCCAGGCAAGAATACTGCAGTGGATTGCTGTGCCCTCCTCCAGGGGATCTTCCTGACCCAGGGATCGAACCCGTGTCTCCTACGTCTCCTGCATTGGCAGACGTGTTCTTTACCACTAGCACCACCTGGGAAGCTCATATTGAGGTATAGCCAATTAACAAACAATATTGTGATAGTTTCAGGTGGAGGGCAAAGGGACCCAGCCATCCATATACATGTATCCATTCTCCCCCAAACTCCCCTCCCATCTAAGCTGCCATATGACATTGAGCAGAGTTCCCTGTGCTGTAGAGTGGGACCTTAGTGCTTTGCTGAAACCCTCTGGGGAGTTCCAGGCTTTAGAGCCTGAGCCACCTGTCTGCTTGCATAGCCCTGCAATAAACCTTTCTCTTCTCCAAACTCCGTCTCAGTTTGTTTGGCCTCACTGTGCATTGGGCACTCAAACTTGCATTGACACTATCGCCTTTGAGTACTCGTGGTACTACACCCTTCATTGGTCAGAGTTCAGTTGCAGAGATCAGAAGCTACTCTAGCTAGTTTAAGGAGGAAGCATTGTAGGGAGAGTCTTTACTGGCTGAGCCATCAGGGAAGCCTATGCATATGATTAGCTGAACCTAAATCATTCAGAATCTCAGCTGAAAGGAAGTCCAGAAAGTGTGTGTGTGTGTCTTTTTATACTCTCCGTCAACTGCATGACACACTAGCATGGGGGGTGGAATGGAGCTGAACACCAAGCTACCATACCTATCCTAACCCTCATCAAAGATTTAGTATATTTGGCTTGAATCCCAATTCCAGGATAACAGGAAACTCAGACTTCTTTCAATTTTCTTCTGTTTCTCTGAATCATTTTCTGCTTCTATGTGCACACAGACTTTCTGGTGCCTCTAATCAGAACCTGGCCAAAAACTTTAGCCCTCTCACCATCTTCTAAAAGAAATCAAAATGTTAGGGGAAACACTGACTGAAACCACCCTCCCGGGCCAGGCACCACAGTAACCATTTGCATAAGTTATTTTATGACAGGAGGTCCTGGTAAGGAACACAGAACTAACAAACCACCATGACTGGAAGAATTTGGGAAAGGTCAAAAGGAGAGAGGCGATGCCAGTCCACGTGTCCCACCACCTCCCAGAATCCTCCTCACTGGAATGTATCTTGGCTGAGCAACACCAGGAAGGGCCCTGAGTCAGAATGATTGGCCAGAGACAGCCCGGAAATTAACCACATCACCACAAAACCTGAGGCTGTGAGCCACGTGGCAGAGCAGTCCTCTTGGGTTGCCTTACCTTGCAGCTCTCTGCCCTGGCACTCCTTCCCAGTAAAGTCTCTTGCTTTTTCAGCATGTATGTCTCCTTGGACAATTCATTTCTGAGTGTTAAACACGAGCCCACTCTCGGGCCCTGGAAGGGGTCTCCTTTCCTGCAACAAAAACACAATAAGTACTTGATGATTTTTGTATTTTTCCTGAAGATTTGTGATATTATGAGAGAAAGACTATATCAAGGGACACGTGGCCATCTGCCATCTCATTGCATTCCTGACTGGTTCCATTTTTTCCTCACTTACTTTTGAAATTAATCCCTCAAGTTCATGTTCTTCCATGAATCCAAACTCTTTGTATATGGCTTTTCCTGTGATACTTTCAATAATTTTATTTTTATTCCCATTACTCTCCTTTTATCTTACTTTTTATGTTTCAGCAAATGTTTTGGTCAGTTGAGATGTCTCCTACCATTTTTACTGTTGTTCTTATGCCAATTCTTTTATAGATTATTTTTAAGTTTTCCCATCATTTTAGAGAACTTTTTTAAAAATATAAATTTATTTATTTTAATTGGAGGTTAGTTACTTTACAATATTGTATTGGTTTCACCATACATCAACATGAATCTGCCACAGGTATACACGTGTTCCCCATCCTGAACCCCCCTCCCTCGTCCCTCCCCGTACCATCCCTCTGGGTCGTCTCAGTGCACCAGCCCCAAGCATCCAGTATCCTGCATCGAACCTGGCCTGGCTATTCGTTTCATATATGATGTTAGACATGTTTCAATGCCATTCTCCCAAATCATCCCACCCTCTCCCTCTCCCACAGAGTCCAAAAGACTGTTCTATACATCTGTGTCTCTTTTGCTATCTCTCATACAGGGTTATTGGTACCATCTTTCTAAATTCCATATATATGTGTTAGTATACTGTATTGGTGTTTTTCTTTCTGGCTTGCTTCACTCTGTATAATAGGCTCCAGTTTCATCCACCTCATTAGAACTGATTCAAATGTATTCTTTTTAATGGCTGAGTAATACTCCATTGTGTATATGTACCACAGCTTTCTTATCCATTCATCTGCTGATGGACATCTAGGTTGCTTCCATATCCTGGCTAGTATAAACAGTGCTGTGATGAACATTGGAGTACATGTGTCTCTTTCAATTCTGGTTTCCTCAGTATGTAAAAATTTCAGTATCTTTTTGGAATTTGAATAGTGTGAGTCCTTAAAATGGCTTCTAGGAAAAAAAAATCCATTTTCCTAACAAACACACTGTTCATACTGTTTTCATACTGTTCATACTGTTCATGGGGTTCTCAAGGCAAGAATACTGAAGTGGCTTGCCATTCCCTTCTCCAGTGGACCACATTCTGTCAGACCTCTCCATCATGACACACCCGTCTTGGGTTGGCCCACAGGCATGGCTTGGTTTCATTGAGTTAGACAAGGCTGTGGTCCTAGTGTGATTAGATTGACTAGTTTTCTATGAGCATGGTTTCAGTGTGTCTGCCCTCTGATGCCCTCTTGCAACACCTACCATCTTACTTGGGTTTCTCTTACCTTGGGCGTGACTAAGGTCCGTCTAGTCAAGGCTATGGTTTTTTCTGTGGTCATGTATGGATGTGAGAGTTGGACTGTGAAGAAGGCTGAGCACTGAAGAATTGATGCTTTTGAACTGTGGTGTTGGAGAAGACTCTTGAGAGTCCCTTGGACTGCAAGGAGATCCAACTGGTCCATTCCGAAGGAGATCAACCCTGGGATTTCTTTGGAGGGAATGATGCTAAAGCTGAAGCTCCAATACTTTGGCCACGTCATGCGAAGAGTTGACTCACTGGAAAAGAATCTGATGCTGGGAGGGATTGGGGGCAGGAGGAGAAGGGGATGACCGAGGATGAGATGGCTGGATGGCATCACAGACTTGATGGACGTGAGTCTGAGTGAACTCCGGGAGATTGTGATGGACAGGGAGGCCTGGTGTGCTGTGATTCATGGGGTCACAAGGAGTCGGACACGACTGAGCAACTGAACTGAACCGAACTGAACTGAACAAACACTGACTACATTTGGAGTGGTATAATATGTTCATTTTACTCAAACGTGAAGGCAGCCTAGATTTGCAGAAATAGTATGAACTGAGGATTTTGTAAGCCCTTGCCAATGGCAACTACCAAAAGTCACCATTCCCAGTAACTCAAGCAAAACTACTGTTCTGCTCCCATATTCACAGGTTTGTACACAGAGCCTCTTGGACAGATTTCCCAAGTTGACCAGGAGATGGAGTTTCCAGGAAAGTTGGACAGGACATAAAAATGGCAATATTTCAGCTACCTCTAGGAGTAAAGCCATGAGCTTCAGCTCCTCCAATAATTTACCTGAATGGCTTTTATGCCAGATCTCCAAGGGTTTCTCCTAGAAATTTCTGGGGCTTGTGCCTGCATTTTGAAAGGCAGACTATTATTATACTGAAGTTTCCTTCACAGTGCTTATTAAAATACAACTCTATGTAAATGTTTTACAATTTTCAGAGTGATTTCATTATATAATCACCCACCTAAACCTCATTTCCAACAAACCCAAAGAAGTTGATAGGCTAAGGACTGGCCCCCCTTTTAGAGATAAGGAAACTAAGTCAATAGTCCAACATATTACAGATAATAAATGAGAGAACCTGAACAAGTACCTCAGTCAAGCCTCCTACTCACAGTGCTCCCCCACCTCGGAGAATATTTGCCATAATAAAGTCTGATAGGAACTTCACTGGTGGTCTGGTGCCTAAGATTCCACCTTCCAGTGCAGAGGTCATGGGTTCGATCCCTGATTGGGGAACTAAGAAGAACTAAGATCCCACATGTCATGTGGTGCAGGACAACAAGTGGCACTTGAATACCTCTATACAAAAAACAGCAACAACTGATCATACCTTGCACCATACACAAAGATTAACTCAAAATGGATCATAGACCTCAATGTAAAACCAGAAGAAAAGAAGAAAAATGTCTGATAAGTTTGCACACAATGGATTTTTATTTTAAACTTTTCTTACCTGTGGAACTTGTCATCAATTGTCCAAAGGTTCTTTGATAATTAAACAAGTTTCCTTGGATCTTTTTTTAGCATGGGACATTTTCACTGTTAGCCCAAGGTAAAACAACTACTCCCAGGCTCGCAATCTCACAGCATAGTCCTGTGACTCCTGGGTGTCCATGAAAGAGTTACACACATCTACAGACTCGATATGAAATTTAAATTTAAATTGAATTTGCTCCCCCACATCCTCAGAGATCATGAGAAGGTGAGGAAATGGAACAAGCACCTCCTTTCTGTCCAGTGTAGACATCGGCTAGGACAAGACGCTGACCTTAGACCAACCTTCCTAGGTTTCATTGGTTCAAGGAAGAGTTTTCATGCCCGAATCCCACCACTCACCCTTCTTCTCTTCAAAGTTTTCTGCTGAGGTACTGCTGAACCTATTTACAGGGAAGAAATGGAGACACAGACATAGAGAACAGACTTGTGAACACAGCAGGGGAAGGAGAGGGTGGGATAAATTGAGAGAGTAGCATGGACATATATACACTACCACGTGTAAAACAGACAGCTAGTGGGAAGCTGCTGCATAACAGGGAGACCAACCTTGTGCTCTGTGACAGCCCAGAGGGCTGGGATAGGGCGTGAGTGGGAGGAAGGCTCAAGAGGGAGGGGATATATGTATGCTTATAGCTGATTCACATTGCTGCAGGAAAGCAACACAACATTGTAAAGCAATTATCCTCCAATTAAAAAAATAAAACTAATAGTGAAAAAAAAAAGGTTTCCACTGAGAAAGCTATAGGCACACAGAGTGATTAGAACAGCAAGCGAAGTGTCTTTTATTAATAAAAGCTTGATATGAGAATTCAGATACACTTGGTAATCCCTCCTCCCCTCATTCTCTCTGTTTTAGAGTTCTCTGGTTTCACAAATTAATCAGAAAACACAACTTAAGCTACTCCTCCTCTGAATCTGAGAATCTAAGATGGTCAGAACAAATGTGGCCTGACCTGATAGCTCAGTTGGTAAAGAATCTGCCTGCAATATAGGAGACCCTGGTTCGATTCCTGGGTCAGGAAGGTCTGCTGGAGAATGGATAGGCTACCCATCCCAGTATTCTTGGGCTTCCCTTGTGGCTCAGCTGGTAAAGAATCCACCTGCAATGCAGGAGAACTGGGTTCGATCCCTAGGTTGGAGAAGGGAAAGTCTACTTACTCCACTATTCTGGCCTGGAGAATTCCATGGACCAAAGAGTTGGACAAGACCGAGTGACTTTTACTTAACTTAAATCATTCTGAGTAGGTGGAACCAACAATATGGTCTATAGATGTATAGATCACTTTTCACTGTGATGACCGTGCTCACCAGTGAGATGTAGCGTAATGATTGATCTCAGGCCCACCAGATTCGCAGAAAGAGGTATAGCAAACGTCAGGTTGTAGGTAACAGAATTTGCTCTCCACCATGGACCAAAGCTGAAGGGTGGAGAGGAGGCTTAAAAATGTTCCCTTTCCTAATATGAGAGAGAATACCCTCACTGTTCCACATATGTTTGGTGGGGAGGAGTTGATTTTGATGTTGGCTCCCTCTCAGGTTGTCATGGTGATGACAGGGAGAAGAGTAAGTGACAGCATGAAGAGAAATCCAGTGTCATCCAGAGATGCAGTGTTCCAGGAGGAAGTAACAAGATTCCCCTCACAGTAGAACCAAACTTGCTGGGGCTTCCAAGTAACATAGGGACTGAGGAAGAAGTCTATGGGCTCAAAGACCTCTTATCTCCGCAGGGCTTGTGCTGCTACCAACGTGTCAGAATGAGAGGATCCCAGCCTTGATACTGACACTCAAGCCTGTGTTCGTGTCAAATGACACCGAGGGCTATTATCATATTGCTTCCCTTAGTGCCTGCAAACAGGTACTACCAATCAGGACCCACACTGATGACACACATCAGCACCTCCCAATGTTTGTACTGACTCAGGGCAGATTTGCCCTTCTGAGGCCACAATGGTTCAGTCCCACACAAGTGGCTAACTAAGTTGGCTGTGAATACAGGACAGCAGTTAGTTTCTCCCACAGGTTGGCAGGGGAGATAATGTTCTTCTCACCTCAAACCTGTCATCTGACATTTAATTGCATTCTTGGCATGTGTTGGAGATGTGGCTATCTTGGGTAACCAGTCCTGGGAAGTTGCTGTCATTTCTTTTAGGAAAATAATATGGTTTGACAGTTAACGCAGATGCAGTCCTGGCCTTAGAAACAGGAAACCTTTTGTCAGAGTGCAGTGATGTGGCTTCCACACAATAAGGCTGTATCCTGGATTATAGATGCTTCATGTTTAGCCAGAGCTCAGAACGATTGCAAGGATTAGTGGAAAAGCCCTGGAGTCAACATAAGATTTAGGGGTCCAGTCTTGGCTCCTGTACTGACTTGTGGGGCAACCTTGAACCAATCGCTTCTCTCATCATCTTCAATTTCCTCATTGAAAGATGGGAATATCTCATGGGGAGTAGTAAGAGACTCAAATGAGACCATGGATGCCAAGCTGCTCTGAAGTGCAGAAAGAGCCCAGCCTGTGTGTAAAGCCAGCTTACTAACATCACAGGATAGTGAAGGACAAAGATCTACAGTCCAAGGTACTTGAAAGTATCCGTGGAGGAAAAAAAATGTTTTAACCCATTTCTTGCCCATAAGCCTTGGGTAAGTGTTGACAGTGCCTCCCTTCGGGGGAGACAGCGAGCTTGGAGGCACCAGGGACCTAATAGAGCCAAATAGGGAAAGACAGGGAAACCTGGAGTGCTGCAGTTCATGGGGTTGCAAAGAATCGAACACAACTTAGCGACTGAACAACAAGGGAAATCAAGGGGAGCCCAGGATGTGATTACTGAAATGATACCATGATGGGGCTTCCCTGGTGGCTCAGATGGTAAAGAATCTGCCTGCAATGTGGGAGACCTGAGTTCGATCCCTGGGTCAGGAAGATCCCCTGGAGAAGGATATGGCTATCCACTCCAGCATTCTTGCCTGGAAAATTCCATAGACAGAGGAGTTTGGCAAGCTACAGTCTATGGGGTTGCAAAGAGTAGGACACAACTGAGCCCTGAAGTGTGTGTCCAAAAAGAAAAATGATTATATGTATGCACACATTTTATAAATCTATATCTATCTATCTCCACACACACACACACAACACACACGACACACAACACACGACACACTGAGTCTCAGATCTGTAACATGCCAAGTACTCTGCTAAATATTTTACATGTATTATCTAATGTAATCCTTACAATTACCCTGTAAAAGTATTATCATACCTGTCTTATGGATGAAGGAACTGAGGCTTACAGACTAATTTGCTATTTTGGCTGTCATCATTTAGCTAGCAAAGAACCTGTATTTGCAATCCAGGTGTAGTGTGTGTAGTGTGACTCCACAGCCTGTTCATATAACCACGCGGCACTAAATTGTTGGCCATAGAATCTCCTGGGTGCCTGGACCTCCTTATCCCTCACCCAGCGCTAAAGGTCTAGGGTCAGTTTAGAACTCAGCCACCAGAAGGCGCTGCCTCCCATGCTGTTAATGGGCCGCAGTTGAATTGCTGGGGACTTGTGCATGCTGCATGCTAAGTCGCTTCAGTCGTGTCCCCACTCTGTGCGACCCTATGGACTGGAGCCCACCAGGCTCCTCTGTCCATGGGATTCTCCCAGCAAGAATACTAGAGTGAGTTGGCATGCTCTCACCTAAGGGATCTTCCCGACCCAGGGAATGAAGCTGGGTCTCCTGCGTTGCAAGCAGATTCTTTACCATCTGATGCCAGGGAAGCCAAAGCTGGCTATTCTGTCTCAGGGAGGGAAGAATTCTGGAAGAACCCAGAGCCTGACTCCAGGTTTTTCTTGAGTTCTCGCTCAGCCCCTTTTAATTCACACTTAGCCCCAGGGCTCAGGTTTCCCCAGTGGTGGGGATAGAAATGCCTTGCACATCAGTTTATATGCTTCTCTTCCATGTAGGCCCATGGATGGAAGAGTCTGGTAGGCTACAGTCCATGGGGTCGCAAAGAGTCCGGACACAACTGAGCGACTTCACTTTCTTTCTTTTCCATATAGGCCACAGGAGACCAGGCGAGGTGCCTGCCTTCTTGGAACTCTGAAGGGAAATGAGTAGAAGGAGCCGAGTGGTTAAGAGCTAGAACTCTGTGACTACACTGTCTGGGTCTCCCTCAGGTTCCCCACTTTCTGTCCTTGCTGAGGTCATTTCAACTCTCTGAGCCCCCTTTTCCTATCTGTAAACATGAGGATAACACCACCCCACCCCACCCTGCTGAGATTTGGAGAGCCTTGTTCAGGATAAAGCATGTGGGGTACTGAGCTCAGTGCCTGGTGCATCTCAGGAGAGCTGGGCTATTGAAAGTTTCTCCTTCTGGGCCCAGACCCTTCAGCCAGAAGGAAGCTCGCCCAGCCAGGATGGAGTCCACACAGAGGTTGCACAGTGCTGAAGGGTGGGAACAGAAGTCCCTCATCCGGCCCTGGCCTCTGGTAGCCCTGTGCTCCAAAGAGCCCAGGCTCTGTGAGAGGCTACCACTGCCCAGCAGGAGGCCCTCAAATATCCATCTCTTGGTGACACCTTTCAGCAGCCCTCGGCTCTTCCTGGCTCAGAATTGTTCCTGATCTCTGATTTACTTCCCTCTAACTGGAGTTGAAACGTTTTCTCTCTTGCCCTCTCACAAACTGAATCCTTCACCAAGCTCTGTAGACTCTACTTCCTGAAAGCACTGGGGCTCTGCCATGAGACAGACCGGAAGCCTGGTTCTGCTGCTTATTGCTGGTGTAACCTGGGCAAGTGCTGTAATCATTCAAATCTGGGCTCAGCCATTGATTCATGGTGTGACCTTAAGCAGATTCCTTAAACTCTCCAAACCTCAGTTTGTTCATCTCTAAAGTGAGGATAATAACAGTACTTATGTTTCAGAGTTGTTGTAAGGATTAAATGAGGTAATAGGGTAAAGTGCCTCATCCTAAGAAGTGGCCATGCTCGTAGCAACCTCCACACAAACACACAGACCCAGGGACAAAATCCTTACTAACCTTAAGTTTCTCATTCATAAACGGGCATAACAGTGGTGTCTCTCTCAGGATTGTTGTGATTATAGTAGCATAGGAGATCATGGCAGCTAATGTGAGCAGCAAGTGCCTTGGAGAACATGTGACTACCACTTCCTAAAGACTTGCTCTTTGCCAGGTTTTCTACCTGGGTTTGTGTGTTTACCTGGAGGTTGCTACAAGTCTTGCCAGCTGGGGAGTAAACCCAAAACATAGTAACCAACACCAGGCCCCTGAGAGGTCCAAACAGTGAACTCAGGCCACCTAACAACTTTGCTTGGGAGGAGAATTGGCCACCATTTTAAAACAAGGGCCTGGGTCGAAGAGGAGACCAACTGCCCACTAGATAACCACACAGGTACAGTCCGGGAGAAGAGGAGAGAGGTGGAATTGGTAACAACCACTGGGGTTGGAGAGAGGGCTTTCCTTGCCCAGAAACAGAGGAGAAAATAGGCAACTCTTAACGAGCACATGCAGCGTGTATGTGTGTGACTGTGTGAGTGATACAATCAAGGACTACAGAGATGTAGTGAAAAGGCTGAGCATAGAGAACTGACCTTGACACCTGAGGGGAGTGGGCCTATGGATGTAACCAGCAGTGTCAGATATGGGATTTGAACCGAGGTACATCTGCCTCCAAAGCTCATGCTCTTAATCACTATAATATTAATGCCTGGCATGGAGGAGGTACTCAATAAATATTCATTTAATGAAGGAATTCACACAGCTGCCTCTTTGTGGAAAGTTTTCTCTCTCCATCTCTACCTGGGCCCATTGTTCAAGGCCCAGCTCAAATGAAGACTTGCACTCAACCAAAGTACCCTGTTCTCACTGCTATAGGGAAAACAGGAGGAATAGTGATGGAATGAGGACGTATGGGCAGCTAGGATGGGCCAGCTAGGTGGAGCCAGAGGAAGGACTCAGTTTTGCAAAGATTCCCCCCACCCCAAGTCTGTGCACTGGATTTGACATTGCTACAATGACTGGATACATCCATGACAACCAAGCAACTCACACTGTACTCTGATTAGTCAGAACAGTGACTTCCAATCACTTAGCAACTATGTCAGGGGAAGAGGATTGGAAGCCATTTCAGGGCAACGGACTGGGAGGAAAATGAGACAAAATGGCTGCCACTGACCAATGGCACATGCTCAGAAAGGGGGAGGAGAGAGGGAAGTGAGAGGAGTTCATTGAGTTAAGACTTACTGCCCCAAGGGTTTTAGGGTCTTTAAGCCCCTGGGGATTTAGGGATTTGTAATTCTATGCTGCATAATACCCTAAAACCAAAGATATTGGGATTCCAAAGATTTTAAACTCCTACTACCTATGGTACAAGGACTTGAGCAATTTTTGAGCTACGAAATGCTCAAATGAAATGAAATGCTGGGAGCCTAGGACCCAAAACAAGGATTTTAATCAGAACAGTGAACATGTTAAAAATACTAATCCCTCTTCAACTTCAAATCAACCTTGGTTTAACTCTTGGGATAGTGGTTTCAAATAGTCTTTCACACCATCTAGTGACCTCTGATGGTACCTCACAAAAATGGGGTGAAGAGAGTTTGTTTACATAGAGAGGACACCAAAGTAGGAATCTTGTGTCTCCCATTATAACTCCCAGGGCAGCTCCATCTTTGTCTGGCTTGTATGTTGGCCCTCTGCATTCAATTCAAAAGAAGGGTGTTCCTGCTGAAGCGCAGAAAATAAGTTGAAGCCACATTTGGCCTCTGTTTCCTTTTGTTTGTTTGCTTAATGGGGGACAAACAATACATCCTGTGATTGGCAAACCATCAAATGGTGCCAGGGAGATCAGGTGGAGATGGCTGATAAATCAATCTTTAGTTGAATAAATCCAGTCATTAGCTGACTCTAGCCTACTAGCTGATATCTATCATAAAATTAACAACAACTATAATCACTATGAATACCACTACTTAGTGTGTGCTTTTACTATGTGCCAGGAGTTGTGCTAAGTGCTTTGCATATATTATCTCACTGAATCCTTACAACAACCCTGAGAGGAAGTATCATGACGTTTCCCATTTTACAGATGAGGAGACTGGGGTTCAGAGTGGATAAGTAACTAGCCCAAGGTTATACAGCTAGAAGACTGGTAAATTCCACTTTACCTACAAGCAGAAACAGAATGGCCTAAAAGAATTAAAGTGATCAAAGGTCTACTGCCTGGCAGCCTTAATTAAGGAACGAAGTTAAATTTTGACCAATAGATGGCACCAGTGTGTGTTTGGTGGGCTGCTCAAGGCTGTGTCCAATTAAGGGAAGTCCCAGTGAGGGCTCAGAACTGAAGCAACCTGTCTTAAGTTGAGAGAGGAGAGAAAGAAAGATGGGCAGTGTTCTGCTCCTGAATCAGATAATGCTACCGTGTCCTGTCTGTAGCTCAGCAAAGACATGCGAAGCCAGCAAGTGAGGGGATGGAGGTGGTTCTATTAAGAACTGTTTTAAAAAGATCTGCAAGTCTTTTTCCTTCAACATTTCCTGGGCACCTCTCTTGAGCCAGACAGTGTGCTGTGCAAACAAGTCACAGCTCCATCTTACTGCAAAGGAAGAGAGGTAGATGCTATGGTAGAAGGGTGAGGTACTGAATGATGGGGGCACCCAGCCTGGGCTTGGAAGTCTGGGGAGACTTCTCACAGGAGAGGTGTCTGAGCTAGTCCTGTTGGATGCATGGGAGCTTATCAGACAAAAGTGAAAAAAAAAAAAGGCATTCCAGACAGCATTAAAGCCACAGAGGGATTATAATCCATGACACATTCAAAGACAGGAAGCATGAGCTTCAAGTGTTGAGAGACAAGTCTAAAGAGACAAGCAGGAACCAGGCAATTGAACAGCCTAGAATATCAAGTTGAGGACTTGATTTGTGAGTGTCTGAGTAGAGAATGGAGAAGGCGATGGCACCCCACTCCAGTACTCTTGCCTGGAAAATCCCATGGATGGAGGAGCCTGGTGGGCTGCAGTCCATGGGGTCGCGAAGAGTTGGACGCGACTGAGTGACTTCCCTTTCACTTTTTACTTTCATGCATTGGAGAAGGAAATGGCAACCCACTCCAGTGTTCTTGCCTGGAGAATTCCAGGGACGGGGGAGCCTGGTGGGCTGCCATCTATGGGGTCACACAGAGTTGGACGTGACTGAAGTGATTTAGCAGCAGCAGCAGCAGAGTAGAGAAGCTATAGATTCCCAGAAAGATCTGCAACTTAAAAAACAAAGTCCAACTATTGCTGAGGCAATGAAAAGCTGTGGTAGGGCAAAGCAGGGGGCACAGCATGGTCTGATCTAGTGGCCTGTAGGCTTCCCAGGGGCACTAGTGGT
Organism: Capra hircus; assembly: GCF_001704415.2. NCBI lineage: Eukaryota > Metazoa > Chordata > Mammalia > Artiodactyla > Bovidae > Capra > Capra hircus. Next base: position 36,601,131 of record NW_017189517.1, on the reverse strand, counting down.
AAAGAATCCTCTTGCCAATGCAGGAGATGTAGAGACAAGGGTTTGCTCCCTTAGAGAAGGGCATGGCAACCTACTCCACTATTCTTGCCTGGAGACTCCCTTGGACGGAGGAGCCTGGTGGGCTACAGTCCATAGGGTCACACAGAGTCAGACACAACTGAAGCAACTTAGCACACATGCGCACACATAGAGGATGAATTGCAGCAGGACATGCTGGAGGCAAGAAAATGACTCAAAGGCTGTTTGGGACACGGGTGGGTCTGAGGAGCTGAGCTATGGAAGATACAATGGGACTTGAGAAGGTAACATTGGTAGGACTTGGGCGCCTCTCCAGGCCCCTCCCCACATGCACAGGCTCATCATCAAGGCTCCGCTGATGCTGCACCTCTCACCTTCCCCCACCTCCAGCTCTGCTTCTGACTTTTAAGCTGCCCTCTGAGGTCCTTTTTGTTCCCTTTCCAAGCTGTCTTTAAGGTTTAATCAAACCTGATTGCACAAGTTGACCAAGAAGGCCTGGCCCCCTGTTGGGCCTCCCGTGGTACATCCCTGTGAAGAAAGATCTGTCAATTGACCTCAGGTAGAGCAATGGATTGGCCTTGAGCTGGTTTCTGACCCTGTGCCCATGACTTCAAAACATGGGCAGAGTTCAGTTAAGAAATCAGTCCAGTTCCAGGAAAAAAGGTAAACATCATCTAGTTTATTTTTCTCCTGATTCGTCTCATGCCAAAATACAGACCCCAGTAGATAACAGCCGAAAGGGAAGAGGTCCCCAAAGTAGACTGATGTTTTAGATGTCCCCTCTCCTTCCTGCAAGGTCCGTCAGAAAGGCACCCCAACTGGTGTTGGTATTGCATCCGTGGAGGTGAAGCCAGAAGTCAGGCTTACCACAGGAAGACAGGACTTCATGGCCATCTGAATGGTTGGGGAGGCAGAGCCCTGAAGAGTGACCGTTCTCTGCATAGGCATGCTTCATCCTCATCTGCTCCCTGGGGGGCTCAGAAAGCAAATTTTCCTTCCCCTAGAGTTCCTAGGACCCTCTCGTTGGCAACACAACAGCAATCCAATAAGATGCCAGAGGGCTGGGCTCACAGACCTGTTGGGTGTAGCCAGGGTGAGCTGGTAACTTGAGGACCCAACTTTCAATCCAGAGAACTGTTCCTGGGGATTCCTGGCTAATCAATGCCCTGAAATGTTGCCAGGCATAATGAACCCCATCAGACTGACTGGTTCAGTTGGGACAGGTCAGGGGCAGGGAGGGAGAATGAGCTGTGGCCCTGTGTGGTGCTGACCCTGGTACCTTCACACACCCTTCTGGCCCCTTTCCATCTGCTTCCTCTTTCTCCTCCTCTTCTCTCTCCTCCACTTCCTCCTCCTCCTCGCTGGTTGAGTCCTCATAGACGTTGATGGTTGCCTGGACAGGGAAGTTCTGCAGTAAAATCTCCCCATCACTGTACAGGTAGTCAAAGGAGCAGGATTTAGGCCAAAAGAGTCTGTGGACAGAGAAGAAATATGGCCCCAACTTGCATAGGCTGCCATGTGCAGAAGGGTCAGTAGGACCAAGAAGGAAGCCAGCCCCTAAACTCCTTCTAGTTGCAGTAATGGGCTGAGATGGAAAAAGAAGAAAGGGAGCTTTGTAGCAGAACCTTCTGGAATGTTACAAAATGGCTCCATGCAGGAAGGTCATGTCTGGTGGGCCTATAGCTGTGAAGAGACCCAGGCCTGGCATATTTCAATCCTGCAACTGATCCCACTCCCTACTCCCCACCCCAGAAGGCCTGCAGCCAAGAATTTTCTAGCCCCGTGTCCTCCATCTCCTACTAAGGCTTTCTTCACTGATCTCTCCACAGGGGCTTGTTCTTAGCGGTCAATGACAGTGACTCCAGGGAAGGCAACCTGGGCCAAGTCCCTTAACTTCTCTGAGCTTCCATTTCCTGGTCTGTGAAAGAGTGATCATAGCAGTACCTCCCTCCTCCTGCCTCATAGTGCTGTTGTGAGGATTTAAAAGGCTAATAGATCTACATCAGGCTCTGTGCCTGGTGCTAGAAACTTACCTGACTGGGTGATGGAACTCAAAGTCAACCTTGGTGACCTTGGCACCTGTTGTCCCACTGGGGGCCTGTCAAAAGCAAAAAGCATGTGGCTCAAAGTGCATGGTCAGATAACTGCCTCTTCTGTATCAGGGGTCAGCAACCTGTAGGTAAGATGATCTAGAAGAGACCTTAGACATCTCTGGGGTTCAGTACCCGCCCCCCATAAGGGGATCTGTCCTGGTTCTAGTTGAACAACAAGTGGACAGAGTCCGGGGGGTTGTTTGCTTTCCTGTCCTTGTTCTAACACCTGTTTGGAGATGATCCAGGGGACAGAGTTCTACTGGAGCAGCAAAGACGCGGGGGTGGGGTGGGGGTGGGAAAGAACGCCGCGGTTGGGTGCCACGAGACCATGATTCTAGCATCAACCCCACTGCACATGCACCATGGAGCCTGCCCTTGTCCCTCTCATGCTCTGGGGCTCAGCTTTCTGTACAGCTAAATTGCCCCAGAGGCCTCGGCTCCCTGCCTTCCTCCTAGAGCTGCTGTGGGAATCAAAAGTGGGCAAGGCTGGGAAAGTGCTTTTCCGGGTCTACAGCCCAAGTCAAAGGTCAGAGGTTGGGGGCCCCTCTGGGAAGGGACCAGGTTTGAGTGCCTGCACGTGGTCATGTGTGTATGTGAACACGTGGGACAGGGGTTCCAACTCACCAAATCCACACGTTTCCTCACCTGCCTGGGGAGGTCATTTGTAGAGGTCAGCCAGGGCCTCCAAAGAGAAGCTCCTCTAGGACAAAGAGGAGAGATTAGTTGGTGGAGGAGAAAGAGTCTGGCTTCCCTGAAATAAGAAAAGAAGCCCTCCAAAAACTTGACTTGGATTCCATCTCCTGCCGGAAGACTTTCCTAAGGACCCTGAGTCCAGGTCAAGACAGATGGCCCTCCTCTGCTTCAACAATGTTATCATACCTGTTGGATGATTATCTGTTTAGTTACCTTAGAACTTCTTAAGAGCAGATTTATGTTTGATGGTATCTGAATCCCCAACACCAAAGCATAATGCCTGGTACACAGTAGGTGTTTTGGTCAGTGTTTAGCGAACGGTTAAACGTTTGGAGGAATGCATGAGGGTTGGGTAGAAACTATCTTGCCCCCTACCTCCTGCCCCCAGAAGTAGAGCTCACAGTTCTGCCCTCTTCCTGGGATGGGGAAAGGGGCCAAATATATTTCTGGGTCCACTGCTTCCTCACTAGACTTCAAAAGGTAAGAAAAAAAGCAAATGGAAAGCTTATGGTGTGGTCAGGAAAGAGACAGTCCCTTGGTCATCAGCCGCTTGGCACTTTGAACCTCGTTCCCTGCTCTTCAGCCTAGGTTCTGTCCAATCCAGATTTCCTGGTAGTCTCCCCTTTGCCCCCCAGTGGACTGAGCAACTTGGCACATGAGGGCCTGGCTGCTTAGTTTTCAGCTTTGGCAATGCCCACTGTCTCCAAGTCTCCTCCCGTCAGTCAGAGGGATTAGTGAGGTGAAGAGCCAGCTGAGATATTAGAGTCTGAGCTGTGGAGGGAGCACAGAGAACAGGGGGGTCCCGGACTTCTCGTTTCCTTTGTTGTCCCAGTAACCCCATTAAGCTTGAGTTCAAATGACCAAGGCCAAGTTCCACTTACCGTTCATATTTATTTACTTCTTGTCCAGAGGAGAGAAGGGGCGATGGGTTTCCCAGGTAGGGCAGTGCCAGGGAGCCCTGTGCTAGGGCTGGAGCTGAGGCCAGAGCCAGGGCAGGGGTGGCAGCAACGGGGGCAGGAGGGTCCATCCTTAGGGTGTAAAAGCCAGGCAGGCTGTGGGGGCTGCGATTCCTCAGCGTCCCGCACTTTTCTGGCTTTTCCTCGGAGACCTTTTTATAAGGTCTGCCTGGACTCATAAATTATTCAGGGACATGCCAGGATGAGATACCTGGGGAGCAGTGGGGGTGTGCGTGTGTGTGAAGATTTAGGAAAAGGGGCTTGGGAAGGGATACCCGTGTTCCTGGGTGTGAAATTTCTCCCAGTTGAATAAACAGAGAGTCAGTAGGCAGGAGGGGGTGCGGTTCTTTATCTCCAAGTCAGAAAGGAAAACACAAAAGGGGCAAATCGAACACCATTTGTGCGAATTCCCCAGGTGGTAGCAAGGCCTGAGGGAAGGGAACAAGGGAAGCGCCTTAGAAACCACAGAAAGTTGTCAGGCGCTGGGTAGAGGGACCAGTAGCAAAGCTGGTTTTCAGTGAGAAGGGACAACTGAGGCCAGTGAGACTCATGTTATTTCAGTTCAAACCCCAAATAGATTGGCCAGGTGGACCGGATATGGGGTGACCACTATGAAGCATACCCCCCGGGTTAGAGAAAAATGGAGCATCTGGGTGGGGCTGGTCTGACTGCCTGTGGGTTGGACCTCAAGTCTTCTTTCCATGCCCTCCCGTTTACTGGGCAGTACATTTGCAGAAGTGCCTCTCCAGCCTCAGCCATCAGTGGTTTGAGAAGGGAGTGCAGGCAGCATTTGTGGGGGTTTCCAGGTAGGATTGCTGATCTCAAAGCTCAGCTTCCAGTCCCGGCGCCAGGGTGCTGGAGGAGGTCTGCTGAAAGACCATCTCTGACCCTGGCGCCTGGATTCCCGGCGCCTTGGTTCCCTCTAGTGTGAGAGGAGGATGCAAGCCCAGTGGTTCCAAAGGGCCCCGTCAGGCTGAACACTCTGTGACGGGCGCTGGGTAAATGGGTCCTGACCCCGGCAAGCCCAGCACCTGGGTCACAATCCTCTCACCCTCAGACAGTCTTCTGGGCCTTTGCCAAAATGTTTGCAGTTACAACTACTGGCAGGTTCCTTATGCTTCAGAGGTTTGAAAATATGACTACTGACCTCAGTGTCGAGCACTGGTGCAGGTTTATTTAGCTTCTTGGATATTCATCACAGCCAGGCGTGTAATTGTCAAAAATTAGAAACCACCTCAATGTCCAATGATAGGAAACAAGTTAGATTATTTAGGGTAAGTCCTTACCACCGAATACTAAGCAGGCACTCATAATCATGTTCTAGGAAGTATAATTATTAACACAGAAGGTTTAGAAAAAAAGAAAGATGCTAAAAGTGTGAATAATTTGATCCCAGTGCTGTTTTTCTCTCTGTTCACAAAACCCCCATTTCCAATTTCAACCCCACTGTGTTCTTTGTAGCAAAGGAAAACTGGAAAGAAGCCAAATGTCTTACTTTAGAAAGGCAGTTAAATAAATTATTGAACAGTTATACAGGTTCATATTAAAACTGGCATGGTAGAAGACTGGGGAAAGGTGAATATATTGAAGAGTGAAAAAAAGAAGCCTGTACCACATAATTTGGAGGATGATCCTGTTTTGGTAAGAAAAAAAAGAAGAATAGAATATACAGTGTGCAGGGGGGAAAAAAGAGTCTGGTTAGAAGAAAGGAGAAAGTTACAATGCTTTCTGGGAATAAGATTATGGTAGACTTTTATTTCCTTCTTTAGGCTTTTCTGAGTTTTCCCAAAAGTTCCACAAGCCCTGATACTGTTTGGGTAATAAAAAGTAAAGACACAAAATTAAAAAGAAAGAAAGAAATGTGTATCCACAGAGGAGAGAAAACTGCTGGGGAAATGACAGCCATTTTTAAATGTCTGAGGATTTGACTGAAATGAGATTACACTTGTTCTGTGTGACTTCAAAGGGCAGGACTGAGGCCCACGCGTAGAAGCTACAAGGAGATACATTTTGGCTCAGTCAAAGGAAAACTTTGTAACAGCCCAGCCGCCACCTAACCCAGAGACCTGGCACTGTACCGGTTCTCCATAAACAGAGCTTTATTACATGTGGTGAAATGAGTGGAGTCTTGGACTGGGCTAAGTCCTCTGTCCCTGAACTGCGTAAGTGCAGGCTGGATCCGGGATCCTGGATCTTGGAGTGGAAAATCTAGAGGGAGGGGGGAGTGGGGGATGGCGAGCAGAGCGGATGGGAAGCCTGAGTTTCCCTCAGTCTCTGAGGGTTCTTGCTAAATTTACCTCCAGGAGATGAAAATGCGCATGTATTGTGCCACTGGCTCAAAGGAGGGGCGAGACTGAGAGGGAGCCTGGATGAAGAGACTGGGCTGGAAGGAGGAAGAAGCAGACCTATTGTCAAACCTGGGGATCTTTTTGACTTCTAGGTGCCCTGAAAATGGTCAGGAGCGGGGAAAGAGAGAAGAGATAGATATTCCTCCAGAGCCCAGGGCTCATGCCCAGCCATCTTGAACTTGTGTTCATTCAGCCACAATCTCACAATCAGGGCCATCCAGCTCCTTCACTCCCCTGAGCTGCAGGCCTGAGGGTTCCCCTCATGCCAGCTCCTGGCATCTTCTCCTAGAGCTCAGGTGGCATTCAGGCCTATGTCTGTGGATCTTTCTTCTCCAGCTGCACAGCAGCTCTGTCTCACCACCTCCCTAAGAATTGCCTCAGCCTCATTTAGCTTGTGGGAGATGAAGCCACTGGCCCCTCTTGAGGACCTCTCCTCAGTCTGAAGGATTTAAGACCCACAAGGCTTGCTGGGTAAGAATGGGAACCTGGCTGTTCTCCTTTGCCCTCAGCACATAAAAGGAGTGAGGTGGCTAGCAAGGTGGCAAGAAAGGTCTGGAACAATCAAAACGAAGAACTTCCTGTCACGGCAGTTATGATCCTACCTCCCTTACCCCTAACAGCCTTATGGTGCCTCTGGGTTTTCTCAGTGATTGCTTTGCCAGAACATTCAGAGAGGGCTTGGTGCCTCCTCTGGGCCAGACACTTCTGGACCTTGCCAGGCAAGAGAATGAACTATAAAGAGGAACAGACTGCCTCACGGTGCTGGCAGCTAGGGAGGGAGACAAGACCGGCACGGGACAGGCTCAATCAATGTCAGTGGGGCCTGGTTCCCCCTACCACCCTGGAGCACGTTCCCTTGTCCACTCCTCAGCTCTCCCCAGCTCGAGTGTCCCCGTCCCCTGGGCCACATTCCAAAGTTGCTTCAACTCCTACCACGTTCCTGCCCCTCCCCTCTACCCACAGAACAACCTCTCCTCCCACTTCCCTGAGAAAACACGGGCTTTGAAGCGTGAATTACCTCAGTGCCCTGCCCCACTCCCCCCAAACTGGCCTGCCTCTCCAACTTCCTTCCCCTCCAGCCCTCCCTTCTCAGGGGACAAGGTGCCCCTCTCGTTAAAGACTAATCTGTTCGCCCGGGCCTTGGCCTTATCCACCCTCCTTCTCTGGGGCCTTCCTCCGGGCATTATGACCCTTCTCTTCAGGAAACTTCGGCTTCTTTATACCAGCTCTTTCCCTCCTGATTATAAAGTACCTGTCTCTGTAATCCCCCAGAATTAAGCCCCTCCTTTCCTAAATGTATTCTCTTGCTCCCCGAACTCTCAATATCTTTCTGGCTCTTCCCCTCCCTCCTTTTCTCTCTTTTCTTTCCTTCACCCTCAAATTCGTTGAGTGTAGAGTCTATACTTTTCTCAACTTCCCATTCATACTTCAACTTACTGCATTTTGGCTTCAGGCCCATCTTCCTTGTGAAAGGGCACTACCAAAGGTCACCAGTGACCACCTAAGTGCCATGTTCAATGATCTCTTTGAACTCTGGGGCCAAAGGCACTCTTGACCAAGTCCTCATTTCTGAGGCTCTCCTTTCTTTCTTGGTCACTATCTCCCTCCTACTTCTGGAACTACCCCCCTGTGTATCTTTTGCTGACTTTTCTTCTGCTCAGTTCTCAAATATGTGGCTGTCAATTACAATCCACAAACAAAGCTGATACACAGTAATGTTTTTAACGGGTCATGGCAAAATGGGAAAAACATCAAAAGTAGAGTTTTTCAATAATCTCAATGTATCTATAAACGATTATCCTTTATTCTGACATTCTGCCTTTTTAAAACTTTTTGGTGGCAAAATATTCTCTCTTTCCTGAAATGATGGCAATGGTGGATATTAATTTATTTCTTTAACGTCCCTATTTGTCAAGATAGAAATGTCCAGTCCCATTAATGTGTTATTCAATGAATGAAAAATTGAGACATATTTCCAGCCTGAAATGTTCCTGATAGGTGTCTCAAACCTGTTCCAAAACTGAACTGATTTTGTTCCCACCAACCTCCTCTGTACCTGCCTCGATAACCAGTATCACATTGGCCCGGTCACTCAAGCTGAAAGCCTCAGCCGCCAAGTCCTATTGATTTGGAGCTTGAGAAAATGAGAAAACCATTTCTCACGTTTGTCTCCTCTGTGCTCCCCATTCTCCTGGTTGTTTCTTCAGTTATGGTCTCATCCATCCTCTCTCACATGGGTAGATAGATTCCCCCATTCTTGACTTGGTCTTTCCAATCATCCTCCTCCCAGCTCATCCTGTGATCTTCCTATAACATGGGACGAACTTTGCTCTTTCTGGGCTTAAACAGTTACAGTGATTCCCAGTTGCCTACGGGAAGTGTCCAATCTCTTTTGTGTGGCAGTTGAAGCCCTTTGCTGCCTAAGCCCAGCCTTCCTCTCCAGCCTTCTGCCTCCAAGCCCCTCCATGCGCCCTCCACTGCAGCTCCCCTTTAGAGACCTCCATTCTCTAAACAGGTCACACCTTTCACCTGTAATCTTTTCATGGTTTAGAGCCTCTGAAGGTCTCAGTCCCATCCCATATAGGGTTAATCACAGGGAACACTGTGGGTCACAACCAGTGGCAGAGCTTAAAATTGATTTAGTGGGTTGCAGCCAGCATTTAACAAATTGACTGAACAGCAAATGGAAGAGTGAAACACATGAGGTAAGGGCATATATTATTCTGTGAGGCTTTTGCTTTAGTCATATATCTCTAGATCTAGATTGAAAGATATATAAATGCACGTCCTGGTTTATGCCATAACAAACATTTCCTACTGTGGGTCCCAGTCATAAAATTTGACCACACTTGAGGGACTAGATTGGAGCAGGAAATGGCAACACACTCCGGTACTCTTACCTGGAGAATTCCATGGACAGAGGAGCCTGGGGAGCTGTGGTCCATGGGGTTGCAAAGAATTGGACATGACTGAACAACTAAGCACAGCACACACACACACACGTTTGTGTATTGCTTGCTGATGCCTATCTTCTGAGATGAGCACGACTAAGCAGGCATGCAAGGGACTATATGTTATTCTGGGGCTCATAATTAGTGCTGTTCATGCCAGAGTCCTTGCTTTCGCTGGGGAGTGTAATAGAGGTCAGGAGAACAGGTGGTGCCAAGGAGGCCTCATGGAAGAGGGATGATTGAGCAGGGTGGGGCTTATGTGGGCAGACAGAAGAGGGAATGTAATCCTGGCACAGGAGTGGATAGTAACAGGACAGAACATTTGTTAAACATTTATGTCGCAGGCACTGTTCTAAGCATTTTGCATGGATTAACTGGTCTCACAAACAACCTTGTGAAGAAAATGCTATTTCCAGCCTCATTTATTGGTGAGATTAACACATTATTGACTAGGGGTTGGGGGTACGGATTGCAGAAACTGATGTCTGTGGCATTGAAATGCCTCTTGTGAATAACGTGTTAAGGTGCTTGCCTAAGGTCACATCGCAGCTCCCCTGGTGGCTCAGTGGTAAAGAATCCGACTGTGCATGCAGCAGACATTGGTTTGACCCCTGGGTGGGGAAGATTCCCCTGGAGGAGGGCATGGCAACCCACTCCGGTATTCTTGCCTGGAGAATCCCATAGACAGAGAAGCCTGGTGGGCTACAAGTCCATGGGGTGGCAAAAAGTCAGACACAACTGTGCGACTGAACAACAAGGTCACAGAACCAAAAGTGACTAGGCTGAGCTTTGAACTCAGGTGGTCCCTGTTCTCTTAACCACTGAGCTACGTGCCCTGCTACTGGGGATCTGGTGTGGAAAGGGGGCCAAGCAGGGTAAAAGGAGAGCCTAGGCCGGCTGGAAACTACAGGAGGACTTAGAATGCCAGGTAGAAAAGTCCAGAAAAGGCTCTGCTCTCACCTCGGGAAAGGAGATGTTACTTGTTCCCTGTAGCCTTTGCCTCTTGGCCCAGGGTCCCTGGGTTCGCAGGCAGGAAGCCTAGAAACCAGAACGCGGGCCTCATGGAGGCGAGAAACAAGACAGCCTCTGCTCTGAGAGAGGAGGGACGGGGGCGATTCTCTTCCCACCCACGCCTGTCGCCAGAGCAAAACTAGCAAATGGCTCCTGGGGCCTCTGCCCTCAAGTCCAAATGTCCCAAATGTGCCAAGCCTTGGACCCAGCCCCTTGGGTGCCTGGGATGGGGGTCCCCTCTGGAGAACAGTTTGTTGCTGGGTCAGCTCTCCTCCTACACTTTTTTCCCTCTTGGCCGCCATCCAGTCCAGGGCCTGTGGCCCATGTGGTGCTGGGCTCTCTGGGCAGAGCCCCTCGCAGCTCCCCATTTGCTCCTCATTTGGATGGCAGGGGCTTAGAAAAACAGAGCACTGAGGAAGCAGGAGGGTGGGAGAGAGGGTGCCTGGGAACGTCACTCCCTCCTCTGTAATCTGTCCAGCCCTGGCTCCTCTGGCCAGCCTCCTTTCCTAGCCTGGCCTGAGGCCTGGGGAAAATGCAGTGATGCTGAATTGTCAGCAGTACTGAATTCTCAGGCATCCTGCAGATCCTGCCTAGGTAAATAACACATACTGGTAACCAGCGGCAGATATCTTCTTGGGAGGTGGGTTCTGACAAACTAGTAAGAATAATCACCACCACAACAAAAATGTTCTGTTCTGTGCTCAGTTGTGTCTGACTCTTTGTGACCCTGTGGCTTGTAGCCCACCAGGCTCCTCTGTCCATGGGATTCTCCCAGCAAGAATATTGGAGTGGGTTGCCATTTCCTTCTCCAGGGGATCTTCCCCACTCAGAGACTGAACCTGCGTCTCCTACATTGCAGGTTTCTTTACTGCAATTCTTTACTGTAAACCTGCATTGCAGGATTCTTTACTGCTGGAGAAGGCAATGGCAACCCACTCCTGTATTCTTGCCTGGAGAATTCCACAGGCAGGGGAGCCTGGTGGGCTACAGTCCATAGGATCCCAAAAGTTGGACAAGACTGAGCAAATAACACTACTACTATGGAGCACTTGTGATGTGCCAGGCACTGTGCTAAGCACTTTATTGCTTTATTATTTCATTTGCTCCTATGGAAGTCTTAGGAGGTGGATACTATGATTCCTCCCATTTAAAGACATGCAGGAAACAGGCACAAAAGATTAAGTGACTTAGCAAATAGCTTGTGGGGAAAAGATCTGAGATTGAGATTTAAGTCTGTTTTGTTTCAGTGCTGTCTGAGACTTTAGCATCCATCCGTGTAGGGTATGGTCCTTGTGACAGTTGCCCCGGGTGCCCTACTTTGAGGCCATGGAGTTAAGCAGATGGCAGAGGGCGCCAATGGAGGTGGGTGACTGGTGGCACAAGCCGAATACAACTCCACCATGGCCATCACCAGTGCTCTGAGACTCGACCTGACCTGTCAATGGCACCACTTCTTGACTAGGAAATGGGGACCACCGGAAGTGCTGTCATTGCTTGCTTCATGATAGCTCTGTACTCAGCCTTCAGTAGCCACTGTTATAGAATGTTTGGTTACCACTCTAGCTCAGGCCCTTATCCTCTAATGTCAGTATTTTTGCAGTAGACCTTAAAGTGGAAAAGTTTGGGCTTTAGAGTTAGATCAATTTAGTGTGTGTCCCAGCTCTGGCACTTGGCTGTATGGCCTGGGGCAAATAACTTTTCATATCTCAATTTCCCCATCTGTGAAATGGGATAATAATGGTGCCTATCTCACAGGGCTGTAGTGAAGGCTGAATGAAAGAATGTGTCGTTTGGTCAACCAGACACATATTTAGGATCCAGTATATGTTGGCTGTAATCAGTTATTGTAATTATTCTGTTTTTCTCCTCATCACTGTAGTTATTCAGAACATCAGCTTCAGAAGCCAGCCTGGGTTGGAATCCCTCCTCTGTAGTTTACCATCCAGGTGGTCATGGGTAAATCAACCAATCTCTCTGAGCCTCAACTTCCTGGAGATGAAAACAATAGTACCCATCTCACAGGGCTGGAGTGAGGATGGAATGAAATCGTATAGGTAAACTGATATTAATTCTTTTGCTCCCACACACTTTCAGGTGTTTTCTGCACACATGGCCAGACTCAGCTTTCTAAAATACACCTTCCAGGCTGCTCGTACATCTGCCCTGGCAACCCATGACCAGATAAGTCAGGCATTCACAATTTCCCCTGTAACTTCAGCCTCACTTCCAATTCCACCCAGTTCCTCCTCTCACTTCCAGCAGGCTTGTTACTACACTCCCCCTGCACATGGCCATCTCTGCTCCTGCCTGCCCACGTCTGGAATGCCTTCTCTCTTCCCCATGTCTCATAGTCTACCTCTCCGTGCCCCTTTGAGCCACAGTTACTCCAGGACATGCCAATATCCACCTACTTCCATGGCTTATCATCCAAGCTCCCTTCTCAGATGTGAAGCAAGGCATCCTATTGAAGTGTCACTGTCGTCTCCCCACACCCCCTATCAGCACCCGGCACAGGACTGGGTACACAGAGGGCACTCATTCCCTGTGACTGGAGAGCCATGCAACACAGGGTAATTGGTCCGAGAAGACGAATTTTAGTCAGCCTAGCAGAGCCTTAGGGGCTCTAGGGAAGGGGGACAAACAGCCATGACAGGTGCACAGGCCAGGATGGGTTTCTCTGTTCGTATTTTGGCCTTGTAAGACAGTATCCATGATCCCAGGATGGGGGAGTCCAGAGGGTAGCTGTTGACTTGGTTGGGACAGCTCAGGAGCAAGGCAGGTCAGAAGTAAAAGGAGCACAGCAGAGGTCCTTGGAGGGAAGGAATCGAGAAATTCTCTCCACCTTATCTCCAGTTGTCTCGTCTATTGACAGAACATTTCTAAGCATGTTTAAAGTTTCACCTTCACCCTCCTTCTTTCCCTCTCCTCTAGCCTCAGCCTAGACCAGCAGGCCTAAAAGTGTGATCCAAAGACATCTGGGGGCTCCCCCTATCAGGGGGTTCACTCAAAACTACTTGCTTGGTAATACCGAGACATTATTTGCCGTTTTTATTGTGTTGACATTTGCACTGATGGAATAAAAGCAATAATGGGTCAAAGTACCTAAGCATGGATCAAGGCAGTGGCACTAAACTGCATTCACGTTATTCTTCATCATCAATATATTCCTGGTAGGAGAAATGTGAGTTTCACTTAAGAATGTTCTAGGGGACTTCCATGGCAGTCCAGTGGTTAAGACTCTGACTTCCAATGCAGGGGTTGAGTTTGATCCCAGCATAGGGACCTAAGATCCTCATGCCACAAGGTCTGACCAAAAAGGTAAAAAAAAAAAAAAAAAAGCTTTGATTGAACAGTGAAATTTCATTTTTAATATAATAAATCTCAATCCTTTGAGTATATTTTGTTTTTAACAGTTTGTGTGACAAATAGGAAGGATACCTAAGGCACTTCTACTTCATATTGCAGTATGATGTTGGCATGAGGAAAAGCACTTGTTTGATTGAATTGCAAGCTAAACTAGCCAGTTTTTCATGGAACATTTTTTTTTTAACTTGAAAGAACAATTGACAGGAAAACTAAGGTTATTTAGACTTCAGTATTTGGCCAACATTTTGAAAATGAATCAAGTGATCCTGTCATCTCAAGGGAAATAACTGATAGTATTTGTTGTCAATGATAAACTCTAAGCTTTCAAGTAAGAAGTCAAATTTTGGAATACCTGTAACTGTTACTGTAAGCTTGAGAATTTCTCAATACCCTAAGACATTTTTGATAAGATTAATAGTTATATTAATGAATGTGAGTGTTTATATAGTATAATCACAAAATGAGTCAACAATTGGAAGATCTGTATAACTGGGTGAGTCATTTTCCAAATGACTAATGTATGATGTTACAAAATCATGGATAATAGATCCATTCAAAGTGCAAGCTAGACCAATGGATTTTAATTTAACAGAGTGCAAAAGGTTCATTGATATGGTTTCAGATTCAACATTGCCAATAAACGTTAAGATATTACCACCTGTGAAGTTTAGATGTAGCATCAAAGAAGAATATTCACAGTGTATTAGCTTTCTATTACTGCCATAACAAGGTACCACAAACTTAACAACTTAATATGATAACCATTTATTATTTCATACTTCTGTAGGTCAGAAGTCCAGGGGGTTTCACCTGAGTTCTCTGCTTAGCCAAGTTGTCAGCTGGGCTGGATTTTTACCTAGAAGCTCTTGGGGGGAAATTTCTGCTTCCAAGCTCACTCAGAACATTAGAAAAGTTTAGTTCCTTCAGGTTGTAGGTTTGAGGTCCTGTTGCCTTGCTGGCTTGTCATCTAAAAGCCACTCTCTGCTCCCAGAGGCTGCCCACATTTCCTCTCATGTGGCCCCTTCCATGTTCAAACCATCAATGGCATGTTGTTATGCTTCCAATCTCTCTTCCTTCTCTGCCCCTAGCCAGAGAAAGCAATCTGCTTTTAAAGGATTCATATGATTAGATGAGTCCCACTGAAAATCTCTCTTTGCCAAATAACCAACTTAATCATGGGAGTGATAAACATCGTTAACACTCACTCTCAAAGGAGAGGACATTTATACACAGGTGAGGGTCATTTTGGGGATCATTCTTAGAATTCTACCTAAAAACTATTAAATAACTCCCTTCTCTAATTACATATCTTTGTGAGGCTGTATTCTCCTCATATACTTTAACCAAAACAACATATTGCAACAGACTGAATGCAAAAGCAGATATGAGAATCCAGCTGTTTTCTATACCATCGGATATTAAAAAGAGATTTGGAAAAATGTAGTACAATGCCAGTTTTCTTGCTAATATTTTTTGTTCTGGAAAATAGTAATTTTTCATTAAATCAGTTCAGTTCAGTCACTCAGTCGTGTCCGACTCTTTTAGATCCCATGGACTGCAGCACACCAGGCCTCCCTATCCATTACCAACTCCTGGAGCTTGCTCAGACTCATGTCCATTGAGTCAGTGATGCCATCCAGCCATCTCATCCTCTGTTGTCCCCTTTTCCTCCTGCCTTCAATCTTTCCCAGCATCAGGGTCTTTTCCAATGAGTCAGCTTTTCACATCAGGTGACCAAAGTATTGGAGTTTCAGCTTCAGCATCAGTCCTTCCAATGAATATTCAGGACTGATTTCCTTTAGGATGGACTGATTGGATCTCCTTTCAGTCCAAGGGACTCTCAAGAGTCTTTTCCAACACCACAATTCAAAAGCATCAGTTCTTCGGTGCTCAGCTTTCTTTATAGTCCAACTCTCACATCCACACATGACTACTGGAAAAATCATAGCTTTGACTAGAAAGACCTTTGTTGGCAAAGTAATGTCTCTGCTTTTTAATATGCTATCTAGGTTTGGTCATAACTTTTCTTCCAAAGAGTAGGCATCTTTTAATTTCATGGCTGCAATCACCATCTGCAATGATTTTGGATCCCCCTCAAATAAAGTCTCTCACCATTTCCATTGCTTCTCTGTCTATTTGCCATGAAGTAATGGGACCAGATGCCAACATCTTAGTTTTCTGAATGTTGAATTTTAAGCCAACTTTCACTCTCCTCTTTCACTTTCATCAAGAGGCTTTTTAGCTCCTCTTCACCTTCTGCCATAAGGGTGGTGTCATCTGCATATCTGAGGTTATTGATATTTCTCCTGGCAATCTTGATTCCAGCTTGTGCTTCATCCAGCCCAGCGTTTCTCATGATGTACTCTGCATATAAGTTAAATAAGCAGGGTGACAATATACAGCCTTGACGTACTCCTTTCCTGATTTATTAAATATATGTTAACATGCAATAGGTTTATTATTGTGATTTTAAATTTAAAAGTTTTAAAATTTATCCATTTTAATTTCTATTATGTTAAATGTCAAATGATATAACCCATTAAAAGTAAAGTCTTCTTGGAGTATTTAATAATTTTTTTCAAACTTTTAACTTTTTATTTTGTATTGCGGTATAGCTGATTAACAATGTTGTAGTAGTTTCAGATGAACAGAAAAGGGACTCAGCCATACATATACATGTATCCATTCTCCCTCAAACTCCTCTCCCATCTAGGCTGGCATGTAACATGGAATCTTTAATAGGTTTTTAGCTAGTATTATTTATTTATTTATTGTTAAATTGACATACATGTCATTCTATATTGTGTGACCAAATGTGAAAAGATACTTAAAATTCGTTCTTTTGGGTGTACAGTTCCTTGAATTGTAGACTTATGCAACAATCTTTACAGTTACAACATCCAAAACAATTCCCTGTGCCACATCATTGTAGTCAACCTCTGTCCCTACTCCCAGTCCCAGGCAACCACTAATCTGTGCTCCATTTCAATAGCCTTGTCATTTGAAGAATGTCTTATAAATGGAACCACACAGTAAGAGGCCTTTTGAATATAGCTTCTTTCACTCAGCATAATACATATGAGCTTCATGCATGTGGTTGCCTGTATCAGTGGTATTAATACATCCTTTTTATTGCTGAGTAGTAATCCGTTGTGGGGTTCCCTGGTGGCACAATGGTAAAGAATCTGCCTGCCAATGCAGGAGATGCTGGAGACACAGGTTCAGTCCCTGGGTTGGGAAGATCCCCTGGAGGAAGAAATGGCAACTTACTCCAGTATTCTTGCCTGGAAAATTACACGGACAGAGGAGCCTGGCAGGCTACAGTTGGAGGGGGAGGTTACAAAGAATCAGACTCGACTAAGAATACAGACACATACACGGAGTATTCCATTGTACAGATGTGCCATAGTTTATTTATCCATCCAGTAGCTGAAAGAGATTGAGTTGTTTCCTAAATAGTTTTTAAAACTTTAAAGTGGTCTTATATGTGGAATCTAAAAAGAAATGATGCAAATGAATTTACTTACAAAACATAGATGGATTATCTAAGGAGAACAGACTTATGAATGCCAGAAGGAAGGATGGGGAGAAGGGATAGTTAGGGAGTTTGGGATGGATATGTGTGTATGTGCTTAGCCACTCAGTAGTGTCCAACTGTTTGTGACTCCATGGACTGTAACCTGCCAGGCTCCTCTGTCCATGGGATTCTCCAGGCAAGAATACTGGAGTGGGTTGCAATTTCCTTCTCCAGGCGATCTTCGCAACCCAGGAATCGAACCTGGGTCTCCTGCATTGCAGGGAGATCCCTGGGTCAGGAAGATCCCCTGGAGAAGGGAATGGCTATTCGCTCCAGTATTCTTGCCTGGAGAATCCCATGGACAGAACAGCCTGGCGTACTACAGTCCATGGGATTGCAGAGAGTCAGACATGAATGAAGCGACTTAGCACACACACACACATGCACATCAGTAGTATATAAGGGTCTGGATTTCAGAGGGGATAAGATTGGGAGGATCTAAAGATCAGATGCAATGGGGTGTGGAGGGTCAGAGAGAGAGAAAAGAGTGAGATTAACTCTGAGGCTCCTGGCTTAAACAGCTAGCTTTTTCAAAAGGAAAAAACTGAGGGAGGATTGGTTTTAGTTCAAGGGCAATCCAGGATACAATTTTGAACATGCTGATTTTGAGATGCTTTTGAGGTATTTAAATGGAGATGTTTCCAGGTGGCATGGGCTTCCCAGGTGGTGTTGGTGGTAAAGAACCTACCTGCCAACGCTGGAGACACAAGAGACCTGGGTCTGATCCCTGGGTGGGGAAGATCCCCTGAAGAAGACAATGGCTACCCACTCCAGTATTGTTGCCTGGAGAATCCCCATGGACTGAGGAGCCTGGCAAGCTACAGTTCATGAAATCACAAAGAATCAGACACTACTGAAGCAACTTAGCACACAAACACAGATGCACATCAGTATATAGGGGTCTGGATTTCAGAGAAGTCTGGGCTAAAAGTGATGATTGGAAGTCATGAGACTACAGAGGGTCATTGAAACCATAAGAGATAAATGAGAATTCCAAGAGTGGAGATGCAGAGTGAGAGGGGAAGAAGTCCTAGGTCAGACTCCTGAGAAACACATATATAAGGGAGGAGGAATCAGTGAAGAAGTAGCCAGAGAGATAGGAGGGGTATCAGGGGAAAGTTATATTACAGAGGCCAGGAGAAGAAAACATTTCAAGACGGGCAAAGTTACTGGGGACATTGAATTCTGCATGAAAGTCAAGAAATTAAGAATTGAGATGTGGCCTTTGGATTTGATGACTTTAGGGGTCATTCATGAACTTGATGAGAATTTCTTGGTTTGGTATGTGTCTGACCCTCTCTGCCATCAGCTGTGATTCCTCCCATGGTCTTTTCATGCCTCCCTCTTTGTCCCTAGAACCACTCTTAAAAAAAAAAAGTATTTATTTATTTGGCTGGGTCTTAGTTGCGGCATGTGGGATCTTAGTTCCCTGACAGGGAAGTCCCCGTAGAATCTTTTTTTATTTCTCATTGTTGTTCAGCTGCTAAATTGTGTCTGATTATTTGTGATCCCATGGACTGGAGCATGCCAGTCTTCTCTATCTTTCACTATCTCCCAGAGTTTGCTCAAACTCATGTCCATTGAATTGGTGATGCTATCCAACCATTTCATCCTCAGCCACCCACTTCTCCTGCCCTCAATCTTTCCCAGCATCAGGGTCTTTTCCAGTGAGTCGGCTCTTTGCCTCACATGGACAAAGTATTAGAGCTTCAGTTTCAGCACCAGTCTTTCTAATGAATATTCAGGACTGATTTCCTTTAGGATTGACTGGTTTGATCTTCTTGCTGTCCAAGGGACTCTCAAGAGTCTTCCACCACCACAGTTCGAAAGCATCAATTCTTGGGCACTCAGCCTTCTGTATGGTCCAACTGTCACATCCGTACATGACTACTGGAAAAACCATAGCTTTAACTAGACAGACCTTGTTGGCAAAGTGATATCTCTGCTTTTTAATACGCTGTCTAGGTTTGTCATCGTTTTTCTCCTTCTAGACTCCTATTTTTATAGCACCATCTCCTCCCTCTCCCTCAAGACCTCAATTTATGCAGAGCTCTCTTAGATTTTCTTTCTCAAAATCTCCACTCTTGCCTCTTCTCCTGCCCTCTTCCCTAAGCCATCTCTTCCCAGATCTAATGTTCCTCCCTTTATTCTCTCACCAAGGACTCCTCTCCTTCAACAGATACTTCTTTTCTCAGACTGCTCTTATTTTCCTTTCAGACTCATCTCTGTTCCCCTATATCTAGGCTCCCTGGATCTCAGCAGGTGTCCTAGCACATATAGCCTCCTAGCCTTAACACTGATGAATCAGAGCTTGGCACGATTCCATCAGGATCTGACAGTGCCGACCTGGAGGAAATGCAGCATTAGAACTTAGTCCTTGTGTGGTTGCCAATCGGCTAACCACATCCTGCCCTCATCCGCCCTGGCACTTGCCCCTAAGGTTCTGCCTTTTCCTCTCCTCAGTTGCATAGAATCACTGTGAGCTGATAAGGTGCCCTTCTACTACAAATTCTATCACGATTCAACCAGCATTTTCTACATCTCAAAATATCTTCCTCTATGTAAGCTTCTCCAGCAGACTTGAGAAGTCAGCAGGAGAAAGATAGGAAGACTTGCCCCAGGTCACACAGCTGGGTCGAGGATTAGCACGTTCTCCCTCCTACCGCTTCGGTCTTGCTTGCTTTCATGCCCACAGGCCTCCTCAGGCCTGGACTCAGGCCTGGCTGCCCTTTTAGCTTGTCCCAGCCTGCCATAGCGTAGCCCCCTGGAGAGGCCCTGGCTCAGGAACATCATCTCAGGAACACCTGGAAGACAGTTATAGGCCACCTTTGGAAGAAAGATGGTTTCTGATTTGCTTTGTTGAATTCACACTAGGCAGCAAATCTCTTTGCTTTGATATTGCTTCCAAAATGGAGTTGAGAGTGATGATTAAGAGTCAGGCTCCAAGGTGGGCTCTTAATGCCCACACGTGGTTCTGCTCTGCAGTAGCTCAGTGAGATGGTGCACATGAAGCCCTGAGCACAGTGCCTGACACCTTGAAAGTGTTCAGTGAATAGTGGCCATTGGCCCTGTCATTTTTACTGAGGAATTCTTGGTAGGGAGTCAGTGTGATGCACTGGCAAGTTTACTGAACCAGACATCGAGAGCCTTAGATCCCAGGTCTACCTGTTACTGCTCAGCTTGAGTTTCTGGGTGAGTCATTCATTTCATCTCAGTGGGCCCAGGGTTTCTCATCTGGAAATATTAATAGCAGCCCTACTTCTGTAATATGCTATATAAGCCTTTAAAGCATTCATAATCTTTGACCTAGCAATTCTGTTCATAGGAAATTGTTAGTATTACATGCAAAGATGCTAGGTTATAATAGTAAAAAATGGAAATTAAAAAATGTCTAATAGTTAATGGTTTAATTATATTCCTATATGATAGAGTGTAGCATATCCATAAGTGAAGTGAAAGTGAAGTCGCTCAGTCGTGTCCGACTCTTTGCGACCCATGGACTGTAGCCCACCAAGCTCTTCCGTCCATGGGATTCTTCAAGCAAGAATAATGGAGTGGGCTGCCATTTGAATAATGCAGATCTGATTTTCAACTGACATGAAAATAGGGCCATGTCAATGGATCCTGTCAGTGTCATATTATTATATTATTTAGAAATGATAGCAGATTACAGAATTACAGAGTAAAGTGATTCAGTTGTGGAAAAAATTATTTTCATGTCTTCTATAGTACATCAAAGTGTTATCAGTGATTAAAACTATGTTTCTTGCCTGTGATATTACAGAGACCTCTATTTCTCTCTTTATACTTTTAACAATTCTTTGCAATCACATCTAGCATGTTTCTAATCAGAAAAAGAAAATAAGAAAGCTTTTTATTTTCCATTTGGAGAGGAAACCCATGGCCGTACTCCACTCCACAGAACTTTGGAGAGACTGAAGTGACATAGAGAGTGATACAAAGGGGAGGCCCATCATGATCATGGCCGCCTCACTCCCACCTTGTAGGGACCAGGACCTCCTCTTTGAAGCCACCAGAGTTTGACCCTACAGTTCACATGTCTGCCCTTGGAGTCAGTTTTAGGGGTGGGGTAGGGCTGGGGTTTGCTGGAGAAGAAGCTGGGTGGACGAGTCTGTGGGGTGTGGGCAGTGTAGGGTTGCTGAGGTACTAGCTTACTGGGGCCATGTTTATGAGGCTTACTTCCTGCTGGCCCTCAGGGCCACTAGCCAGGAACACATAATGGGGGTTAGCAGAGCCCCCTCCACTCCCCATCCCAAAGCTGAAATGTTCCAAATTCCTTCATGGGCCAAACCTCTCTCCCCCCAAGATCTTTCCTGGGCTTACAGAGGTCACCACACAAAAGCCCAGCTGGAGTTTTTGACAGGAAAAACACAAAACTCACCGAAGTTTTTTTAAGTACCTCAATCTTTCACAGCCTCCAGGGGTTTAATTCTGATCTGTAATAAGTCTCTGACCCAAGGTTGAGATTTGCAGATGGATTTTGCAAAGCTGCAGCTAACAATTAGAAATCCTTTATCACCTCAGCCTGGGGCCCCTTGCACCTTCCTACCCTCCCTCAGGATCCCTTCCTTCCTCTCCAGGGCTATACATCTCCTCCAAGGCTCTGCAAAAGAACTGCTTCGTAAGTGTCTCCATTCTGATTTATTTGCTACCTTTTAAATTTCTAGTTGTTATCGGTTTGGCCTATGGTGAAGCCAGGCTGGGCCACTTTGGGTTTCTGACGGGAGGGTATGGGAGGGAAAATTCAGGAAGCACCTGGATTTGTAGTATTTGTTTCCTCAAGGAAACCACAAAGTTTCCAGTCTTTGAAACTGCGGGGCCAGAAGAAGCACTCTCCAAGTCAGATGATAATTTCTGGGTGGAGTTTTTCAGGCCAAAAGGACTGAGATCAAGGGATGGGATGAAGGAGGTACAGTTTACCCTCCTGCTTAACTGTGGGGGTGAGGCACCGAAGAGGACTGGAAGGGTGCTTTCTCATGACCAGTTCCAGTGCCTTGCTTGCCATGAAGGCTCACGGAGTCAGCAGAAGATGGATTTCTGAGTGAAGTCCTAAAGTCTCCTCTTTAAGCCCTTAAATAACTCTCTCCCATTGGTCTCCAAGTGTCTCATTAGAAAGCTCTTCTTTGAAGAAAATCCTGTTATTTGCAATAACATGGATGGATCTTGAGGACATTATGTTGAGTGAAATAAGTCAGACAAATACTGTATGATCTCACTTAATGTGGAATCTAAAACACGAAAACAAACAAGAGCACATATACACAGAGAACAGATGGATGGTTATCAGAAGTTGGGGTGGGGATGGGTGGGTGAAATGGGTGAAGTGGGTCAAAAGGTACAAGCTTCCAGTTATAAAATAAATAAATCCGGGGGATGTAATGTACAGCATGGGAACTATAGTTAATACCACGCTGTAGATTTGAAAGTTGCTAAGAGAGAAGATGATAGAAGCTCTCATCAGATGAAAAAGAAAAAAAGTGTGTAACTTTGGTGATGGATGGTAACCACACTTATTGTGGCTATCAGTTTGCAATATATGAATGTATCAAATGATTACGTTGTACACCTAGAACTAATAATTGACGACTCTTTTGTGACCCCATGTACTATAGCCCACCAGGCTGCTCTGTCCATGGGATTTCCCAGGCAAGAATACTGGAGTGGTTTGCCATGCCCTCCTTCAGGGGATCTTCTCGACTCATTATATCTCAATAAAAATGAAATTCCTTTTTTGGACTGAGACATTATTCTCTCCAAGTGGCCTCTTTAAAAAATGGAACTGGAAACATTAACAGCACTTATAGCTAGGGAGGTTGTAGGTGAACTCTGTTTTTTAAAATTCTGTCTTTCTGTGTTTTCCAGCATTTTAACATGAGAATGCTTTACTTTGATGATCAGGACAAAAAGCAACTTCTTTTTTTGTATACAAAGTATAACTTTACTTTTATGAAACAAACAAAAACTTGTATCTGAATATATATGTCACTGAGGGCACACACAGAAGGGTGTATCCATGTGCAGAGAGAGTTGTAAAGAATACCATGCTTCAAACATTGTTTTTCTCCTGACACTTTTCATTTACTTTTCCACAATTCTGTATACTGTAGTATTTTGTTGTTGTTGAGTTGCTAAGTGATGTCTGACTTTTTTGCGACCCCATGGATTGTAGCACACCAGGTTCCTCTGTCCATGGCATTTCTCAGACAAGAATATTGGAGTGGGTTGCCATTTCATTCTCCAGGGGCAACTTCTTTTTAAAGCAATTAGAAAATCTCTCCATCCAGTTGTAGTTTGCTGTGAACTGCTCCAAGGACAAGCTTTCCAGAAAATTGGGCTTCAAAGGAATGGCTTTGCTACCTACCAGAGTGCTTGGGAGCTGGGGGTGAGGTGTGGAGTGGAAAAAGTGTCTCAGATTTCTGGGAGGGACTGTGAGATCAAGGGCTGGAGAAATGAGACTGGCGGACAGAAGAGGGTTGTGGTGGCCTCCATCTCCTCCATATCCTTCCTTGCACTTGAGGATCCACCTATCCCACAGAGTCTCATGAAAGTACCCTCAAAGAAAGGGTACCACTCACAAGACTCTTCGAGCAAGAAGTGGGGAATGGCAGGGCAAGGACCTAGGCAAGAAGGGGTTAATTCAGAAACTGCTGTCAGTCTTGACCCTCTTAATCCTCTCCTGCAGTTCCAGTCCCTCCCCTAAGGAAGATTAAGTAAGAATCCTAAATGAAGCCTTCTTGCCCAGCCCCTGGACCATGGAGTGTGTTGGCCTCACGCCCAGAAGACAAGTTCAGCTGGCCAGACCCAGAGCTCTCTGCCCCTCCAAAGCCACCAGGGCTTGGCTTCTAGGGGGACCCCTCAGAGGGAGGAGTTTCGTTCAAGGGACAGCTGTTCAGTTTTCTAGTTTTCTGTTCAGTTCAGTTTTCTGCCTCTAGTGACAGCTGTTCAGCTTTTTCTATTTGTCCAAGTGGCTTGCTGTGCCCATGGCCTTAGTTGAGACTCAAAACTTCTCATCAAACTAGGGCCTGGAGAAGTGAGGTAACTTCCTCAACAGGTTCCTGGCAGAACCGAGATGAAAAGTTGGTCTTGATTCTCAGGCTAGCACTGGTTCTCTAAACCCTCTACTGCTTATCACACAAACCAAAGCAGAATCTAGACTGGCTCACTGTTCAACCACTTGCTATTTTGTCCACCCCATGCCTTCCTGAGCCTGGCTGAAAATTGACCCTATTGGGCCATTTCTCCCAGTTGAATAAGCTCCAACAACTTGCTCTTCCTCCTGCTCAGCTCTGCCATGTCAGATTCTTTAGAGATTCCAAGCCTCAGTGATGGCATTTAAAAAATTCTTGTTGCTTTTTCCTTGCTGCTTTTACTATTTATTCTTTGTGTTTAATTTTTGTTAGTTTGATTAATAAGTATCTTGGTATATTTCTTCTTGGATTTATACTGTATGGGACTCTGGGCTTCCTGGACTTGGATGGCTATTTCCTTCCCCATTTTAGGGAAGTTTTTGACTATAATCTCCTCGAATATTTTCTCATGCCCTTTCTTCTTGTCTTCTTCTTCTGGGACACCTATGACTTGAATGTTGGGGCAAAGGAGACACAGACATTTTGGACACAATGGGGGATGGAAAGGGTGGGATGATATGAGAGAATAGCATTGAGACATATATGTTACTGTGTGTAAAATAGATAGCCAGTGGTAGTTTGATATATGACATAGGGAACCCAAAGCCAGAGATGTGTGACAACCTAGAGGGGTGGGATGGGGAAGGAGGTGGATTCAAGAGGGAGGGGACATATGTATACCTGTGGCCAATTCATGTTGATGTATGGCAGGAACCAACACAATATTGCAAAGTAATTATCCTCTAATTGAAATACATATATAAATTCTGCCTACCCCTTTCCCCAGACCACTTCCTACTTACTCCTACTGAGTCAGGACTGGCTCTGGAGAGAGGCTCTCCTCTTGGGGACACTGTTGACTCTCATAGGAAACTTAAACCAGGCTCTTCTGCCACCATCCCAGGAAAGCTGAAGCAGTAGCTGCTCCTCTGGGAGGCAGGAAGCCTTCTTCCCATGAATCCTCAAGATAGCCCACCAATCCCAACGGAAAGCTCCGATATGGATAGGAAGTACAAAGAGGAAAGTGTTAAAGCCAACTGGGGGGAAGAGTGGTACAAGGAAGGTTTCAAGGAGAAGATGAGTCCTGAAGATAACTAGCAATTACCCAGGCAAACGTTGGGTGGTTGAGTAGCATGCTTAAGGGTTTGGAGACACATAGAAAGGCAACTTCAGAGAAGTACACATACATGTTCAGGTAGCATTAGATTGTGTGTGTGTGTGTGTGTGTGTGTGTGTGCGCACGCACACATAGGAGCATAAAGCATGAAGTTGTAGGTTTTTGGTGAGAGATGAGCCTGGGATGAAGAGCAGGAGTCAGACATTGGAGGGCTTTCCTGGCTTCCTGGGCTAGAGAGTTTTAAGTTCATCATGGAAGCAACGAAGAAGTCCTGAAGTTTTTTAAGTGTGGCCAAGAGATGAGGCGATACTAATTGTTTGATTTCCATTTCAGAAAGAGCCTTAGCTACTGGATGGATAATTGATCACAGGGACAGGGCAGAAGTGGAATTAGAGGGACCAATTTGAGATCCATTTGAGGTTTGCAACTGGACAGAGATAATATCAGGTTTGAACTAAAGTCTAGCTAGTACAGATGGAACAAAGTGGATGCATTTAGGATATATTTTGAGGATAGATCTCATAGGACTTCATAACTGCTTATATGTCAAGAAGAGATGAGGAACCAAGGACGACTGATTTGGGTTGCTGGATGAATGATAGTCTCACTGAGCTAGGGAACACTGTGTGAAGAATAGTTTGGCAGTGGAGAGAGAATAATGAATATGATTTCAACTTTGCAAAATGTTGAGTCTAAGGTGGCATTAAAACATCCAGATGGGGTCATTCCAAATGAAGTTGCATATAAAAATCTTGAGTTCAAGCGAGAGATATCTGTGCCAGATACATGGATTTAGGAGTCACTGGCATAGAGATGGAGTGCATGATGTCCCTCATGGAGAATGTAAAGAAAAAGAAGTCTAACTGAAACCCTGGGGGTGGGGGAATAGTCAGATTTATACAGTGGGTAGACGAGGAGGAAGTTATACAGGAGACCTAGAGGAATCATTTTGAGGAGCAGGGAAAACTGGGAGTGATGCTGCAGAAAACAAATGAGGAGATAATTTTTTGAAGGAGAAGGACAAGATGAGATGACAGAGATATGAGGGATTTGGGGACAAGCTTGGTAACCTTGATGAGAACATTTTCAGTGGAGGACTAATGGCAGAGACCAGCCTTCAAAAGTTGAGCAGTGAGTGGGAGGGGGAAGAAGTAGAGACACCAGTATTAAATGGCTTATTTAAGAATCTTGGCTGCAAAGAAAATGATGAAGAGAGGGTAATAGCTGAGAAGGGAAGAGGTAGAGTAGGAAGCTCAGAAAGTGGTAAGTATTTGAAGTGGTCACCAGGAGATGTTCACCAGGGACAAGTAGGACTTCCAAACAGCTCTGAAGATACCACTGGAATACAGAAGCACGATCAGGTGAAATTATGCCCATTTTAGCAATAAGAAAACCAATGGCTGGAAAAGAGTTACTTGCACAGCATCTCTGCTGATAAGGTGACAGAGCTGAGATTAAAGTAGATTTCCCTCTGTACCTCCCATTGAACGTTTTCTGGCCCCTGCTCTGCAGTGCTTTGCATCCACACTGGCATCGTCATATCCATCACTGGTGAATAGTACTGTTTATCAACCATGGGTCCAATGCTGCAGAGGCACAATAGAGGTTTCATATGTGGTTTAGAATTTAGTTTGAAGAGACAAGGTAGTCAACAAATGCATGTACTTATAAAATGGTGATGAGAAATCTCTTCAAGAAAATTGGAGATATCAAGGGAACATTTCACGCAAGGAAGGGCACAGTAAAGGACAGACAAGAAAGGACCTAATGAAAGCAGAAGAGATTAAGAAGAGGTGGCAAGAATACACAGAACTATACACACAAAAAAGTCTTAATGACCCAGATAACCATGATGGCATGGTCACTCACCTAGAGCCAGACCTCCTGGAGTATGAAGTCAAGTGGGCCTTAGGAAGCATTACTATGAACAAAGCTGGTGGAGTTGATGGAATTCCAGCTGAGCTATTTCAAATCCTAAAAGATGATGCTGTGAAAGTGCTGCACTCAATATGTCAGCTCATTTGGAAAACTCAGCAGTGGCCACAGGACTGGAAAAGGTCAGTTTTTATTCCAATCCCAAAGAAAGCCAATGCCAAAGAATGTTTAAACTACTGTACAATTGCACTCATTTCACATGCTAGTAAGGTTATGCTCAAAATCCTTCAAACTAGGCTTCAACAATATGTGAACTGAGAACTTCCAGATGTACAACCTGGGTTTAGAAAAGACAGAGGAACCACAGATCAAGTTGACAACATTCAGTGGATCATAGAGAAAGGAAAGGAATTCCAGAAAAACATCTACTTCTGCTTCATTGACTACACTAAAACCTTTGACTGTGGATCACAACAAACTGTGGAAAATTCTTCAAGAGATGGGAATACCAGAGAATATCTGACTCCTGAGAAACATGTATGCAGGACAAGAAACAACAGTTAGGACCATATATGGAACAACAGATTGGTTCAAAATTGGAAAAGGAGTACATCAAGGCTGTATATTGTCACCTTGCTTATTTAAATTACATGCAGAGTACATCATGTGAAATTGCAGGCTGGATGAATCACAAGCTGGAATCATGATGACAGGAGAAATATCAATAACCTCAGATATGCAGATGATACCACTCTAATAGCAGAAAGTGAAGAGGAACTAAAGAGCTTTTTGATGAGGGTGAAAGAGGAGAATGAAGAAGCTTGCTAAACCAATACAGTATTGTAAAGTAAAATAAAGTAAAAATAAAAATTAAAAAAAAAAACTAAAACTTTGGCATCTGGTTCCATCACTTCATGGCAAATAGAAGGGGGAAAAGTGGAAGCAATGACAGATTTTATTTTCTTGGGCTCCAAAATCACTGTGGATGGTGACTGCAGCCGTGAAATTAAAAGATGCTCACTCCTTGGTAGGGCAGCTATGAAAAATTTAGACAGTATATTAAAAAGCAGAGACATCATTTTGCCAACAAAGGTCCATATAGTTAAAGCTATGGTTTTCCAGTAGCCATATACAGATGTGAGAGTTGGACCATAAAGACTGAGCACTGAAGAATTGATGCTTTTGAACTGTGGTGTTGGAGAAAACTCTCGAGATTCCCTTGGATAGCAAGGAGATCAAACCAGTCAGTCCTAAAGGAAATCAGTCCTGAATATTCACTGAAAGGACTGATGTTGAACCGGAGGCTCCAATACTTTGATGCAAAGAACCGATTCATTGGGAAAGACCCTGATGCTGGGGAAGATTGAGGGCAGGAGGAGAAGGGGGAGACAGAAGATGAGATGGTTGGACAGCATCATTGGCTTAATGGATATGAGTTTGAGCAAACTTTGGGAGATAGTGAAGGACAGGGAATTCTGGTATGCTGTAGTCCATGCAGTCACGGAGAGTTGGGCACGACTTAGTGACTGAAGAATGACAAAATCAAATGGTGAAACTCTTTTTCTCTCTGCTGTGTTTCCCACCTCCCCTGCATTCCCTTACTCTTCCTCTGATTCTCTCTCTCAATCCTCTTTCCCAACACTGAGCAGCTCTGGTCCCTTACGCAAGTGTCATTGTTCATTCAGAAATCTGTATCTTATAGTCCCTCAAACCTCCTTACCACTTTTGTTTATTCATTGAGAGGATATTTTTGAACATCTGCTTTGCATGTGAAATGGATGGGTAATGCATGGTGCAAGGCATTAGAGATACAGAAATGAGTAAGACACGGTCCTTGCCCTTGAGGAGCTCACAGACTAGTGGGAAAGAATAAGGATTTAAACAAGAGACTGCAATATAGTGAAATTAGTACTTTCTGTATTTCCTCAAGTATACAATAGGGATTAGTACCTACCACAAGACATGGTTGTGAATTAAGATGCATAAACTGTTTATAGTGGTTGCATAGGATATGAGTGCTGCTATTTATCATCATTAGTAGTAGTAGTAGTCGTACTATGATGGAGGTAAGTAAATACAAGATACTACAAGAACACAGAGAAGGGGAACTTGACCTTGACTAAAGTCATCTGAGCTGAGCCTTAAAGGATGAGAATGTGCTAACCAGAGAGAAAGAATGCCAGGCATTCTGCATTGTAGGAACAGCCTGAGCTGAGGCTTGGAAGCAAAAGACAACAGGACATGACGAGGAACATAAAGTAATTTAGTTCAGCAAGAGCATAGAACATGAGAAGGGCAATGGCAAGAGATAAAGTTTGACAAGTCATAGAGTCCAAACATGTTTGAACTTTATCCTTTAGTAGATGGGGAGACAGTGGAATGTTGTATGGAGAGTAGAGACTTGATCAGATTAATGTTGAAAGATCACCTTAGCAACGGCATGGAGAATGAATTGGAGGAGGCAAGACTGGAGGAAGTAAGACCAATTAGGAAGTCATTGCTATAGTCCAGGGGAGAGAGAATGATGGAGCCCTGGACTGTGGAAGTAGCAGTGGGGTTGGAGAGAAGGGTGCTATGGAATCACTGTGGACAGTGACTATAGCCATGAAATTAAAAGAGACTTGCTCTTTGGAAGGAAAGCTATGGCAAACCTGAAAGTGAAAGTGAAAGTTGCTCAGTTGTGTCCAGCTCTTTGTGACCCCATGGACTAAACAGTCCATGGAATTCTCCAGGCCAGAATACTGGAGTGGGTAGCCTTTCCCTTCTCCAGGGGATCTTCCCAGCCCAGGGATTGAACCCAGGTCTCCCACACTGCAGGCAGATTCTTCACCAGCTGAGTCACAAGGCAAAGTAAAATAAAGTTGCTTAGTCATGTCCAACTCTTCACGACCCCATGGACTGTAGCCTACCAGACTCCTCTGTCCATGGGATTTTCCAGGCAACAGTACTGGAGTGGATTGTCATTTCCTTCTCCAGGGGATCTTCCTGACCCAGGGATCGAACCCGGGTCTCCCACATTGTAGACAGACACTTAACAGTCTGAGCCACCAGGGAAGTCCTGAGTCACAAGGGAAGCCCATGACAAACCTAGATAGCATATTACAAAAAGAGAGATATTACTTTTCTGACAAAGGTTCATGTAGTCAAAGCTATGGTTTTTCCAGTAGCTATGTATGGATGTGAGAGTTGGAGACTGAGCACTGAAATATTGACGCTTTCCAACTGTGGTGTTGGAGAAGACTCTTGAGAGTCCCTTGGACTGCAAGGAGATCAAACCAGTCAATTCTGAAAGAAATTAACCCTAACTATTCATTGGAGGGACTGTTGCTGAAGCTGAAGCTCCAATACTTTGGCCACGTGATGTGAAGAGCCTGATGCTCAGAAAGACTGAGGGCAAAAAGGGATATCAGAGGATGAGATGGTTAGATAGCATCACTGACTCAATGGACATGAACTGGAGCAAACTCTGGGTGATAATGAAGGAAAGGGAAGCCTGGCAGGATCACAAAGAGTCAGACGGGACTTAGTGACCGAGCAACAACAACAAGGATTGGTGAGACTGTGACAGTAGAAGGTGACACGTATGTGTGATAGAAGTGTCAAGAATCACTTCTAGGATTTGGGTCTGGTGCAAGGAGATAGATATCATAGGTATCATTCAGTGAACCCATGGAAGAACTGTTTGGGGAAGGATGCAGTGGGGGTGTGTGTGATGAGGCCTCTTTTGAACATGTCAAATTTGAGCTGCCCATGAGATTTCCAACTGGATGGTAGTTGGTCTGGAAGTCTTGAAGCTCAGGAGAAAGGTCTATGCTGGAAACACAGATTTGGGAGTGCCAGGGGATGGGTAGGAGGTTACATCATGGGGATGGATACATTTGCTCAGGGACAGAGTGTTGATTGAGGAAAGGATGGACTTTCAAATACTCACATTTAAGAGATGATTACACTAAGAACTGTCTTGAATAAGGCTCAAATTGAACAGCCAGATTTTGGTGGGTTGAAAAACAAGTGGGTCAGAGGGTCTTGAGGTGGATGGAAGCAAGGATGTGCCCTTGACCCTTAGTGTCTTGAACCTTGGTAAGAGTCAGGGGCGCCGGTGGGGGACGCTCCTTGAACACTTGAAAACCCTGAGCAGCTCTGTGATTCTAAAGGATTGACTTGGATGACTGCCTCTTACAAAGTCCTCCATTCTGGAGCAGCTGCCTTTTCCTCTGTCTACCTTAGTGTCCCTAGCAGATAGCCCAGGAATGTCAGGGCTCCCTCTAGGCCCTGGAACAACCTTCACTCTTGAATCCTCCCACAACTCCTGAGAGGCCTATGGGGTGATGGCACAACTATTAAGAGAGCAGACAGGAAATGTCTGGGTGTGTGATACATGTGGGAGGCCTCAGGCTAGCCTGTGGAGGAGGATTGGGGCAGGACTGGAAGGACTTGAACTCTGAGAGTGTGGACAGATGCCCCGTTGTCTGCCCCAACCTGCCCTGGAGTCGACTTTAACCTTGGACAGGGTGACCCAGGGCTATACCACTGATCTCTAGGCTGCTGTAGAGTCAAGAGGCCTCTGAGAACATACAGTCCAAGGTTATATCTTAGGGTCTGTTCTTCCTGCTCCTTTGCCTTGGAATTTGGCCCCAAGGTACAATTGAGGGGCCCCGTGGCACCACTGCTGGGCAATGCATTAAACCGTGGGCCTTGGAGACAGAACCAGCCGACAGCGTGATCTGGAGTTAACATAGTCACCACAACCGACCCTGCCGATGCCACCTTCTCAGAAAGCAGCCACCTGTCTGGCTCTAGGTTTTGTCTGGCTGCCAATATAAAGCATGTGCCTACGCAGGAGCTGATGACATTTTGGCTCCACTTTCAAAGTTTTTTTTTTTTCCTTTGTTTCTCATGTGTTTTTTCTAAAGATAACAAAGGTCAAAAGGCACCCAGCATTTTCTGGTTTCTCATAAGCTTCTGGTCAATATTTAATCTGGTTTATGGATTTTTTTTTAAGTCTTCTAGATGCCTTCTTGAGCCTGCTTGTGGCCACCCACAGACACTTGTAAGGAGGAGAGAAGTCAGCCCGGCAGAGACACTGTGAAATGAGGGACTAGAGGCCGGGATCCAAGCAGCCAAAGCTACAGCCAGCAGACAAGGGAGCCTGCCCTGAAGCCGTGTGTGCTGAGAGGTCTGCCATGGCCTCTCTTGGCCTCCAGCTTGTGGGCTACGTCCTGGGCCTTCTGGGGCTGTTGGGCACCCTGATTGCCATGCTGCTCCCCAGCTGGCGAACAAGCTCCTATGTTGGTGCCAGCATTGTGACTGCAGTTGGCTTCTCCAAAGGCCTCTGGATGGAGTGTGCAACACACAGCACAGGCATCACCCAGTGTGACATCTACAGCACCATGCTAGGCCTGCCCGCTGACATCCAAGCTGCCCAGGCCATGATGGTGACGTCCAGCGCCATGTCCTCCTTGGCCTGCATTGTCTCTGTGGTGGGCATGAGATGCACAGTCTTCTTCCAGGAGTCTCGAGCCAAAGACAGAGTGGCGGTGGTGGGCGGAGTCTTCTTCATCCTTGGAGGCCTCCTGGGCTTCATCCCTGTTGCCTGGAATCTTCACGGGATCTTGCGAGACTTCTACTCCCCGCTGGTGCCTGACAGCATGAAATTTGAGATCGGAGAGGCTCTTTACCTGGGCATTATTTCCTCCCTGTTCTCCCTGGTAGCTGGAATCTTCCTCTGCTTTTCCTGCTCACCCCAGGGAAATCGCTCCAACTACTACGATGCCTACCAGGCCCAGCCCCTGGCCACTAGGAGCTCTCCAAGGCCTGGTCAAGCGCCAAAAGGCAAGAGTGAGTTTAACTCCTACAGCCTGACAGGGTATGTGTGAAGAACCAGGGGCCAGAGCTGGGGGTGGCGGCTGGGTCTGTGAACACCAGTGGACACCCCCCCTCCCCCAGGCCCACAGGTGAGGGATATTGGCACTGGATCGTGTCAGAAGGTGCTGCTGGAGATAGACTGACTTTGGCCACTGGATCAAACAAAGGCAGAAACAGGAGCTGGTGTGACAGCATGCGGGTTAAACTGTCAAGACTCTTGCTAAGCCAGACTTTCTGTTTCCTTCATCTTGGCACCCTCCACCCCCCAGCCCTCGAATACCCAACCCTCAACTCCAGCCACCCCCCACCAGAAGCCAGGCCCCAGCATCTACCCTTTACCCTTTGATTTACCTGGGAGTCCATCCAAAAGCCCACTAAGTACGTCCCACTGACTGACCCTCTCTTGTGATCAAAGACCCTTCCTCTTGCTGAGGTTGGCTCTTAGCTCATTGCTGGGGGATGGGGGTGGGTGCGAAGGGGTGGTGGCTCCTGTGGGCATGGCGCTAATCTCCTTTGCAGGCCTCCCTCCAAACAAACTGATTGGCCAGTAATGGGCCCTGGAGCCTCCTCCATCCCACTCTTATGACTCCACATGTCTAGACTCAATGTGTCTAACTGAATGTGTATGAACTGAAATAAAGCCACCCCACTGTACTGAGGGAACAGAGAGCAATGGGGTGGAGGATGAGAGGGCAAGGACCAAAGCTGAGGATCAAAAAAAAAAAAAAAAGGCCAAAATCATGGCCCAGGGACCTAGCTCCCAGAGAGAGGAAAGAACATGCGACAGGGCCCTCAAGGCGGCAGCAGGTTCTGACTGTACCGAGGCGCTCCCTCAAAAGCTACAGCGCCAACTTGCACTGAAGCCCCCGTCTCCCTCTGACCTGGCGTCCTGCTAACAACAGGCGGAAGGGCCTGCACAATGGTTTCTGTAGAGAAAGGAAACTGGTTTGGTTTAGAGATGGCCCTTGGCTGGGGGTGACAGCCTGGGAGCACGGGTGGACACGGGTGGGAGCTACAATGAGTGTTTCTACTGGGCCAGAGAGAGGCAGCCCCCAGGAGAGTCTTCAGGCTTAAAGGAGAAGCAGCCTGAAGACTGAGATCAGGCCCCCGAGGTCTGCCCACAGAGCACAGTAGCACCTCTGAAAGACCACAGCCCCAGATGGGCCCCTGTCAGTCACCTTCCTGTTCTCCCCACCATCCTTATCAGACATGGTGGCATTGCTAGAAGGCATCAAAGGGCTCTAGCATGGAGTCATCCTGACCCAGGTGCCGTGGCCCTCATCTGAGTGACAGCTGAATTGCCACCTGGGATTTTGGTTGAGATGGAAGAGTAGAGGATTCCCAGGCAGACAGTTTCAGCTCCAAGATTTCAAAATGCCCCCTTTCCCCTGGGGGTGGAGGTGGGAGTGACAGGCACAAACAAACCAAAGGCTTGAGCACGACTAGCTTCTGACAAACTCCAGTACACTGCCCTAAACCGCAGTGCCAGCAGGAGGGGTCCAGTCATTGTCTGGAACATGTCTTTCACAGTTCTTGCCTGTATTTAAGCTCCTCTCCCAAGCAGGAAGGCCCTCTCCCCTTAGCTAAGTCTTCCTCATGCTTGGAGAAGCCGCTTGGCACCACCTCCTTCACCGAGCCTCCTCTGACCACTCCGTCCCTCTCCTACCCCTCCATCCTCCAACCCTCAATGTAAAAAAATCACTCTTTGATGCTTATTATTCACAATGTTTGATGGATAATTATCTTTCTATGTGTATGTAACCGATTTCACAAGTACATTGTAAACTCTTGAAGGGTAGGGTCCATATCTTAGCCATGTGTATATTTCTCAGACTATCTGTAAGAGTGCTGAGCACATAGTAGGTGATCAATAAACACTTGTTGATTGAACAACTGTTTTATTAATTCTAATTAATTCAGACAGGGCAGGTGTGACTGAGGGAACTGGGTGAAGGGGAGGGTAAAATAGAAATTGGTCTTTCTCCCCACTAGGTGAATAGAAAATTCTAGACCTTACTGGAGACATTAAGAAAGCGGGATGTTCTTGCCCCTTCTTAGGGAAACATTAACCTTTCCACAATGTCCAGGGACCCTCCCTTCTTACAAGTTATTTCCTTTAAGTTATTTGTTAAATGCTTACATATTTATTCTACTCATCTCTGAACCACCATTATGAGGAAGGTGAAATAGATCAGCAAATCTCCATTTGGCAATGGAGAAACTAAGGTACATATCAGTAAAGAGATTTTCATAGGGCCACACTGCTTGTATAGGTGCCTGAGTCTCCTGACTCCTCAAATAGGACTCTGC
Source organism: Capra hircus (assembly GCF_001704415.2). Lineage (NCBI taxonomy): Eukaryota > Metazoa > Chordata > Mammalia > Artiodactyla > Bovidae > Capra > Capra hircus. The sequence continues at coordinate 36,565,803 of NW_017189517.1, read as the reverse complement.
CAATTAAACAATATTCACAGCCAGTACTGAAAGCCTGCCAGAGGTTGCAGGTTGTCTGAGGAAAACAACGTGTGGCCAGTAAGGTAACACTGGGGACATATAGGATCTGCTGGTCTCCCATGAGAGAGATCTGGGCGAGTAGCACCAATTCACTGAGTGAACCACTTGGAACTGCCTGCCCTGCCATGCTGGCCAGTTGGCCAGCCTGGGTC